>NC_054373.1:98756148-99073648 GCF_017654675.1 Xenopus laevis
GCTGAGACAGTAAATTATTTCAGAAACAGTCAGAAGTTTCATATTTCCAGGAGATTAAGCTAATATTACATTTTAATTTTCACAATAATTTGTAGACTAACTATATTGACAGCACAGACAGTTGCATTTGCTTAGCCTAGTTTCTAGGATAAGTGAGACAAGTAACCAAATAGCAGTTTAAATGACAAATTGAACAAATACAGATCAAAAATGGAAATTGCAATGTAATCAATGTAGTCAGTCTACTGTATATTATACTATTGGAAAATTATGAAATAAACTACCCCTTTAAGGATACAAAGTCATAATGATAAAAATATCTGGAAAATGCGGGCCTTGAATTGGCTATAGCCACCCTTTGGGGCAGCATACACTTACAGTTGTGGAGTGCAATCTGGTCCTCGTCCAACCAATGAGCTTTGAGATGGCCATACATTAAAAGACCTCAGTAAACCAGTGGATATTTCCCCAATATTAAGGTGGGTGATATAAGGCTGATCCAATCATTTGGGGAAACAATTGTATTACAACAATGGGGTTACAGGTCATCAAGGTGAGGGCTGCCTCAACAAGTTGATGTATTCATTTCCCTGACAATATTATTACATTTTTAAACCCGTCTGATCAATATCGTCCCCATTTTTGGCCAGATATCAGGTAGCCCTGTCAGAATGCCCCATACATGGGCAGCTAAACTGCTGACTTGGACTGAAGGAGCTGAATCGGCAGCTCAAATCTGTCCGCTTATGGCCACCTTTAGACAGCCCTGCTTGTATTGAAGGGCTAGGAACCCTTTAATATGCTGTTGTCGAATTCGGAGGCTGAAGCAAACATACATCTTTTTAAGTATTGCACAAGAGTCTTTTATGCAATGAGTAAGAATGAAAAAAACATAAACAGTGTGGAAAATGCTCGGTGGAATGTGGTTTCCTACTGAATCCCTGCAGCACAACAAGCACTGTGCCCAGTACATGAAAGAACCTGAGAGATGCTGAGCAGTGCAGAAGGTCAAAGAGCATTTTTTTCTGTACACGCCCTACTCTGTTTTTGTTTCCACTTAGCATGTGGGACATTTCATTTCAGAGCCTCCAAGCCCAGATTTTCTCATACATCTATCTCCTTCCAAAAATAAGATATGTCTCTATTGTTCCCAGCTGCATCAACATATCAAACTCCAATGCAGCACATTCACAGACAGCTTTGATTTATTTTCAAATACATTTGAAAATTACTTTTTTCAAAAGAATTGTACAGGATTTTTCTTGTTTTTTCACTAGGGTGGGGTATAGAGCTGGAGATGGAATTAGTCCATTTACTGCACACCAGGGCTGTGCACTTACCATAAATTGTTGTCCAGGGATGTCTTTATAATTGGCATTCAAAACATTGTTTATAGTGTGTTTAATTAACACTTTAGAGTGTTGTTTTTGTAAAATGAGTTGCATTAGTTAAATCACTGGAGAAGTCATTTTATATGGTTGGGAAGCATATGTTCCCAAGCTATGTTACTGTTGCATCTGAGACAACTTTGGAGGATGAAATAAATGTGCCAGTACACGTGAATTTGATAACTATATTTAGGGTTTGTGTGTGAGGTGGGTGAGGGTTAATTGCTAGAGAGGAATGTGAAGCATACCTGCTAGCTATCCCATTATTCCTGGAACAGTCCCAAATTATCAACCAAAAAGTATGTGGGCTTTACCAGGAAGCTGGGGAGGGGCTGTCTGTCTGGACAGGAATACTGTGGATTGGGGCATGCATTGAGCAGATTAATAGCGTGGGCACAAATGACTTGAATATTCCCACTGGGTAGGTATTTTTTGAGGAAGCACGTTCAAGAGATATCCACAAGACACCAAGTGAATGATATAGAAACATAAATGTGGCTTACAGCATGGTCTACCAGTAAAGGAACATGGGGCTGTGTGGGTGCTTTGAGCATTGCTTTTTATAAGTAGCCAAAACACATGGCAACAAGTCACTCAGAACCTCCCCTCCCCACATAGCCCTGTATTAGAAGTGCAGAAGTGTGGGATCCCTGACTATTAAGCTTTGTGTCTGTAGCATTCTGTTAACTTCAGCTTTAGTTACATTTTTAGCCCTCTAGCTACTGAATGCCAGCCCTTGCTGGAGGGCAACGATTTAGGCATTCCTTTTAAATGACTTGTTTTTTAAAAACACAATCAAGTCCCCTCCCCCCCCAAACAAATGTAAATACTGTAATCAGTTCATGGAATGGACAATGCTTGAGAAAATATTGTTCTTTAAGGGGGTTATTCATTAAAGGTGTTTTTTCAAAAAATTTAAGTTTTTAAAGTGTAGATTCACTAAAAAAAATTCACATTTTTCAAGATTATTATTATGCCCCGAAGCTGCAAAAAAGTCAGAATCTGAAAATACTCCAGCTAAAACCTGTCTAATTCATGTGAAAGGCAATGGCAGAGGTCCTTTTAACCATTTGAAGATGTCTTAGCCTTCATGGTATTCGGGAGGTATTCAAGTTTTTTAAGCCTGTAAACTTGGGAAATATATTCAAGTTTTTTTCCAGATTGAATTCAATTGAGTGTTTTTTACATCGGAATTTTTTCATAAATAAGCAAACATTCGAGTTTGTTTAAATTGTGAGTTTATTCGAGTTGGAAAAAACCCCACAAGCCTCAAAAATTCGATTTTTGATAAATAATCCCCCATATGTCTTTATTTAGCCTACATCTTTAATTAAATGTCTTTATTTAGCCTAGGTCTAGAATTTACTGAATTATATGCCTAAAAATATCTATTCATGTTGATTGGTTAGGCTTGTAGACTTATAGCAGGGGCTATGTACAACATTTGTTGTAGTTAACATTTGCTGGAATAGACACCTGTGCCTGCAAGTCGTGAACAAAAGCAAAGCATGTGTTTTTTTTCTGGGGGCCCCCTGGTGTGCTTGCAGTGCTTATTTGACCTGACAAATGTTCGTTCACTCTTAATTCTAACAGTAGTTGCTAATTGATAGGTACTAGGCAAATGAAACACTGAAGTAAGTGTTATTTATAGTTAAGAAATCTGTTGAAAAAAAAAAATAGTTATTATTTATGTCAAAAAGTTGTATTCAAAACTGTCACCACTTTGACCTCCAACGTTTCATTTGTCCAGCTAGTATAGTATTATAGCTGTCTCATCAGCTGAATTCTTAACTCACTAGCAACATTCTGTTAGCAAATAACAATCAGTTACCAATTCATACAAATTTTTTAAAAATAAAATCCATGAAGGTATGAGCCTCTGGTGTGTGTTATGCATAAAATGTAAGAGGACCAGGGCAAGACCAGAACCATTTTTCTGGTTTCTATTTGGTGGGTGTTTTGTAAGTAAATAAATTACTTACCAAGTGCATAACTCACCTTAAGATTGTTCCCTACATATAATGATCTGATCAGCCAATGGACTGTACCTTGTGGTTCTATAATTAATTAAACGATCTTGCTCATGCTCAGTCCCCAAAACCTAATGGGATGAGAGTTCACTTTGACCACAACAATCTCTACTTTCCTTGGAGGCTGGTCTGTTTTTGCAAAGGTGTCAAAAATGGCACATTTGATCACTCAGACTAACCATTTGCAGACAGTGTAGAGTAAATAAAAACAGTGGAATGTGGCGGTTGACACACTAGGGTTTTAAAGACAAAAGAGCAAGAGCGTGGCAGAAATCTGCAGAAAAGAATGATGGAAAAACAAACAAGGAAGGACTTAAGGTTTAAAAACTGTCAGTATACTGTCACAGAAAAAAAATCACCACCCCTGATTATCTTTTCTCTAGATTAGCTACATTAAAGGAGGGGATCAGTAAATAACAAAGGGGAACTTTGCATGCTAATAAAGGGAAAACAAACATCTGGGTAAGAAGGTAAACAAGAAGATAGCAATCATTTGGAAAGGACCGAAGCTTATTAACCTCTAGCACAGACTGTAGTTAGACCTAGGCCTGCAATAAAAAGTC
The DNA here is from genome assembly GCF_017654675.1 of Xenopus laevis. Classification (NCBI taxonomy): domain Eukaryota; kingdom Metazoa; phylum Chordata; class Amphibia; order Anura; family Pipidae; genus Xenopus; species Xenopus laevis. Next base: position 98,760,130 of record NC_054373.1, read on the forward strand.
ATACCTTCTCAAAGCAATTCATAATACTTAGGCTAATGTTCTACTAAGTACTCAAATTTGCTACCAACTGAGTAAAGCTGCCCATATATGTCTAAATATGCTTGTTTGTTCAGGTGGCTAAACAAGCAGATCTTTGGGCAGGTGGTGGGCCAAATTAGTCTGATTCTGTTCTTTTCCTGACATGTCAATGATGGCCGAGTTAACAATCAATGACTACCTATGTTTGGGCACTTTAAGACCCATGCAAGCATGTGTCAGGCTTTCAGTAGAGTGACTAGCTCAACAATTGCAGTGAATGAGATTTGGGTGTATAGTGACTCCATGTTTTTGCAAGTCTATGGGCTCACATACATTGTATCTCATAGGTCTCTATGATTTATACAACGTTTACCTTTTTTCAACTGTATTTGGAGTAAGGAAAAAGCAGTTAAAAATAAATATTCAGGCTTATATTTTTTCTTCCATATGAAAGGTAAAAAAACAATATGAGAATGACCACTCAAGCTCACTGCTCAATCCTCCCTTTGCCAGGTGCTCAGTCTGTATCCAGTAACAAAACTCGAGGTAGACGGCACTTCTGGACACAGTTTAATAAGGCAGGTTGGTGGACAGGAACCTAAAATGTTTCAGAAATGCGTTAGGTTCCTAATGCCTTATTAAACTTTGTCCAGAAGTGCCGTCTACCTCGAGTTTTGTTTTCTTCCATATGGTTCAGGACATTCTGGCACCTGGACAACCAGAAAATGCCCCTTATTCTGCAAAAAATGTTTTCTTGTATTATGTAGCTTCTGCTTTGAAATACCTCAACTGCTAGTTGAGTCCTTAGGGCATAGTATTCATGGTTCTGACTTCTCCAAACCCACAGATTGTGCATAATGATAGAATGTGACATCTGACATTAGACAGGTCATTCATTTGATATACTGGATAGTTTATTCTGCATTACATGGGTGAAAAGTATGAGTCACTTGCTTTATCTTATAGGAAAATATAGACATTCTGAATTTGAGAGGCTGTGTAGTGCCATTAATTCTTTCTTTTTTAAAATGTAGTAGGTCTATTAGTACTAGATCTAACAAAAGTGAAGCACAATCCCATGGGTCATATACACTGTTGTATAAAAAGGACATTATATTGTGATTTAGGAAATATTTTCTTAAAGGGATACTGTCATGGGAAAAAAATGTTTTTTCAAAATGAATCAGTTAATAGTGCTGCTCCAGCAGAATTCTGCACTGAAATCAATTTCTTAAAAGAGCAAACATATTTTTTTATATTCAATTTTGAAATCTGACATGGGGCTAGACATTTTGTCAATTTCCCAGCTGCCCCAGTCATGTGACTTGTGCTCTGATAAACTTCAGTCACTCTTTACTGCTGTACTGCAAGTCAGAGTGATATCACCCCCTCCCTTTCCCCCCAACAGCCAAACAAAAGAACAATGGGAAGGTAACCAGATAGCAGCTCCCTAACACAAGATAACAGCTGCCTGGTAGATCTAAGAACAACACTCAATAGTAAAAACCCATGTCCCACTGAGACACATTCGGTTATATTGAGAAGGAAAAACAGCAGCCTGCCAGAAAGCATTTCTCTCCTAAAGTGCAGGCACAAGTCACATGACCAGGGGCAGCTGGGAAATTGACAAAATGTCTAGCCCCATGTCAGATTTCAAAATTAAATATAAAAAAATCTGTTTGCTCTTTTGAGAAATGGATTTCAGTGCAGAATTCTGCTGGAGTAGCACTATTAACTGATGTGTTTTGAAAAAAACATGTTTTCTGATGACAGGATCCCTTTAAGGAATACGTATTTTTGTTCACTTAGGCACCACTGATACTTAGTAGCTTTGGGATGGGGTATGGGGTACACCGAATCACTTGGAAATGTGGCAGCTTCTTCATGCACAAAATTGCCCTGTGTATCACTGCATTTATAACATTCAAATCTAATTTTCAGAGTAATTACAAGGGCAGGTCTCACTCTGAATAAATACATATAGGGCATAAATAAGGCCCCTTCTACGGATTAGAAAAAGTAAATGTAAGCTTTAAAATAGGTTATTTTCGCTTTAACACACTCTGTGGTACTGATATCTAGACATAAAACAAAGAAGACACATATTATATGTACACTTAATTCAACTTCACCTTCTGTACTTTTCCCCCTTAAATGGGTTTAAGGTTTCCATAAAGTTTACTTTAAGAATACTGTCATTACCTCCTTTAATCTTGTGTATTTTGTTCATGTGAAACCTACAGAGCTTTTCCATAAATGAAGGTGTCCATACACGTAGATATCTGCTCGTTTGGCAATTTCGCCAAATGAGCGGATCTCTCCCCGATATGCCCACATTGAGGTGGGCAATATCAGCTGATACGATCGGGGACACTAGGGCCCAACGATCAGATCATAATGTAGCCAACATGGGCGGTCGGATTGTGGGACCGCATCAAACGAATAGATGCGGCCACGATCTGATGGGATTTTTAATTCTGCCTGATTGACATCTGCCGATTTTCAGCCAGGTATCGATTGGGAAAGCCCGTCGGAGGGCCCTACACGCGGGCCAGATAAGCTGCGGTCTGTCGACAGCTTTTATCAGCCTGTGTATGGCCAGCTTTAGTGACATTCAATAATTGAGATTGCCATTGGCTATCTTAGTTGTTTAAGTTTATGGCATACCTTTGTTTAGTTTTTCCTCCATTCCATATTTTTGCAAAGAAGACGTGAAAACCTTAATCACCATAAAATAATAAGAGCACAGGAAAAGTGGAAATGGGAAGATTTATCAAGTGCCGACAACTTTTATTGGCCGTGTGCTCTCTCTCTCACTGAAGTTGCTGTGGTCATGATGGAATGAACTTGCTGTGAACTTGAGAGAGAGAGAGGTCGGCTTAACACTTGTACTTTCTCATTTTGCCTGTTAGGAGCACATTGTGTCTTACTGTGGTTGTTGAACAGAGCAAGAGTATAAGATACAAAGAGTATAAGACATACATATATTTTTATGTGAACCTACTGGTTTCTTTTTTTGTTCTTTAATCTCCTGTCAACGCTTAAGTTATGTAACTATGAGACTCAGCCGGATCTGCCCTAAGCCTTAAGACTTAACAATCTGAGGTAATTTGCTGATGGTATCTTCTCAAAATACCACAAACAACCTTTGTTTACTATTGATGAAAAACCACCCAACATTTTTTTAGACTTGCTGCAATGCTAAGAATCTGTGCTGAAATGAGCAAGGTTCAGTGTACATCAGCTCCACGTGCACAGCCTATAGGACGCATCTCAGTTTGCAATGTCAGATAAAATTGACCATTTTTATTTATCATAAATGCAGTGTAAATTTCAAATAATTGCAGCATAATTGTGGCCACCTGCAGCTGCACTTAACCGACAGTTGCATTAACCGATGCATTGAAATGTGTACAGTTGTGCCTGTGCATTTTGATGAATTGGATGCATGTTGTCAGTCGGGATTGTGTCATTTCCAGTACAGATATGGGATCTGTTATCCAGAAACCTGTTGTCCTGAAAGATCCAAATGAAGTAAAGGCCACCCCTAGACTCCATTTTATCTAAATAATCCAAATTTTTTTTCTCTGAAATAATAAATCATTATCTTGTACTTGATCCAAACTACTATATGATTTATCCTTATTGTAAGCAAAACCAGCCTACTGGATTTTATTTAATGTTTAAATTAATTTCTAGTAGACTTAAGGTGTGAAGATCCAAATTACATAAAGATCCCTTATCCGTAAAACCCAGGGTTTCGAGCATTCTGGATAACAGGTCCCATACCTGTACTCGTCAAAATGACTTTTGTACGTTATATTTTTTTAGCTGCAAATCTGCTATGCCTATTGACACATCACACTAAAGGAACCCTGGAACTAGTGTCATGTTCAAGGCGGTAGTAGCGCCAGGGTTTCCTAGAATCAATAGGCACACTTGCACTCAGTTCAACAAACAGGGTGGGAATGACACATTGTTGCTAAATTATACCATAATGTAAAGAGCCTTTTTGAACATAAGGACCTTTAATCAGTGGCGTCTGTACACTCTTTTGCGTCCATGTCACAATTGTGTCCACATTAATGCAGGCACACATGCGGCTACATTAGTAAATGAGTCCAAAGTTAGGGCCAATCCCATAGGTTAAGAAATACCTCTGTACAGTTTTGATTCATTATGAAGGAAAAGCGACAAGTGTTACTAAAGACATTCTTACAAGCAAATATATAGGATTTTTTTACAACCAACAAAAACAATATCTGTTACTTACTTCAGCAGTTTGTCTTTGAGCGCATAATTACCACCAAATGGTGCCCTTGATGTTAGAAGGCATTGGCTTGTTGTGGCAGTCTGCTGAAATAAGATCTGTTTGGGTAGTATTTGGACAGTGGTGTGGTTGTTTAAATCATTGAGCTTTGACCTTATAAAAATCTGTATTTCAAATCAAATGCAATCTCCATGTAATTGATGTTCCCCAGAACTCCAAAACGGACTCTTTTTTATGGAACTGTTAGAACCATTAGTTATCCACTGTCTCTCAGTGATCAGAGGTTTTGAAGTCTTGTGGGTCTTTGCATAGAAAATCAAAGAGCTCCAATATGATATAATGTATTTTCTTTCAAAGCATAGCATCAAGTGCCCTTTAATATGTCTGGATTAGGTTTCTCATGGTTTAACCATGGTGCCTCCATGCTTCAGTAAGTAATATATACAGTAAATGTGAGTCCTCTACTTATTATACATATACACGCCAATTTACCTTGGCAACATTGGATTAATAATTATAGTTTATCTAATTACGTATTAATCATTGCTATGAATAAATTCCTTTACAATTATAACTGGACTGAACACCAGAGCCTTTAACGGCAATATGACGTCCATGTAATGTTTCCCATGATGAATAAAAGCAGTGTGCTAACTAGTAATGTTCTATTAGGATATAAGTCTCAGATCCAGTAGATCTAAATCTTTGTAATGTTATGGAGTGTGACATGATGAAGCACCGGAAAGTATTGCCATGTAGGCTGTTGTACACATTTAAAAGTATACATGTTATTCTGAACCCCAACTGGTATTACAATGCAAATTTATCTGTGTTGACTATCTTATAGTGGAATGCAATACAGGTATTTAAAGCAGGTCAGTATCTAAGCCAGTGATCCCCAACCAGTAGCTCGCGAGCAACATGTTGCTCCCCAACCCCTTGAATGTTGCTCCCAGTGGCCTCAGAGCAGGTGTTTATTTTTGTATTCCTGGTTTGAAGGAAAGCTTACCGTAAGTTGCATAAAAACCAGGTGCACAGCCAAACATAGTCTCCTGAAGATTGTCAGTCCACATGGGGTGCTACCAAATAGTAAATCACAGGCTTTATTTGGCATCCCAGGGACTTTTTTCATGCTTGTGTTGCTCCCCAACTCTTTTTACTTTGAATGTGGCTCACAGGTAAAAAAAGGTTGGGGACCCCTGATCTAAGCTGACAGCATGATAGCATCAGAAGAAACATTTCAATAGAATGACTTTATACCAAACAGTTGCAGTTTTTGCTTTGCTCATGGCTGCCATACATTGCCTGAGTTCTCTGATATCTGGACAATCGCTCTAATGTCAGTAGACATAAACTTCCAGATCAGCCAATGACCCAACTAGACAAATTCATGTTAATCACAAGCCAGGGCTGATCCTTAGTTTTTCTGAATAGATGTTATATTGACCCATAGCAAAAAGCTGGGTTTTGTTTGCCATTAGGACTATCAGACATCAAAACACCCTTGTACCATGGCCCTTAAATTCTCCAGCAGAATTTATCTATAATTATTATCAGGTGCTTTCAGAGTTTAATTTAAAAGGTGGAGGATCAGAAACAGAGCAAACCTTTTTTCGTATTTCTATGTAGAAGATACATTATTGCAGCAGCCAGTTAATGCAAGCAGATCGGCCCACCCAAGCTGTACTAAGTGTGTATCTGACCCCAGCCAAGGGAGGAAAAGCACAAGATAAACATATATCCTCCCTCACTGAGCCATTTAAACAATGTTGATTTTATTTTGCGTTTAGGCAACTTAAACCATAGAAAGTGATATTGGAAAAGAGGTTTCTGGACTGAACCACACTGCAAATTACTACCAGAAATGTTACATAATTTGGTATAAAACCATAATCTTAAACCACAAAACATTAGTTTGGATTGTAAGCGCTTGTGAGCCAGGCTCTTTGATCCCATTTTTATTCTGTAACTCTTGTTTGTTACTGTAAGACCCCTGTATGTTAAAACTTCATGTAAAGTGCTGCGTAACTTGCTGACACTATGTAAATCAGAATGATGATGATTTAGGAAGTGTTTAAGAAGTACATGAATACCCACATGTATGAGTATGTATTGTTTGTGATAGATTACATTATCAGTTTATAAATGTGTGAGGTTTTATGCAGTTACTTTGATCAATATATATCCTTAAATATTAATTTGATTATAATTAACTTACCGTATATTATCTGAAGCACCAGCAATGGGAAGCAGAAATAAATTAGTCTTTATTATCTATCACCTTGGTTTCGTTCAGTTATGTAAATGTTGAGCCTATGTTGAATGCTATGGATACTGCTAATTTTCAGGTCAGAATTGTTATTATCCTTTATTTATAAAGCACTGACACATTTGCAAGGAATAATCCCAGCCCCAGAAGAGCATACAGTCTACGGACTCTTATCACATATATACAACTTACACACTAGTGTCAAATTCATCAGGAGGCAATTACCCTGCCTGTATGTTTTTGGAGTGTAGGAAGGAATCCATGCAGACACAGAGAGAACATACAAACTCTTTGCAGCTAGTGCTCTGGTCAGAATCAAGAGGACCACAGTGCTGAATGGCTCCAAGTGCTAACCACAGAGCCACCTATAATTTTATGAAAATCATCCATGTTTGAATTTTCTTGTGACTCCCATTAACTTAAATGGCATGGTATGTTTTGACACAAAAAATAAAAACAAGGTGGTCAAAACCTGAGGTGTGCCAAAAGCAGAAGCTTTTCTGTGTTTGATGGTTGTTTCATACAATTTTATCTTCCTTTCCAAGTCTGTAGGAACTATGTGGGGAGTATCTAAAAGAGTGGGCTGGTCAAAATGTGGCATAAACATACCAGATTGAATTGTCCCAAATGAAATCCCAGGCTGACCAGTGTCATCCTCTTCCCCTCCCATTAAAAATCTCAAATTATAGACAACTTAAGATGCTGAGAGTTGTAGTTTACTACAGCCTTGGGGCATAGAGCATGGTAAATTCCTTGCTCAAACTAGAAACTTCTATTATTGGAATTTATAAGTCAGAAATGTTTATGTTTATGCTCTGAATCTCTGTATCTTTCTTGGAACAATAATAGTGATTCATCTTGTCTGGGGAATTTCCAGCACTGACTGGGATGCATTATTAGTACATGCAAAATATAACTGTGTTTATGTTTCCAACTGTCGTCTTCCCAACATATATACTCCATATTTAGTAACAGTAGTAGCTTCCAGCCTCCTACTCCCAGCCAGATAGACAGGCCTGTTTCTGTCACTCATAAAGAGAGGTTTTTTATTTTTTCAGGAAACCAGTAAGTAGCTAATAAAATATAATATATTACTTACAATATTGCAGTTAATATAGGCATGCCCAGCAGACAGCTTCTTTTGATCTGACATTCAGCTTAGATTTTTTAGTTTTCAATGCAAGCAAAATGCTTGCAGTGAAAGGATTGTTATACCAGAAGGCATTCACATGCCCCATACTACATATATAGCATTCCCTTAAGGGTTTAAGTTCACTTTGGTTGAGTGTTAAGGGTTTGGACAAATCAGAATATTGCAAAAAGTGCTGGAATGCATACAAATCCCAAAGCAAATCCTGTATTTGGTGCAAACTACACGTTAGCTTGGAAGTTAAACATCAGAACCTGGGCAAACTCAAAAAAGCAATAGAAGTTGCTGTTGCTTATAGATAGAGACAGTCATGCATGTAACTCAGTAAACTATCTGGCTCTTTTGTCAAGAATTGTGAGTCACTTTTCCTCAGTCTCAAAAGGCAAAGTTTGCAAGACCCAATGGAGAGGGTTGCAATGTTTGTGAAAATTCACAATTTCCATATATTTCTATATACTATATAGAAGTAAGGTTAATTATACTGTAAATATGTATAGGGTAACAAAAAGTTCAACTGCTTCAAGATAGTACCTTTTGCTTCATATCTTGGCTACAAAAAGGAAAAGGGACTTTGAAGGAAGAGAGGGGTTATTGTCGGGGCATGTTTGTCAGAAACCGCTATAATGAAGACTGGGTTCTGAAGGAATTGTGGGTAAAATGTGTACATAGTAAGGCTTCCTCAACTTAAGGCAACTGCAAAAAAGTAAAATATGCCTTCTTTCTGAAATCAATTTCACATTCTCTACAACTCTGAAGCAGTTAACTATAAAATATCAATATAGGGTGCAAAGAGGAAGTGTCATTGAACACAAATGTTATGAATATTACAGATAAGGAAGGATACCAGTTAGGTGTTTGTTTTATTGTTCTTTTGTATACCAGATCAGTAAAGAACCAAACATAATTTAAGGAACCAATGGGGAGGAGACCACAACTGACATAACTATAGATACATATCTTTTCTCTAAGTAATCAAAGGGAGATGTAAAACCAGTAGTGGATGTGGTTTTGGGTGGCCTTTCTGCTTTCATAATGAAGTTAGTTTCTAGCATCACCACAGCCATTATTTGCTGCCAGACATGATTTGGCATGGTTGCCTGTTCCTTACTAACAGGACAAAGCATTTTTTTAAATGAGTCCCTTATCCCCAGTCTAAATCCGATGTGCGTGAGAGATCTTGCTTACTTTCCTAAAGCTTCAGTGGATCAGCATAATAGCTTGAACTGATGAATAAAGAAATCCTAAATCCTTTATGTGATGTCCATGGTCTTTTAATAACCAGGATGAATCTTAGTCGGTGCCCAGCTCCGAAGCTACCAGCAAAGTACTGTCAAACTTAAATCTTAAAATGAGTACTTTTGAACTATGTAATTAATTCTTAAGTAATGCATTTACTATACTCAAGAAGTGCATTTGGGTTTCAGTTCTCGCTATTAAGGGAAAAAAACCTGCAAAGATTGCTGCCATGCACAACAGACCTAAAACCCAACTTGTAGATAGAATGCATCCAATCTCATTTTCAGTTGGTTTTAATGGTTTCAAACCAGTGACTGTGTATAAACGCTTGTGTTTACCACATGTATTTGCTAATCACAGTCATATGATCTGTGAGGATCCTGGCTATGTTGTTATTTCCGACTGAATAGATAAAGTGTGCGTGGGATGTAAATTTGGTTTAACGCAAGAACACTCCACATGATGTTACGCTATGTAGTTGCTAAATATTTACTCTGCACCGGGCTGTCATGTACTAATGCAGCATTTCGGAGAAATCCCAAAGACATTACAACTTGGTCTGAAAAGCAGCAGAATTCTGACATCTTGACTAATAAAATTTGAAAGATGTTTTTCAATTAGTCTAGAAACACCCGAGTCAGCATTGCACTGCAGAACCAGCACCACTGTTTGCTACTGCTGAAACTGAAGATGAGGGGTGTATGTAGCTTTAGTATTCTGCCAGTGTATTGTTGAACAGAACTTGGAAATCTGCTGATGAGCGAGAGTGTAAAAGTGCAGTAGGTATACTGATAATAGCACCTGGGTCAAACAATGAAGGCCTATGAAGGTACTGCCTTTTATAAGGAAAATTCTTAGAAATTTTCTATCTGCCAGATATGTATCTAATAAAAAGCAAACTATGCTCTGAAACTTGCCAGTTCTGTCAAGCTTTATTCCAGAATCAAGTTTGTAAATCCTAAATGAGGGGAAAGCAATGGTTTCCTTCTCCAACAGAGACATCCTCATATACTTTATTATAGGACACTAATATTTCCTGCAACCCTCTAATGCAGGGGTGGCCAGACTTTACTGATGTGGGGATTAGCCCATCAGGGTCTACTCCAACAGGTGTTAGTTATACTGCCACATAATGTAAGATCATTGCATTTCAATTATATAAAACCGATTATGATGTGTTTAAAAAAACAACACCTACAGTATTTCCCATGTGCTTAGTTTAAAAATATAAATAATGAATGGTAAGTACCCAGAAGGAAGATACTGATGTAGAACTGTTTGTGGGCAATGCTCAATACTCATTTTATGTGACAAATGCATGTGTGGAAACTTCTATTGTTTAGTTTAAAAATATAAATAATGAATGGTAAGCACCCAGAAGGAAGATACTGATGTAGAGCTGTTTGTGGGCAATGCTCAATACTCATTTTATGGTGACAAAAACATGTTTGGAAACTTCTATTGTTTTCAGTGACAGGTATGAGATCAATTACGCTATACAGAATGCTTGGGGTTTCCAAATGAGAGATGTTTCTGTAATTTGGATCACGATACCTTATGTCTGATAAAAATCATTAAAAATGTTGTTCACCTTCCAATCATTGTTTTCAGTTCAGTTGTTTGCAGATTGTTCATTAATCAACTGACTATTTTCAGTTGCTTTCATTTTTTATTTTTTACTCTTTTACCAAAATTTGAAGTTTAATGCTGCTGTCTCTGGTATTTCAGTGTGGCAACTCAAAAAACCAGGCGGTCTAAACTGTTACAATTTGCTACATTAGTTGATACATTTCTCAGCATCTGTGGAATATTATCAAATAGAGTATCAATTATAACAGCTGTCTTTAATGAAACTCAAGGCTTCTACTCAGCAGGGCCAAAGATAAGAAATGTACCAACTAAATGTATCAGTTTAGGACAGTTACAAAGTTGGTGACCCCCCCTCTCAGAACTGCTTTAGAAAGACATAAAATGGCGAAAAACAACATTTTCAATATAAGAAAAATGTTCAAATATAGAAAATAGAAAGTAATTGAAAAAAATCTTTATTTCTGGTGAACTTTCTGAAAGCAACTGAACTGAAAAAAGTGTTAATCTTCTTATTCTGCATACTATTTGTTATCATATTGATTTTTATGTTTTATTGTGAAAACCAAATAAAATATTTCAAACCATGAAAAAAGTGTTGAAAGGTGAACAACCCCTTAGGATTGTTTAGTCACCAATATAAATCTGTGACCCTTAGTTTCCACTTTTAATGACGTATTGAAAGAGGATATCATTAAAATAAGTTTTAATAATAAGTTTATGATTGACATTATGGGAAACATTTTTTTCCATATTGGAAAAAATGGGTTTCCAGATAATAGATCCCTGTGCATCTTCCACTTTAAAAAGTGATGTGAACATTTTCCATAGGTATATGCAACATATATCCTCCAATGGTCTTTACTGCCTTCAAATAAAATGTGCACTTCAAAAGAGGTATTTATGAGTCCATTTAATGCTGTTACCTGACACTGAATGTATGTGAATTTAAATCGAAAATCTGGGTTAGCAATTGCTTTGTATCCTCCAACCAGTTTTGTATCAAAGACTGTTTGGGGGCCCCTTCTAGGATTCGATTTATGAAAGAGCCCTGGAGATCTTATTATGCACTTCATAAAAATTCCAAGGCCTCTCTTGAACGGAGAAAGTTGGGTTTTTACTGAAACATTAGTGGAATGACAAACCAAGTTTTGCCATCTTGTATATAATGTCATGGTATATTACAACATTAATAAATGTATGTGTGTGAATACCACATTTGTTTAAAGAAGGGTGTATATACTGGCCTCACAAACTCCATATTGCTTCTGCTGCACTGAATTGATGAACATTTGCCAATTAAGCCACTGCCTTGAATCACATGAATCTGACCTAGGAAGTGAGCCACCAGGTCACCAGTTAATTAACTCATTAAAACTAACATTAAATGTATACAACTCCATCATTGCCTGGAGTATAGGCTGACTTACATACAGTAAATGTCAGGTTAGAATACCCAGCATTTATCTTATCCTGAAGTCTAAATGAAGTAAATGAATTCCCTCTTATTACTATAGATAAATATCTTGGTATAATAATGAAATATAAAATTTCAAGCTTGTGTACGTCTTTAAAAATGTATTTGCTTTTGTAAGGTGTGTTATAGTTTCACCACTCCCAGTAATCCTCCCAAGCGTAGTTTACTGAAGGCAAGCAGCATATGAGGTATCACTTCTCTGATCAACAATATTTATGAGAGGGGACGTGCTTGTATAAGTGTTGTCTTTCTTTTTTTTGTCCATTTGTATATTTATAAAATACAGAAAAGTTATGTGATAATGGCATTGGAGTGCCCTGATCATTTTAACATTTTGCTTGAGAGAAGATCTGAAACAGTTCTTTGTTTATTCAGTTGGGGCTCCATGTGAGGGATTAGGCTGTAGGCCATGAACCCACACAGATCATTTTCATTTCACATCATATTAATCTATATCGTATGTTATACAGTGTCCTTGAACTTGGTAATTATGTATGTTTATGAATAATAAAGGTTTTGATAACTCATATTATTAAAGATCAAGAGGTCAGAGGCAGAAAAATAGTTGTGTTCCCATCACACTTAATGGCTGCAGTCTAGCACCAGCTAAAGAGCCATAGGTCAGCCTCCAGAGAGGTTTGATAGATGGAATAATAATAATGTTCCTCATCAGACAAAGAGTGTCCTTATAGCTGACCACTAGTGTTTCCATTGTGGATGTTGGACTGAGCCCAATATGTGAAGTCAGGATGTTATGTTTCCCAGTTATAATTGCATTTCTCACATTACTAGAATTTCAGTATTTTTTTACAGGGGGGAAAAATCACAAAGGTGCGGCTAACAAAATAACCTTGTGTCAATGTCCTGACCACATCATTAAATAACATAATAAGCTTAGATAAACCTTTTTTACACATTCATTTTTCTACATGTTGGTGTCTTTTTTGTATATTGTGCTTTTTCATTGTCTTTAGAGATTGAAAACATGAATCACAAATGTTACAGAACAGAAAGTACTGCAAGGGGAACAATCTGTCTGCATGGCTCAGTATGGTTGCACTGGTTTAACCCCCATGGGGTTATACTGGGTGATACTGGGTTATCATGGGGGTTAACACTACAGAATTGCTTTATTTCACTGGAAGTAATTTCATTTTTAATTGCTACCTATTATATACAGCATATATAAATATATTCAATAGAAGGGACTCACTGATTTAAGTTCCTTCTTATTTTATTTATTTATATGATGCAACATCCCTGATGACAATGCTTAAAGGATGGAGATGAGTTGATTTGTTTGTGCCTTCTTTTGGATATATTTATACTTTACTGGTCAGCATCCAGATAGAGATTGCAGCTTGGTGATTGAAAGATGTATATATTAATATGTATATATAAATGATCATCATAGAGTTGAATAAGGAGGGGGAGTCTTGTTATTTTTAAATGTCATTTAAATGCAATGTATTTTAATTTCTATACTTTTTAATGCATCAAAAAATGTAACTTTATGTATCAGTAAGAAAGGCAGCTACATGTGCTACTGTTTCTCAGTTCACATGCATTTAGGAAACTGCAGGAAACTGGTTTTGTTACAATGTTTATTTTATTCTTCACATTTTCTGATAGTTTAACAGAAACAGTTCCTGTAATGCTTCAGTGACATGCCTCAATAGACTAAGACAACATTTTTCCTCTCGAATCTCAGAGAAAGAGCTTGCGTGATAGTGTTAAGGAAAGTTTGATAAGACGGAAAGCTGGGAAAATCAATCCTATGACACAGCAATACGGCACAAATACATTATGCACTCCCACATAACAGATTTTCATCAAGGTACCCCCGTTTCCTGTTTTCATGGCACCTAATATAAATAAGACGGAGTGCAGTGCATTTTACTGAATCTCTACCAGCCATGATGAAGGCCAGGAGATATGGCCTTTGGCATTTCATTCTAAATGGGGGATTGTCAGGGAGACTACATTACAAATGCAGCAGCCTTAGTGTCATTTTTGCCACTAATTACTTGTGCTTGGTAAGCAGTGAGGTATGGCATGTGTATCTCTGGGCTCAAATGATGTGTCTATAAACAGCTTTTAAAAGTTCATTGCTAAGGCAACAGGATGATGCAAAAGAAAATGTACATGGACTATGTTCTAGTTTGGAGACCTCACACTCGTTTCAATGAATATATTAACTTGTTGATGCATTTTGAGGCTGAATAGGAACATGCAATTGTGTTTTTTTTCTTGCTGCTTGCTCAGTTAGCCAGCCTCAGAAGTGCCCATTGTTAAGTAGTTATCCGATTGCTTAACTCATCAAAGTCTGATTGTGCTTGTGCAACTTCGCAGCTTTGCTTTGTCAGGCTGGTTCTTTGGCAACTGTTTGTCCTAAGGCATAAACAAAGACAGACCATGGGACCAATTTACCACCCTTATAATAATCTACTTGCTTCTTTTTCCAGGGAAATAAAACTTGTAGCCTCCTGGCCCCAATATACGTATCTTGACAGCGCTATATAAATAAATGATGATGATGATGATGATCTACCTGAACAGCTTTTGACAGCTCAGAATTGGACTGGGATATTTAGTTCATTACAGTTATTGGGTCTGTGCTTTTCACGTGCCTTTTGTCTGTCAGCATCTGAAAATAATGTTTAAGAAGTCATTTTTGTTGGTCCAATGTATCATGGAAAGCTTGTCTAGGTCATTTCTAATGGGTCTGATTATACAGTTGTGTTCTATTCTATTATAATTTGCAGTCGCTATTGAACTTTTTGCAACTGGTTTTTAAAACCCGAGGATATTACCCAGGGGTATTTCAAATGCCTTACTTTATAAACAGGGGTTGTTTGGAAACTCTGATGATCAACTAATCTCACACATGCCATTCACTCTCTAGTTTATAGGTTATTTATTTAGATGTAAATAAGCTGTACCATGCACCTTGAATCTTAATTACAGTCAGTATTAGGCCCTGTATTTCTCCATCATGCCTTACATTTGCCTTGTTATCATCTGTAAGTAACCTAAGGGGAGTGTGCAGTCTGAAGCAGTTTGTGGATAAAAAACTTAGGGGCAAATTTACGAAGTGGCTAACGCTGGCGAAAATTCGCCACCGTGACGTCATTTTGCGACTTCACCAATTTACTAACAGTGGCCCTGGCGAAAATTCGAGTAGTGCAACTTCGCAGCCTAACGCCTGGCGAATTTGCACTCTGGCGAAGGGGCGAAATTATGCAAATTTACTACGTTTTTTTTTTTTTATGAACGTTACCTCTTTTGCCAGAGTTGACTTCGCCAGGTTAGACCAGGCGAAGTGCAATAGAGTAGATAGGATAGATAGGAATTTGAATAAAAAATAGTTAAAATTTAAAAACGCTGACGTGTTTTACTTTTTATAGGGTGATAGGCTAAAAAAGATCAAAATTTTTTTTTGGTTTGCCCACCTTCCCCCCTACATTTTATAACATATGGCACCATAACTATACTGTGGGCACATGTGTAGGGCATTAGAACACCCCTATATACTTTTGATAACTTTCCCTGGAATTGTGTAGTGTAATCTGCGCTGCAGCATACACGTCCATTCATTTTTAAATTTGCCGCCGTATGCAAATTAGCCTTCGCTGGCGTAACTTCGAACGGCTGATTGTACTATCGCTTGTGCAACTTCGCAAGCGTTCGGTAACTTTGTGCGCAACTTCGGATCTTCATGAATTTGCACAGCCTTGACGAATCTGTGCCTGGCGAAGTGCGGCGAAGGCAATGCTAGCGGATTTTTAGAGGTAAGTAAATTTCCCCCTTAGAGCCTCCATAGGTGCTTTTGCTTTTTATCTTTGCAAACAATGAAGGAAGTTTCTTTTTACCCATCAGCTGCAATTATTATAATGAACAGAAGGACAGCGTTAGCTGATGTCAGTCATGATATCACTCCACTTAGCACAGATATGCAATGTTGAATGTAGTTCGGGACAAGGAAGTGAGAGAGAGTAAAGCAGACTGAACAGATCTGTGTCTCTCTGTGCTAATTGCAATACATGTTAAATACAAAGGTTCTGCTTATCTCATCGACTTGTTTCAGCTTGCCATAGAAGTAGCACATTACATATGTGTGAGTTGATGTAAGGCTATATGGAATGATCTATTTTTCATACATAGTGTGTGTATATAGTGTGTGTCTACGCTGCTAATGCTGCTAAACTGTTCTAACCACAAACAATAATATTACACAATCCTCCTTCTCTGATATGTAAAACTTGGACTTCTGTGCCGTTTCTTACGGGAATGAGCTGTGCTTCCAGCAAAGCCTTCTTTTAGGGCATGCTCAAACATAAGTTCCTCAGGAGGGGCCTGTCTTACAGACCAGTTTCCCAGACTCAAAGACAAGGTCCAGATGTTTTTATGGTACAAGGAGGCCTGGAGTGCAATAAAAATATGTAACACCAGGGATTACTAGGATCTGAGGAATCTGAGTCATTTGACATTAACACAATGCACTGTAATAATATGAATCATTTAGTCTGCAATAAATACTTTAACAAACTTTGTAAGAATCCCTAATAAATATTAAAAGCACAGCTTTTTTAGAGGTTGTGAAAGTTATAGTTCGTCAACAGGTGGAAGGATGTAGGTTGCAGATCTCTACACTGCAGATAGGTCAACATCCGGCAGAAAGGTTCCACTAGAAAGTCTGCTTGCCAGGTTGCTGATTTTAAGCATTTCGAACACAGTTTGAGTCAAGTGTATATTATATTGCTGTGCAGAATCACATTAAGGTAACTATGTTACCTTAACTATTTTACATTCAACTAAAACTGTCCCCAGACCCTCATAACACTCGGAGTAGACTTGGCATGTCATCCTTTCTGCTAGCCAACTGTGCTTTTGTCAGATGCTCATGTCTTGAAAAACATATCTTTTGTGTGCTGGACAGACATTATTACTTTTGTTGTTCCCTGCTGCCTGTTTTTACACGCTTGTGTGTGAGGAATGATTGGTTGCATGGCAGTTATATTACTTGCATATTGCTTGCTCAGCACAGCAAATATTTTGAGAAAAATGAGTGGCCATGAGTTTCAGATGATTTTAGACTGGTCTGTCTGTATCTAAATAGCATTGCCTGCAGGTATTTGCATGTCCTTGGGCACACAATAATCAGTAAATCAGTTGATACACAGTGCTGGATTGTAAAACCCTCAGTTCTGGATTGTTCTGCTCCATAAATTGACAAAGATTTGGACTCTAGTAATGGGATTTGGCACCAGGCTGGTTGCTCAAATGCCAGTTGCCCATGTGCCTTTGTATACACTTTTTTCTCTCTGTTCTGCAATGGATATAATTATTTATACCTATATCCCCCCACATTATGCCATGCTATAGTGAACAACTATATTAAATAAGAAAACCAAAACATTCCTGTCTGCCAATTATACATATAACAGTGGTCTTCTAGATGTTGCATCTGGTGGTCTCTTTGAACTGCGATGATTCGCCATCAGTTGCTTTCAAGCACTTCAGCGATTTACTAAAGAGCGCAGGCGTAACTTCGCTAGCGAAAGAGACAGACACTAGCGGCCATTCTCAGGTGAATTTTCGCTCTGGCGAATGGACCAAGATGCAGATTTTACTGTACGTTACCTCTTTCGCCAGACTTGCCTTCACCAGCTCAGACCAGGCAAAGTGCATTGAAGTGCATAGATCTTCCTCAGTCTTCTGTTACTTACATCATATTTTTAGTGGAAAAAGTCTTAAGTCCCAAAAAATGCTGGCGTCTTTTCCTTTTTTTCAGAGTGATAGTCTGCAAAAGTCCTTGAAAATGTTTTTGGGTAACCGGGTTCCCCCATACATTTTGTAACATATGGAACATAAACTATACTGTGGGCTCATGTGTAGGGCATTATAACAACTCTATGTTCTTTATTAAGTTTCCCTGGACTTGTATAAGGTAATGTATTTGCTACAACCTATATGTCCATTCAACTTTATAATGTCCTGCCTTATGCAAATTAGAGGGCATAATTGAACGCTAGCACATCTTCGCTTTGATTGCCGAAGTAATGCTAGCAAAAATTCGCCAGCGTTCAGCACCCTGGACGAAACTTTGCATTCTAGTAAATTAGCGTTGTCTGAATTTTTGTTTGGCGAAGTGTTGCGATGGCTGCAAAGCCATCTCTGGCGAATTTTCTCCATAGTGAGAATTGAGATGCATCAGCATCTTCCACTCTTATGCCACATTGCATTTTCTGTCATAAGAAAACTAATGTTAAATGGAAAAAAGTGGTTTTATGTCCCTTTGCATCCAGCCTTAAAACAAGAACATTTTTTTTTCACACTTGGATGAATCACTCCTGCTTGGGAGGTTCTCCTGTTAACTTAATAATAATGGTAAAACAAAGTTGATTATAAGGAACAGAGCTTTCTATAGGGAGGATTATATTTCAGCTACTGTAAACTTAGGAACTAGTCAAATCTTCTATGAAATTGCTCTAAAAGTGATTTAAAAATATGCTGTTTCAGATTTTCCGAGTTGAAATTTTCAAAGAACTGCCCCTGGACTTCCCAGGCTTTAAATAATGAGTGGTAATGTCAGAAAAGGTGGCAAGGGTTACATTTGTTTGTTTGTAAAATAACAAAGATTGCCACTTGCATGATTACACTGTAAGTGCCTCCGAGCCTGGACTGGAGTTGATTGCAGTGTTTATGAAAGACTTCATGCTCCCTTTTTTTTAAAAATGCCATGGGTGGTCAGCATGTATATCGGAAATTCTAGTTAGGACAACCACTTCTGAACATCATGGTTTGTAAAAAGTATATACATTTTTTTGTTCTTGTAAACAAATCTAGGATGAACCGAGCTTTGGGTGCTTAGTAAAAAAAATACTCTATATTTAATCTGGGTGATATGTTAAACAGGTTCATGGTTATTAGTAGTTTCAGGTCCACTCAAATTACTGATTCATTCTTTCCTAATTTAGTCCAGTATATCAAAGATTTTGGATGACGTTTCTGCTTAAGTGAAACATGTTTGAACAGATTTGCTGAATTTCCCTACAAGGGCACCAGTAAATGCTGCATAAGATTCGAGTTTTTTTTTTCTAATGTTGCTTCAAGAAAAGACAGCAATTACAAAGGTTGAAAACAGCTGTTATTTGAATACAACAAAGTCATCTAACCACATCAAGTGGTTTTGGTGGGAACTGACATATTTATGGGAACTGTTACAGTATATTGTGTCATTCTTCCATTAAAATTAAATGGTTGTGGTGGATGGTGTGTGCTGCCGATACTTAACACTTACACATAGAGTTAAAACAGACCTTCCTGAAAGATCTGGCACACACAACCATAACCTTTTCTCCCATGTAATTGTATTTGTTATTATTGGCACATTAAACTAATGCCACAGCCTTTGTGAGAGTCAGTGCTTATTAGTCACTCATATATATTGTTAGCTCATTAAGGTCCTCCTACCTCTTATGTCTATTAATAAGTGGCACTTAATCTTTGTAACTAAATGTAATTAGTTTAAAATATTTGCTCCCCATGACTGTACCATTAATGTATTGTAAAAATATAAAGCTCAGCATACAAGTAGCACTATATAAAGATATATACATAGTGGATAATTTACCCCCTACTGTAATGTATAAAGAAATTATAACTCATGGGGAGTTACATGACCATATATTATGACCTTTTTTACAGGTCTAGTAACTCATAGGTGACTCCTAGGTGACTTATAATACCTTTATAATATTATAAAGGAGAAGATGGCCATTTTAAGAGTATTGTCCATACTGGGATTCCAACTACTGAGCAGGAGCTGTAAAGTGTATCTGATGTAAGCTTGTTGTGTACATGGAAATTAGGTTCAGGTAGAGTCCTACAGCAGGTCGGGTACCCGCAGGTTATCCGCAAAAAAAGTGGGTACCCTGCGGAATGAGAGTAGGATTTTCAGGTGCGGATTTAGATGCAGGTCTCGGGTCTGCGGGTCATGTTGTCGGTCTCATCTAAAATTCTTTATGTTATATTTTCCTATATTTTACTCCTTTTAAAATTTTACAAAACTTTTCTGTCCCCGCCCACTTTTGTTACTTACGGTTCTCAGCAACGTCACTTCCTGTTTGATGGTGGTTGGTGGATCGCGTGTCGGTTGCGGATAAGGCAGTTGCGGGTCCAGGTCGGGATCAAAGTGGGTAAATGTGGGTTGCAGTTTGGGTCGTGGGCTGCGGTTGCAGGTTTGGGTCGTGTATGGGTCTTAGAAATTGGTTCCGCGCAGGACTCTAGATTCCGGGGGACCTTTTAAGTGTGACTATGTCTCATATGCAATAAAATAGAGTAACTTCTCCGGCTTCTTACCACAATCAATTCACATTGACACCCATGCTAAGGTATTTTCAGGAAATTTGTTGCCCCGATTTTTCTAAGAAGAAGGTTGGAAGACTGACAATTGACAGTAGCTAGGAGACAGTCCCACTAAATCTCATATTTGTTTAGTACTTGTATTGCCATGATGGCGATATGTTTCTTTTTGGTGTTTGTTTTCCTTTGGTTTCCATTAAAATATGTGTATAATTTTAAACTAAACATAAATTAAATATTTCAAAAGCCAAGAAAATGGAAGACTACAGATTGATGGGCTGAAGGCTTTGTCTCTGTTAAAAACAAAACACACTCTCCAAGTAGGTGTGGAAAAGGGAGTCTATCAGTTATGTCAGGTATGGTTTTTATTGGTGATTTGTCTGAAGGCATTTTAATATCATTCTTTGTTCTGATAATTAGAAAGCCTAACTGTACAGAATAGTTGTGATTTATTTCCTTACATTTTCCATTTGGTGCAAAAGGTTTGAGGCCTAAAAAAACATGTCAAACAATTCCACTAAATACAAGAAAATATTGCATTGCTGGCAGATTATTGCAGTTTATAGTCCGAGAGGAAGTGAAATGTACAAACAGGCATTATATTGGAAATGAGATATTGGATTTACATTTTTAAAAGGCATGCTGCACTGATTCATGATTAAAAACACATTCAATTTAGTGGCAAATGCAGTTCAGCACATCCGAAAACTCATATGATTCAGCTCAGATTTCCAGATTTCCTAGGTAGGCTAGTTTTGCTATTTAATGAGCACATGTGAGTCCCATTATTTCATGGGCTCTAGCATTTATTTTGCAGATATCTTGGGAAATCAGTGAAACATTTTTTATTTGTGTATCTCACATGATGAGGTGCAGGTGTATAAAAAGAACAACTTTTCTAAGGGAAATGCCAATTTCCTGGCACCGCTATTATACACATGTCAGTGGAGCCATGACTCATACTAGTACTAGTACCTATACTAGCAATTATTATTATTATTATTCGTATATTTATAAAGAGCCAAATACATTGTTTGTAGTCATAATTGACTACAAACAATCTCCTGGATGGATGTGGCCTGTAGGTAAAAGAATTCCATTCTGTATGTTTGCTTGAAATATGCTGCAATGCCTGCAAGTTTTTTTGACACTGATCAACTTGTGTCTAATAAGAAATATATAAAAGGGGATTCTTTGTTATTGATATTGCTTTGTTCATTACAGTACTGGTCAGTGCTGATGCTTGGTGCTGATCTGGTGTTGCTGCCAATGAATAAAGCCCAGCCAGATGTGCAGGATGATCTGCATAAGTAATGCCCATACACCACCTTTGTGATGGTGAGCAAATAGGAAGGACTGCACAAGCAAATCACACATGGAATGCTCATGAAGGAATGGAGAGCTAAGTGCCTAATTAAATGAGCCATGTAAGGCAAATGATTGAGCTTTTGTAAAAACTTCCTAAAAAATATGTTTTTCATGAAGCTTACAGGCTCAGATGCGCTGTAGGAGAACAAAGCAGCAGGTGTCTACAAAGAAAGAGAAGCAGTAGTCACAGTCATCAGGAAACACAGAGAAACTGATTTTGACAATCTAATGAAACAACGTGAGATTCTTTTAGCGCTCCTTCAGCTTGTAAGAACCTCCCAATAAAATGTATCACCTGAGATCTTTAAGTAGGGTTTTGAGTGTACTAGGGGGTACTATGGACTTCCAAAGCCTTCCTTTTTATGAAAAAAAAAGCAAGGATTGAGTAGGATATACTGTTAGGGTAATATCATAGACCCCCTTGCACCAAAGAAGCCTTTATTACCGTAGCTCCGATAAATATAAACTGTATAATGTCTCTGATCAAAGTAACCATCATTGCAAAAATCTATAAATATTGCAAAGCATTGCATACTATTTGATACAATATGAATTAAAGCAATCCCTTAGGAATGATATGTAGAAAGCTGATACGTTGCGTGTGTACTATTTTTGACAGCTTTCATTGGCAGTATATTAATACTGTATGTTTAATATGCATGAATATTGCTCCAAGTATAATGTAATATACTGCAGTCTGTATGACAATGAAATGTGCTGACCGAATAAATAATTTGGGGAATCTACAAGGTGTTAACAGGCAGAGAGCCTTCAATCCAGTAAATTCTATGCAAGGCCATGCAACAGATGTGTATTATCTGAAGTAAATTCTGGGAAGTTTCTAGGCTCAGAGCCATGTCCTAAAGATTAAGAGGGTACTTTTCCAACAGCATTAATGAGAAAAGCACAGACCTGTATACATTTATATTTATATATATATATATATATATATATATATATATATATATATATATATATATATATATATATATATATATAAATATATATATACAGTATATATAAATGTATTTATATATGTATATACACACACATGCACACAGATTTGTATCAATTCAAAAGATACATATAAACACTAAACACCCAACTTTTTATTAAAATGGAAACAGATGATACTTTTTTTTTATTTTAGTGAGTAAAGTAGTAAAGGGAAATGATTCAACTTGTTCTAGAAGTCTGGACAAAAAGTCACTATTTCACTTTAGGTTAGATGTGAATTATGAACAGCTCTGGCCATTAACCAAAGAATACAAATACGTTTTTAAATTATAGTGCTGGCATATTCTGCAGCTCTTTACATAGATTATATATTATTCACATCGGTCCCTGCCCCAGTGGAGCTTACAGTCTAGGGTCCCTATCATATTTACACACAGCACAGTGAATTTTATCAGGAGCCAATTATCTTGCCTATATGTCTTTCTGGATAGAGGGTTTCCAGATAATGTATCCCATACCTGTGCAAACCTAGGACGGAGTAAATCTAACCAATTAGTCATCGAGCTAAGGCTGAAAGAGCACCCACAATGTACATCCAAACTTACTATGGGCAAAACGGAAGGAAACCGTGGAAGGGGGAATATCCAGAGTGGCTCAGGGTAATGGCTGTTTACTGATTTTTGAGGTATGCATCTATTTCTTAGAACAGGAGTGGGCAACCTTGTCTGCAATTCTGAGCATTTGCTGGTTCAAGTATACTGTATGCTCAACTGATATCTATATAGAGACACTGTTGAATGTTGCAAAAACCATGCTGCATAAAGCATACAATCCAACCTTGACATAGAGACATAATGAATTGTTCCAAGACTTAAGCAGCTGACAGAAGAATCAATTTCAGGCCTCTAAGATTTATAATGCAGTGACCTAACCAATGAGGTACTCCTAAACTCGAATGCAGATACGTATATGCACCTGTAAATAATGTATAAACAGTGAAGCATCATCTATAGTTCCTGCTCAAATGCATGAAAATGCGAAGGGGGAATTTGTGGACACTCCAGATTTTGTGAGATAATTATTAGTTAACAAATTGTATTGTATCTGCTCTACTGGGGCAATGGCATAGTATTGTAACTGCATGTATTTTTTTTTACATTTATTTCTGTTGTCATAACATGTGGCCCATGAATTCCTTTGGCCTCTTTTCTTTTTGTTTGATCAATCATCACCAAAAGCCACAGTCTGTAAAACAAACCTTCTCCCTGCTGGTATAATGCTTTATTGCACATGCTCATGTTCCTTCCATTAATTATATCACTTAACAGTAATGACATACACCCAGCCACGCTGAAAGGCTTTGTGTTTCATTTTGCAATCCTGGTTTTGGTGCTGTGCATGGGTTGAACAGTTTGTGGATGATTTAAATGTTAAAGCAGATTCCTAAAATGAGAGTAGCTGTCTAGTCCCTGGGAAAAGGCATCTCTAGCCAAAGATGGAATGCTTGCTTGCTTGCTCCAGACGCTCTGAGCAGGACAATCCAATGCACAGCATACCGAATAGCTCACTAGGGTCAGTCAGGGCCAATTAATAGGGTTCTCGAGACTTTGAAAAGTGAAAGAAAGAACAGACTAGTGTTGCTTCTAGCCTTCCCAAAACTGTAGCCTGTATAGGGAAGCTGAAGGACAGATTAAGAATATGATTATTATTATAACTTGTCCTTAGTTACTTTATGGGCCATGATTAAAAGCTCATGAATGATATCACTACCACATTCTTCTCCCATAGCAGTGTATCATGGGCGAGGTTTCCTGCAATGAAAGATGATAAGAATGGAAAATGACACTAAATTATACCTTACATACTCAAATGTATATATAACAATAAATTAACAACATAATTCACTTTATGCTTTGATCTTGTTGATAGATTATGTATTAAAGCTAAAATGTTTGTGCTCCTCTGTTGGTCCTGTAATTGCATATTTCTGACATACATGCATGAGAAAAACTACAGCAGGGCAACAAAGTATAATATATAGAAGCAAACAGGCAGGTATTTGTTCACCATCGTTGGTATTAAAATGAAAAGCTGATATATGGGCAAAGTGTGTCTTGCACAAAGGAAACTTTGTCTGTTGCTTTATTCCAATAATCGCCAATCCATTTTTCTTCCCTGTCCTCTTCTGAGGGCTTAAGGGATTTCAGAAAAGGAGCTTATAATGTTTCTGAATTTATTTACAGAATATTGCCCAAGGCTCTACTGCACTACCAGAAAGGATTCAAGGCTTTGATGCATGGTTACAAGAGAAAGTTCAGTCACACAATTCTTTCTGCTTTGCCTTTACTTTGGGTTTGAAGTTGTTCAGCTATGTATCTTTTAAGCATAACAAGCTCTTGCGTGAAAAAAAACCTCACACATAATAAAATGACTGTGCTTTTTTTAATACTATGTAGCAATATGTTCTCACTTCCCCTACATGTTTGAAACAAGTCAGTTCCAACAATCTGTTATCATATTTTCAGGAATCACAACGGGAAAATGCAATGTCACACTCTGAGGCAGCTCATTTCTTATGGCTACATGTGCCTCAGCACATCAACTATTGCAATCAGTGGCTTAACTAGATATTACAGGGCCCCACAGCAAATTATTTTTCAGGCCCCTGGTTGACCTGTTTTACCTATATTTATTGAAATTGTATATGAATTAAGGCCTCATGGGGCCCCTAAACCTCCTGGACTCTCTTGCAGCCGCAGGGTCTGCTTCCTCTGTAGTTATGCCTTTGACTGCAATGTCATATAGATCCCATATAATCTCCCACACAGAGCTCTGACACTGGCCATGTCAATGTGCGTGATGTTAAAAAAATGTCCTGACAAAAAGTATGTTGTTCATTCTTTTTGACCCTTAGGAGGTTATGTAATACACAGTCTAGTAACCTATAGTAACCAATCAGCAGACATCATGCACTGGTCAAAAACCTCTGGTTGCTATTGGTTACTAGACCTGGGCAAACTTTGCAACTCCGTTAGTGCTCAGCAGGAACTCAATTTGTCCTTATATGAATGCAAAAACAATAACTTCCATACACTAGAATAAGCGCATATACTGTAACTTGTACTACATGTATGGCACTTGTTATCCAGAATGCATGGGACCTGGAATTTTCCAGATAATGGAGCTTTCTGTAATTTGGATCATCATACCTTACAGCTATTAGAACATCATGTAAACATTAAATAAACCCAATAGGCTGGTTTTGCTTCCAGTAAGGGTTAATTATATCTTAGTTTGGATCAAGTACAAGCTACTATTTTATTATTACAGAGAAAAAGCAAACCATTTTTAAACATTTTTGATTATTTGGATAAAACTGAAGTCTATGGGAGATAGCCTTTCTGTATTATGGAGATTTCTGGATAACAGGTTTCCGGACAACGGATCCCATACCTGTATACCATTACTATTGCTTTGCGAGCAGAAAACACAAAGAAAAAGACCAATTTGGTTGCAGTGGATTTAGTTTTTGTAAATGAATGAAAGCAGGTTAGTTCCACTATTGAGTGTAGAGATGTAATAATGTTTAGGCAGTTACTTTCAGTACTACTCCCTACAGTCATGCAACGTTTTTTGCAGGGAGAAAGTTGTCTGATCTTAGTATTAATAATGGTTTTTGATTCTTCTGTGGGTTGAATGAGGGACCTCAATTGAGTCTTTATACCCAATGTCCTGAGCTTATGCGAGAGTGTGTTATAATTGTTCCTTTTGTATGTTTTTGCTGAATCCCACCAGCTGTCAACTTGCAATAAAGTTAAGTCCGAGTCAATAGCTCCCAAAGGGATGACAAGTAGGTTGTGTACAGTTGAATGGGATGCTGTGAGCCCTCTGTTGATCCTTCTGGCGTGGGTCTGGATTTAGGCCATAACTACACAATAAATAAGGGATAATGCTGTTCCTGTTAGAAAGGCTGAGGCACAGGCATTTGTGTGCAGAAGCCAGACAAACAGTTGCAGAACTAGACAGATTTGCCTAGTACAGCTTATTTGTTTAATCTAAGAACGATAATCACATGCATGACTGGCGAAACCAGTTTTTCTTCATAAAGTGTTATTGTTTGTGCTCATTCGTGTGGTGCATATGTGCGTACTATGCTCCCTGATTAAAGCAGTATCCCTTATCACAGGATCCTGTATTATAAATGTAATGATTTCTATACAAGCATATATCATGCGTTTATGCTGAAATTTCAAGAATTGCACTTGCATTGCTCTCCAGTGGATTTTTGTTATTTTCATGATAATTGTGTTGGATATGGAGAATCCAAACCACTGTTGGAAAAAGCACTAAAAATAAAGCCATAACTTTAGTATTAATAGTAGTATGTAGGACATTTTGCTGTTTGATCATGATCATGTTCCGTTCAGTCCATCTTCAAAGTTCGATATTCAGACCAGGCAGGAATGCTGCTGCAGATCAAACAAGAGCATCTGTATCAGGCATACACAAGTCTCCCGAACAGTGACTGCAAGAATGTACTACCTGCTAACTGTGAGTCTGAAGCCCATCTATGTATGCCCTTAAAAAGGCAATATTGAGGGACAAAAAATGTTAAATGTATAAATTACTACTTTCACTTTTTCCTCAGATTCTTACAGCCATTACTTCCTTATAGCTTTGGCCATGGGCCCAATTTCCACTTTCTTCTAGCTACCTGTCGTTAGAATTTTATGTGAAATTCTGTGTATTTGGATTACCAAGTTGGCTTCGTTGATGTGACTTGATTTACTGAGTAGTTAAAGCCTTTAAAACAAGGTATTTTCCTGTATCCGCTGGAATGCTATGAGAAATGTGGCTCGTGAAAATTAGGTTTGCTTTAATGCAAAGAGCTGACTATAAGAGCTACCTATTCTCATAACCAGAAGGTTTGGTTTTATTTTACACACAAGGTTTAGTCACTGTTTGGCATGGCAAACTTCTATATTTATTGCATTTTTGCATATAGACATACAAAACGCCCAAACCTGAACTATGAGCAGTATAAATCTATCAAAAGAATCTATGGTCAAATCTATGCTGATACCTCTTTTAAAATCACAAACTCCGAGTGTCTGTTATTGCAGCAAAGGGAAAACCATCCTTGATTTCACAATTAGACTTTGGACATGAAGGTAATATAGTGTATCTGAATGAAAACCTAACTCCATATAAAAATGATTAAGCAAAGTATTACTTCTTTTGCTGTAAAAATTATGTTTAGATGTGTATTCACTGTTATATTCATTATCTCTTTAGATAAAGGGTGTTCTAGCCTTAGCTGATAAGACTATTCCAGCATTTGTTGTAATTCACATAATGTCCAACAATCCTTAAAACTTCCAAATGTTGATGGACCACTGGCTGCATATTGTCGTTCTAGATATACCTGCATAATTCATGTAAGATAATTATGCCTTGTTTATCGGAATCCATCTAGACTAAGCAGACAAAACACATTTTTCTGGCTTCTAACCATTAAGCAGTCCTTGTTCCCCTTGTATGCATAGTGAGGTGACAAAAGAAAACATCTAGTAAACTTGTGCACATATTCCAGGTAAGTTAAATAGAGAAACTTATCCGTGTACAAACAATGCAGTTGATCTCAGGCAGCACCTGCACCTTTTTCTGCCTTTTATTGTAATCTGCAACCTGTGAATGGGTGGGGAGTCATAAGGAGTAATTTACTATAACCCCAGGCAGAACTAAGAGCCCTAAGGGGGGGAAATACTGTGATGAATATCCTCCTATAAAGTCAGCAATTTTAGTCTATCCCTTCTACTATTCATTGGTGAACAGGCCGTGACACACCCCTACCCTTCTCTCTTTTCTCTTGTATCCTCACAGGGATCTCTGTGTGGAGAAAGGGAATTATATAAGGAGTAATGACCCCACTTTCTTTAAGATACTACAAGTCACAAAGGAGTTGCATGACAATATAAAGGCACAAAGCCACAGAGAATATCCAAAACGCGAACTAATATTAATGACCGAAATCGAGTTTTTTTCTCCGAAAAAAACTTGAATGTCAGGAAGTCTATTAATATCTTCAAATGGGTCACTGGACCTCTGCCATTGACTTCTACATGAACTCGCCAGGTTTTAGG
The DNA here is from genome assembly GCF_017654675.1 of Xenopus laevis. Taxonomy (NCBI): domain Eukaryota; kingdom Metazoa; phylum Chordata; class Amphibia; order Anura; family Pipidae; genus Xenopus; species Xenopus laevis. Next base: position 98,788,972 of record NC_054373.1, read on the forward strand.
TGGTGAATAATCAAATTTGAATTGTCCCCAGGGTCCAGGTATGATAAAATTCGAATTCGAGTATGGTTTATTCTAAATTGTTGTGACCGAAATTCCAGCTCTAAAATTCGAGTTCCAATTTCCAATTCAAACCTTAATACATCTGCCCATATATATTTATATCTATATATACATTTATCACACATTATATTTTTACTATTCCAGTAAAATGCTACCACTTACTACTCGCTTATAAACTTACTCTTCTGTTGTATTTTCTGTAGATCAAAGAGTAGGTAGAGATAAAAGTATATATATATGGCTCAAAATTGCTTTTATCATGAAGGACACCACAAAAAATATGTTTTTCTTTAACCCATGGCCTTTTTTTACTTTAATGGAATACCAAATGATAGGAAACAGGACGTATTGGCACGGAGGAGGATAAAAGCATGTCACAGGCAGCCGGCCCCAATGGCTATGCACTACCCATAGTCAATAAATTCAGCTTGTCATAGAATGGATTTATTTAAGTAGAAAAGTGTCCAGGGAGTGTTTGCTTTTAGGTTTAACATCTTGATCTGCGTGCCTTCAAAATCACCTCATTACTAGAAGATAATAACAATAGCCTAGCAATAAAGGCATATGGAAATGATTGGGTGTTGGTCCGGAGCAAAATATGCACTAGGATGAAGTCCCTAAATCCATCAGGTGCTATGAGAATGTGTAGGTAAGTGGGAACTGGAAGGAGCAAGAAAAGGTTACCACACTGATCAAAGTAATTTGCTATTAGACAAGTAAGCTGCATTGTGTATACATTTCATCTTTATTAACAGCTAGTCTGTAAACACAAAAGTGCAAAAGAACAATAAATGTAAAATTTATTTCAATTAGATAATAAAAAGCAAAGCACGACACATTATGAGGCTTATAAACTTTTACACAAAATGTGTGTACAGTATATTTTTTATAGAAACAGTTCTGTAAAAATATAAGATATTTCTAAACATATACAGTATGTACAGTATGCATCATTTCCTACAATCACAGTGATTAAAGAGATACCATCATTCTTCTGTGTAGGTAATGTATGGGTAATTGGTCAATCTAGCATAGGGTTCAATTATAATTTGCTACCGGTTTTAGTAAAAGCAGATCCAAAAATTGCTTTTAGGCACCTGCAACGTCATTAGAATTCTGGGTAAAGTTGGATTACGGTTAAAAAACAAACAAACATTTCCTTCCATTTTAGCAGTGGGCATATTGCACTTACATTATAGAAAATGAGCCTTATTGTTCTACACTGTAGAATCTACAGCTACCATATATTGCATACTTCATGGTCATAGTTATAACAATATAATTTATAACAATATAATTGTTATACAAACTTTTGCTATAATTGTAAGTTCTAGAATGGGAGCAAAAACTGAAAACTGATGTCTGGCCTAAGGAACACTGAAATTCTTCTGTGCAGTTAAAAAATTATCGGCAAACAAAACCAGACACTATGCCTGGAAATTTATGACAGATGGCAACTTCAAAAGGCATGTCCAATTGACTTCAAGGTGATTTCTACAAGGGTCATGTACGGCTCTGGGCCCAACCTTTACCATTCTTTTCCAGCGGCTTTCCATCAGCAGGCAATACACTTTGTGCTTGCATCAAGTGCTCTTTCTTTTGTGTGCAAGAAAGTGGCATGCCTTTGGATCTTCCTGTCCCTCCCTTCATGTAGGTAGGAGTTTTGTGATAATAAATGAGTTTTTTCTTGTGTAGTTGCTGGGTATCTACTGTATGCTGACTTGGTTCCAATCAGAGGTGTTATAGGTTAGCAGTGATCCCCAACCAGTAGCTCGTGAGCAACATGTTGCTCTCCAACCTTTTGATGTTGCTCTCAGTGGCCTCAAAACAGGTGATTATTTTTGAATTCCAGGCTTGGAGGCAAGTTTTGGTGCATAAAAACCATGTGCACAGCCAAACAGAGCCTCAATGTAGGTTGACAATCCACATAGGGGCTACCAAATCGCCAATCACAGCACTTATTTGGCACCCCAAGAACATTTTTCATGCTTGTGTTGCTCCCCAACTCCTTTTACTTCTGAATGTTGCTCACGGGTTCAAAAGGTTGGGGTTCCCTGGGTTAGAGGATGGTGCAGTACTACATTTTTCCTTCATCAGAGTATTATAAAATGTTTTACAGGAGGAAGATCATAGCAAAGGGAAATTGCATGACTGCATCTTTCATCAAGAGATATAATCATGTTTAGCATGTCAATTTAAAAAAAAATTATATTTTAGTAAAATGCTAGAAATTCACAAGATGCTGCACAATACTATGAAGTACAAATATATTCTAACAAGATGGCAGGCAGCACGCTTGTATTATATGAGGGATGAATAAAAACAAAAAGCAGAAATGAAAGAACTTCACATACTTTTAAATATAATGTACTGTTAGGCTACACTTGTAAAAATGTTTTCTTTGCTCCAGCAGTTGTAATATATTTTATAGAAGTAAGTGCCTTTGCAGCTGTTGCGGTTGGCATGCTGGGTTTGGTTTTCATAATTCATTTTATGTTGTTTTCTTACTGCAGTTGTAAGATTTGTATAAACACAGAGAGGTAACATCTTATTTATGGTTGTCTGCTTCTAAAATGTTGATACAGTTAACCCAGCCACATGCACGATTTTTTCACATAGTTTGATCAGTTTCCAGCCAAACTATATGATTTTCTATGTATGCATGGGCCACCATCCTAACCAACCTTCGTTGTGTTTGCACCACAGTTGATCTGCTGAAGCAAAAAATTGGACTGAGCAATGAATTGATTTGGCAGGCGTATTAACTTCTATAAACTGCACAGGCCTATTTCCCCTGCAGTTATAGTGAGCTATCCAACCAGCCAGTTGGTCATATAAGTGCATTTTAAGTATTAAAGGGGTTGTTCATATTTGAGTTAACTTTTAGTTTGATGTAGAGAGTTTACCCACAGGTCGGGCGGGTTCGGGTCGACCTCGCAGTGCTCCTCGCCTTCAAATGCCAACATCTGACTTCCGGGTTCCGGTTTTATAGTGTCGCGTCTGCTCGACACGGGTCTATAAAAGGATCCCCGGAGGTGGCTGCGGGCGGGTATTAGCAGGGCGGGTAAGGGTCGGGTGCTGGTCAGGGAAGAAGAGGTGATTCTACCATTTCTTCTCCTTTAAGATTCTGAACATGGTCTCAAATCAATTAATATCCTACAATCCTAATAAAAAATTGCTAGCAAGATGCTCAATGTGTGTGCTACATATTTGTGGGAGATATAATTCAGAGTGTGTCCTTTTTATTTAATAGCTGCTTTACAAATATATTCAGCAGATCGTGGGACCACCACATATTTATTTTTTTTCTGGTGAAAATGCATGTTGAGCCTGCAAAATCCTCTGTAGCAGCTGTTTCTCATTATTGGGTTGAGGTAATGACTATGCAGAATGAAGTGATTTCTCAATTCGTTTTTTATGTGCCACCATGAGATAACTGGGGGATAATTACCCATGACAATGTATTTGTTGGTTTACCCCACAAATCATGGCTAATCAAAGCATGCACATGTAAAGGTCTGAATCCTGTGTGTTGAGAAAAATAAACTGTGTTATGAGTTCGTTTTTAGAAATGTTGGCTTTAGGTACCAACCGTATTTGTGAAACGAGGGGAAGAATTTGTTACCCTTCCTTACCGATTTATTTCTCTCTCTCTGCCAGCCAGAGGCATTCATTGATCACTGCGAGACATTATGGTTTCCTCTTAGTCTGAAGGCTCCTGAATATCTGTGTAAAAAACTTAAATATATATTTGCTTTTGGAAGTTTAGATACTGTTTCAAGCCAAATAAATGAGCATATGTCAGAACGGGAATATTTTTCCCTTTAAGCTGGCCAGATACGTGTGGTCAGATTGTCACAGACAAAAAGTCTAGTAGTCAGAATAGTGCTACCATAGCAAACATTTCTTTAATAATAGCTGGGGATCATCTTACTTTTCTTCCATCGTTTTCATGCTTGCACAATCAATACTTCCATGTCAAAAAAAAGGAAATATATTGATAAAAAGAGCACAAACACATAAAAATATGCTCTACTGGCTTCCTTACCCATTACAGGGTTAATTTACTTAACAAGTTATCTTTGTCCCTGCCCACGGGACTGATGTTTTGCTTTTTTTTCAAGTACTTTTCTTGAGAAATATGTCAACAATGTGTACACTGGTTCCTTAAGACTAGAACTCCATGGCGCGTCTGGAGCCGTCACGTCGCTATGCGTTTTCATCCGACAGTAGGATAAATGTACATGCGATTTCTCCTTCACTTCCTGTTTCTTTAGAAAATCCGTCAAGTTGCATGCGTTTTGTCATGTCGGCTCCAGACGCGTCGTGAAGTTCTAGCCTAAGTAAAAATCTGGTTAATAGAGACTGGGTGGAGCAGTGTGTTTTCTGTTAGTCTAAGTGATGTTAACATTTTCCCATGATTTGCTTTTGGTTTTACTTTGTATTTTATTTCCCTTTTGAACGGTTTCTTGGGACATGAAAACAAAATGTGGGTTATATGAGAAGATAACTGGTAATTATTGGGTTTTCCCAGACCTACTCCATCAGATGGCATTTCCCTGTGGAAAATATGATTATAGATTAGTTTAGCTTCTGTGCTGTATTATAACAAACAGAAATTACTATCTTTGTGTTTTGCCTTTGTTAAAAGTCACAAAGTTTACCATCTAGTAACCCATAAGAATCAACCGCCATTTAGTTGTTGCCTGTTTTAAGCAATCATTTGATTGATTGCTATAAGCTACTTGACCAAGTACAAATATTGGACTTGTATTATGTTAATCTATTTACTTTGGCTTTTTTTTAAAGCACTCATTTATTTAGTGAATGTGTGCTCCTCTTCTTACAAGAATGAATGGCAAAGTGATAATGCTTAGGTTTTTCTAAACAGTGGAGCCTGAGAGACATCAGCTGGGACTGCTGTACCTCGCATTTATGGGGTAAAATAAAGTGGAATAAATGGGGAAAAATTATGGTAAGACCCCTGTTTGTTATAAATTAATGTAAAGAGCTGCATAACTTGCCGGTGCTATATAAATAAATGGCAATTCTGGCAAATGTACTGTCAAGCTTAACAAACATACATATCGATCTGTTTAAATCCATATTTGTCAAGGTTCAGTGTATGGTAATGTGATAATGAATTTTCCTTCAGAACTATTGGAATATAGTGTACTCAAATATCCTGCCTAGTGAAACAGAGTATATTTGTGTGGAAGCAGGCATGTTAGCTAATTAAAGGCTACACTAATGTTTCACAAGCACTGAAACGTTGTTCTGCCATAGCAGGTCATCATAGTTGATGCCTTAGCTACTTAAGGCACATCTGGAAGGGCATGCAGGCAAAATTAATTTTCCTTAATAAAAGCATTTATGCAAATGTATAGTAAAGTTTAAAAGTATTTACCGCTTTTTACACAGGATATTACACCACTTTTCATGTAAATTTTTTTCATAGCTTTGATTTTAATGGTGCAATTTTAGGTATTAGCTGGCATGAAAAACACTTTTTAAATACACCAAGAAGCATTTTGCAATGTATTATTTCTATAATGCAGGGCTTTAATTCACACATAGAGGCTAAAATGGAGCTTTATAAATGTGCCATTTGACACATTTTCATAACTATGCCCTTAAGACATGCTTTTATGTCCAATCAGGATCTACTGCAGGCTAGTAAGCCTCTTGGTGCTAATTAAAATTCAAGGTGCTGCTGTTGCAACCACCTAGTTAGTTTCCCGTACCTGTGTAAACCCAAAACATGTACATTTAAATGCTTGTATGGACAGCAGGGAACTGCACTAGCTCAGAAAACTGACCTAGTAACAGCTCAGCAGCCTATTGGTGGTGTGAGAATGTGCCCCCCTTCCCTTTTGGAGAGACTTTTATGTTTGCTGTCACTGTAAAAGGACAGGATATAAAACAAACTTGAAATAAGACTCATAGATGAGCATAGAGGGAGCTGCACAATCAGACTTGCAAGTTCTTTCACCATAGGGGTTGCCCGTGTACTATTAAACAACAGGGCATGCTTAAAATATTCCTGATCTCCCTTCATTGTAACAGAGGATACAGTATCTTGAGGTTAGGAATCCCAATAAATCCCAGTGATTCTTGGCTGTATGGTCTCCACCTTTGTTGCTTGCCCCCTGAAACAATAGGCCTGCTGCACTTACATTACAGAGCAGATTCCCACGGTCTAGTTAATATGACATGCCAAGGTTCTGGATGACCTCTCTCTCTCTCTCTCTCTTCTGTTGAAGATTTATAAGTGCAAGAGGAATGTTTGAAAAGCATCTGATGGGGGCCTGTGGCGTGACACCAGATACTGTACTAGACAGAAATGCCTGTTTATTGCTAAACAGGTGAATATATCCAAGAGACAAAAAAAAAAGACTGTTTATAAGTCTATAAAACACTCCAGAGGCTGTGATTCTATGCTCTTGTTGAGTTTGCTCCCTGAACCAAAATGTACATTTTTGTATTGATAGTCTACATAATTCCTGTACCACACAGATTGAGATCTTCATTCAAGGTTAGTTGTCGCCCAGTACTGGATGAAATTTATGATTGAACTATAATGAATTATATGTTAGTTCTGTTATATAGGAATGCAAAATAAGTCTAAGGTTTATTACCCAAAATGCAAAATACTGTTTAACTATATTACTGGCAAGGTTGGGAGACACTGCAGTATATCTGAAGACATTTGTTTAAGATGCTATGTCTACTAAAAAGGCAAGCGATACCTACAGGCTCCCCTGGTGAGCTGGTTAGATTCAGAGCTTCTTAAAGGAACAGTAACATCAACAAATTAAGTATTTTAAGTAATGAAAATATAATGTAGTGGGCAGTGGCATGTTTCTCCTGTGACAGATGATACATCTATCCCTTGATCAGGGAGGAATGGCAGGAAGCCACACAAGGGAGTAATTGTTTATGTAATTCCGCAAGGGAAAGCTAATTATACAGTATGCTTATATACTTAAACTAAACTAATCATCCCCATAGGATGAAAATGTTACCAGCTGGGTGGGGGAAATTATATATATATATATATATATATATATATATATATATATATATATATATATATATATATATATATATATATATATATATATATATATATATATATATATATGACATTTTCATCTGCTGCTATTTTCTGGAAATGTTCTATAAAGCAGAGGGTCCATATAAAACCATATAGGCCATGTAGAACTTTGGCAGCCAATAATCTGGTGAAATCCATTGTTTATTCCTCAATCACTCTCAGAACCTTGCAGTCAATCAGAGGATGGACAGACACTTTTTAGACATCACTTTTTAAAAATGCAGTTATTTCTAAATTAAAATCATGATCATCAGTGAGTGTGTAGTCGTCTGAACTTCTTTTGTACCACATTTGTTTAGCTAAAATCAGGTTGTTCAGTCTTTTGGCTAACCAAAAGTCATTGGCTTACAAGGAGAATTATAGGGCCATATTTAGAGTTTACCAAGTAAACAAGTTGGTAGGTTGTGTTTGAGACATTTATGCAAACCCTTTTTATATATACATGCTAATGCCTATGCCTTGTCCAATGACAATGTAAAGCAAAATGTAATGGTAAAATATGACTCTTTTTGAAAAAAGAATCTTTTTGCACTCTAGCAACATATCAATTATGCCCCTCCCCCCATTCAGGTTTCATTGAAAACCATGGTGTAAATGATCCAAAGCCTGGAGGTTTCTCACATCACACCTTACACCCTTTGCATTCAGTAGAGTATCATAAATTACTCACAACAGCAAATAAAAACCTAGGGCAATGGGAAGCAAAGCACACCAAAGAAGTAGTATGTAAATATGTGCAGCTTGACCCACATTGCTCTGTATACATATATTTTCTTTTTAAACTCAAAAATGAATCCATAGCACTGATAAACTGATTTATTTTGCACTTAATGCTGTTCTGTTTAATAGCTCTGCTAACAGTGTTAAGCAATTCTAATCATGCATGTTCATTGTGCTCCTCTCCCCCTCCTGATCAATACTTTGAAGATAAATGTAAGTGCTAAACTATGCCTTCTAACATTAGACATGTAAATATGTAGTCTTGACATGTCCCATCTTCCATGGACATGACTCGATGCTTTAGTTAACAAATCCAAGGGTTTTTATTTACCTTATAGTAGGAGTATGTTTGGGTATGTTTTTTGAGACACTTAATACTCCCAGAGTAAAATAATCAATACCTCATACTGTTGTACTTAGCCAGCAGGAAATGGGGTGTGTCATGCACAGCTATTCATTGCTTTGAACAACATTTATTAAATATATTAAGTCCTAAGTGTCATAACATATGCTATTTGTCAGCAACTTTAGTATTCTAAGGCACCAAGTTGCTTAAAAACACTCTGGGTCATGAAAACAAAGTTTAGAGCATATGCTATTTAATGAAACATTATTATCTGACAGTTAGAGAATAAAAATGTCTTCTCCTGCTTTATAGGTGTGTATAGAGTGGTGTCGGAGAGAATGCAATAAAATATAACAGAACTTCTACTGCCAGATTTGTGGAAGCACTGGTGTTTGGCACAATTACTTCCTATTTGCTAGATATATATCTGTAAACAGTGTTAATGATCTCCAGTGACTTGTATTCATCTGCTCACAAATTGTAAAGAAGGCGAAAACCTTATGTTTGGGTTTGTTAATGAACCGTTCCTGGGAAAAGCATGTGTCATCAATCTGAGATAGCATCTTACAGCACTATGTTAAGTGCTGATAGCCAAGTGTCCTATCTACCATGCCATCTTCTGGTACAGCATATGGGTAGCATCTCCTGACATGAGCAGCATTCCTTTCAGTTAGGACTACAGTGTAGGTGCACTGCTGCTTTGGAATTCTTATTCTTATTCAAACATTCCGCAGAGCTGTACAACATAAGGCTAAACACATCAAACAAATAGAGAAAAAGAAGAGAGATTGATCAATGCAAACAAATACCGACTAATACAGAAGGGAAAGAGGGCACTGCTCATTAAAGCTTATAATATAAAATATTATATTTGGTTTCTTACATTTCAAGAAAACTGAGCATTGAAAATGTGGTGAATAGAATTTGCTTATGGTGCAAGAATGGTAGGTGCATATAAATTAGAGTGCATTTATTACAAATTGTCTTTTGTATAATTCTCTGATAAAGGTTTGCATTAAGCAAAATGTGAGCTGTAATAATGCATAGCACTTTATCAGTAACAACAATGTTTAAATATTGGTGCTACTATTGAGTTCAGAAGAAAGCTAATCAATTTGATTCTGAGTGGTACTTTGTGAGATGCAGCTACCACTGGAAGAGCCATACATTTCAGTGCCTCACAGCTTGTGATTCCCTGAGTAAAAGCTGCAAAAGACAGCCTCAAACTCATTGCAATCCAGCTTTCATGTTCAGATAAGCAGTTTTATAATCACACAGAAAAGAAAACCCTGTTTAAGTCAACTCATGTTTTAAAATATGGCCCAGTTTGGCTCACTAATTTGTAATGGACTTTCTTATCTGAAGTATTTTAGGCATTTTTTGAAAATATCTATCGAATTAGTAGTTTTACGACAACTGGTGATTTAGTTAATTATGTAAATCATCTTGGGAGGTCAATTATCCCTTAAAATATACATCATGCTAGATGTCATGTTCTTTGTCTGGGGTGGAGAGGGTCCCCTTGAACACCAACCCCCTCTTGTATACAGTTCTGTGTAAGGTCACGCTGAGTTGTCATGTATACAACTGACCCCTGGCTTTTTAATATAGTGTCAGGGACACAGGAAAAGACATTCCATATTACATTTAATCTACAAAAAATGGGTAAATATAGGCACACATCTGTATTCAGATATGAGTATCTGAATATATTGTAAAACACCCAGTATAAATATTATATAGACATTACATTTTTGGGGAATTAATAGTGTACAAACTTTGAACTAAACAATATTATCTTCAAACAATACTCCTGTTCTTTGTTGTCCATTCAAAACAGCAATCCCAGGCAGAAAGATAAACACTTTAAAATGGACAAACCTATCTTTAGATACAGCTATGAAAACAGTCTGCTTCCTCCAGGTTATGTCATTCTTTTCTTATTATCTGCTATATCTAATACAACAAAGCAAAAGTCTCCCACTGAGTTTATGTATGTGTGTGTACATACACAGTATATATATATATATATATATATATATATATATATATATATATATATATATATATATATATATATATATATATATATATATATATATATATAGATAAAAGTCCTTCTTAATCTGCACTCCATTAATAGATCACCCAGGTGCTACTTATATAAGCATGACTAAATATAAGTCCAAGAGACATGAGTGCACACTGGGATTTACTTAAAAATATGAAACATTAAAACAGGCCAACGTTTCTGTCCACGTCTTGTACCTTTATCAAGACTTGATAAAAGTCCTAGACGTGGACCGAAACGTTGGCCTGTTTTAATGTAATGAAATTAGTCCGGTTTTATTAATAGCTACATGATACCATATGATAATATTTGAACTGCTGAATAGTAGACCAGCTTCAAAACTGGAACTCCGTATTACTACATAAATAATTGATGCAATTTGGTATTCATGATTTTTCTTAAACCTATTACTACTAGTTTGCCCTTGCCTACCTTGGGGTAATCTTAAACCAACCTGCTTGTCACTCACCAATATTTCTTTCCAAACAAAATGAAATATTTGTCAATGAGGAACAATGGTAATCATCTTGTGTGTTTTTTGTGCATAAATGTGGACTAATTTTGTCCATTGGCCAACACTCATATGGGTGTGATATATTCAAAGTTATTATTGGGAAGCCAACTATGAATTTTCCCCACATTGTTTCACCTCTGCTTCTCTGCAATTGAGCAAACAGATACCTAACACTTATGTAACTTATTTAAATGCCATTTTAGTCTCTGCGTTAAAAAATCTGCCCCTAAGTTTAATTTTTGGGAGAGAGGGAGAAATATTTTCTACTTTGCCAAAAACACAGTTCTCATCTTTCTCTCAGAGCAAATGATACCTCCACAGGGAATCTAGCACAAATTCACATATCCCTGCCTGGTGCAATCAAAGATAACCTTTACCCAGCCTTTTTCTAATCCCTTGTATGTCTGTAGCAGGCACTCCATTGAGAACTCCCCCTTGGGGTTTTGAATTACTGTGATACCTTTACTGAGAGTCAGGGGATTCTGGTTAGATTAACTCTGCTGCCTAGCGTTCTACATCGTTTGTTTTTGTTGCAAGTGTTAGGAAATGTTAATTTACCTAGGCTTTATATGGGTAAAGAAAGCAGAAATTAATAGACCACCTACAGTATACCAGGGATCATTCTGCCACTGCTAGGTTTCTAGGTACAGATTCAAAAGCAGTCCCAAGCCTATACTGGAAAGAGTTAAGATTTTCACCTATTAAAGATTCAAGCCATTCAGTGTTTCATTTTATGGTGGTTTAAGTGGTTAGCATTGTGCTCCTGATTTTGATCAATTGGCACTATCTGCAAGGAGTGTGTATGCTCTCCCTGTGTTGGTGTAGGTCCTTCTCACACTCTGAAAAAATAATGGCTCTTGGTAAAAACTAAATCGCAATAAGAAACTTAGGGCTAGTCCACACGGGGAGATAGCGTCGCGTTTGCGGTCGCGGCGACAAAGCGCCGCGACAGTCGCCGCGACCGGCGCAGGCGACAGTTTTGTATGGGCGCCTATGTAAAAACGCCTGTGCTAACCACACGAGGCGATGCGCTTTTCAACAGTCGCCTGAAAATGCCTCGCCAGGCTTTGTCAGGCGACTGTTGAAAAGCGCATCGCCTCGTGTGGTTAGCACAGGCGTTTTTACATAGGCGCCCATACAAAACTGTCGCCTGCGCCGGTCGCGGCGCTTTGTCGCCGCGACCGCAAACGCGTCGCTATCTCCCCGTGTGGACTAGCCCTTAGAGTTTAAACTCTATTGTAACTGATGCTATACATTTGTACTACAAGAGCAACTTGAGTTCTGAATATGACGCAAAAGATGGGCAATGAGGACTGTGGACATTGAACTGAAGAACATCTGTTGCATGATAATGTGTATAGTTGTACTGCAATACTGTCCAATAATGGTAAACTTTTTTACAAAGTTGTCAGTCTGGAGAGAATACCATCAGAACAGAAAAAAGATTTGTAATGTTTTGCCTGTGCAGGTATGTGAATAGTACCAGCATCTTAAATTACCTCCCACTGGGTTCTAATTGCATAGCAGCTGTCTATAAACCAGATAAATCTGAATAATTTCACTAATTTAAGACAGGCACCTTCAGTAATGGCGAGGAGCATTATCCTTTTATAATTGTGCTGACGAGAGGAAACTGTGGAGATGTTTCGTCTTCCAAGAAAAAAGCCACCTGCTGTGTTCCAGCTTGTGTGATTGTCTTTAGAGTGCAGGGAATGGAATACCAAACACAAAAAATGGATCAAGCTGCTTGTTTTAATCTTGGCTCTGAGTTTCCCTGGGCAGATATGAAATCTAGGTATGTGGAGTTTTAGGTATTTTGGTGCTATATAAATAAAAAATAATAAAAACAATAACAAAATAGTGTTTTCAATCATTATCATTGCAATGAATTCAAGGTTTCCCTGAAACTGTGTTGCCAGCTATGAGAAGGCCTTATCAATGCTGTACTTGGAGGCCCATCCATAAATTGTATCAAGGGCTTTGCAGTAATGATTCATTACAGTGGCCTCATAAAACCCTCACATAATTTAAGAAGACTTGGAAAAAAACATATCAAGGTTAGCTGAATCTCACGACTGCTCATTGTAAATTTTACACATTAAATCAAGCTGCTTACGAACAAATGCAGATGTACTTTTCAAGTATCACCCTTTAAATACTATTGTTAGCTTGCAAAAATAAGAAGAAAGTTTGTATTTATATTCTTACAGGCATTGTTCCATTGACTTTGTATCTATTTTATATGCATTGTTATTATTTTATATGGCCTTAACTAGGTAGGTACTTGTGTCTAAACACACTCTGTGTAAGTGCCAAGCAAACTTGGGCTTGTGGGTATGTCAGTAAATAAATGCAACATGCAACAAAAAAATAAAAGAATTCTGAGAATAATCAGTGTTGTAGTTTAATAAGAACTATGCAGCCACATGGAGAAATAATAAGCAGTGCCTTTAGAGAAACAGTATAGAAATTATGGGATTTGGGGCTAAGCTGGAGCTAGGAAGGCACAGGCTGTGCATGTACATCTGTCTCTGGTGAAGCTGTTGGCTGGCATGAAAGGGATTTTTATATACCAAACTAATGTTAAGCTGCATTTTCTTTAATGATATGTTTTCTTTCCAACTGGCATTCTCATAACTGGAGAAGTTGGACAGCTCAGCATTAATATATCCATCATTTCACTGCAAGCATGGATGTAATTATAAAGGTTTTTGATTGTAACTAGTCTCTGCCTTGTAAAAACAGTCACAGAATTTTATTCCATACTAGTGGAGTAGTCACATGCTAAGCTGTCCTTTCTTCCAACCAACAGGACTATGTATATAGTTAGTACCTTCCAATTGTCCTGTTTTTGGTTTGGCAATGCCGATATCCATGGTTCAAAGGGAAAATCATAGGTTGGAAGGTATTGGCATGATATGAAAATTTGAGGTTTGGACATGATAAGAGTCAGGAATGCTATAGGATCAACACACAACTATATATATATATATATATATATATATATATATATATATATATATAAAAGTCCAGAAGTTTCAAGAACTATGATACTTTCATGCAAAAGTTTCATAAAGAATAATTAGGTGGTCTGCAGTTGTCTTTGGATTTTTTACAGGGAAAATCCTGCAGCCATTCTGGCCATGATTTGGATATTTCACCAATGCACTTATTGATTGGTCATATTCTTCCATGGATCAGCTTATGACCCCATACTTGCAGTTAATTTGCTCACTGGTCTGTTTTGTTCAGGCTTCAGTTTACTATGCAATGAATCCGAATATTCCCACAACATTTAAGAGTAAACCACAAAGGCCTCTTTTCATAGCCAATTGACACTAAATGCTCCAGTGAGAAACCCTTTTGATCCTGTATAATCATGCCTCACTTTTGTGTCATCAGAAATTAGAGGCCTTGATTCTTTGATATTCTAAGTTTTATGTTTGAAAACAGAATGTTTGAAAAAGTCAGAGTGTTTTTTTTTTCAAGCAAAATTATTAAGACCAGACATTACTGGCTAACCAGTGCAATGAACAGCTGCAAACCGTTATTTGTATTAGTTCTCATGCTTTTATATCTTTAGGGTTTAATGGTGAAAATAATTTCATCAATCTGTTTATTTTTTTTATCACACATTTTTTATTTTTATATTTAAACATACAATCCAGTCACTGCACCTGAATGTACAAACATTAAACAAATGTAAATTACTCTTATATGTAAATTACTCTTATAGCTCCATTATTTTAGTTGGTGTTACTTTTGGACTATATAATCATTTACATTGCTTCTCTTTAATATTGACTTGGTTTGGTAATGACTGGCAAACAGTTTTTTTCCATAAAGATGACCCATTGAGTTAACTTCCCCTATAGTTTGGAAATCCTCTACTTAAACTTTCCCTGTATTTCAAAGTCCTGATATTTGTATCCATAGTTACCTGTGGGATTGTTTATTCCACTATTGACAAAGGCAAAGTATGACCCTTTCATGTTACACTTTAATATAGTGATTGGGAAGCTCTGGTTCTTTTTGTCCTCCATCTTCTGACCTTGGTGGATGTCTGCTGGAAAGCCTAGTGTCAACAAGGCCCAGTATAGAGTTCTGCCCTAAAAGGACAACCTGTTTAGAGAAGCTGGGAAACAAGGACCACATGGACAAGGATTAGACTATCTTTCTCATAGTACATTCTAGAAACTTGATAGTGAACCTTGGATAGTAAGAGCAGCATTGTGCTCCACCTAAAGATTGATAGCTGGATGTAGCTCTCCCTTAGGCATAACATAAGTGGAGGGATAAGGAATTTAAGTTTAGTATTCACTGCCTGAACATTTCTACTGGAGGAGATCTGGACCGCTCGCTGATAATCTTTAAAATGTATCATCAACCTGCCAAGTTCTGCACAGTGGTGAGTAGGTAAGGGTAAACTTCTGCCTTCATTAAATCTGTCATACATCTATATCATTGATCTGCTGTGAGTATAACCCTGTGGTATTTGCTAAAACCTGTTTGCCTCTTTAGCAACATTTCCCAGAGAGACGGAAAGTTATGGCAGATGCAGAAGATTTATGCTGCAAAAGGTACTATAATCACAAAGATATTTCCTGCTACTTTGTCTTTTGTGTTTGTGAAGAACGTGTGACTTGATGGGGCAATGTCAAAATATTTATTTCTATAAGTACAAACCATTTATTTGCACATTTGTTTATTTGTAATTTATTTTTAGCAACTAAAATATAGGCCTTGGTATCCTAATATAATACTTGTTGTCAGATCAGATCAGCCCCACCATGCCATACATCATTTAGTTTGATATTAAAAGATATAATCTAGCTCTAATCCACTACTTTTCCATACATGAATCAGTATACTATGCTAAACTTGAGTCACGTTGCATAATATAGAATCTCTGCTGCATGAGTGACTCAGCAGGGTTGAACTGGCTGGACATAAAAGACCCACAGCCTTATCAAAAGTGCAATCACTCATGAATCTACAGTAATGTGAAGGCTTCCCCTGAGTGTCAGCTACAGTAAATACAGCTAGTACTTGGCTGCACAAATGTCAACTAAAAGTACAGTGCACTATGCTAAGGTCATATGGAAGACCACTGTTAGCAATGGCTTAACTGTGACCACAAGATTTGCTGTAATAGTTACATCATTCCCTCCCCCTCCAAAAGAAAGTTTTCAATCTACATGTTATTGCTGCACATCAGGTGCACTGCTGATCGAAGACAGAGATGCTGTACAGGAAATTGCTTGATGAAAAGTCTTAGAGTGAACCTAATATAGTACAGGTGTCTGCATTTTTATACTAACTATAAATTGCCAAAGCAACGACTATTAACTAGGTTATTTACAGGCTGAATGTTGCATAAATTGAGGTGGATGCACAATTGCTCATCTGATTTCTTTTTTATTAAGTGCTTATTTGGCTTTAATGATATAGAGCAGTGGTTCCCAAACTCTACACTGGTCCCTTTCCTAAGTTTTCAGTTTTACTATATTTGTAAGACTTGTAAAATTTATTTAAAAAAATTATTGTAAAATAAATGGGCCCAAATAAATGTTCACAAAGGGGACCTCAGCCCAAGAATGTTTTAAGAACAAAAAAAAGTGCAAATCACTGGATGGCGCCAAATTTTAGGCACCCCCCAGCAATGTAAATCACTTAACTGATACCCTGGGACTGTGCTCCTGTTAGCTGAAAACTACACTGGCTCAGGGTACCCTTCAGCGAGCCCCAGAAAGCTTTTTCACTTTATTGTTTATGTGTTGGCCCATTGAAGAAAGAAGTAGCAGAAAAAAGGGATTGTCCATGAGGATATTCTGCTTTTTCTTCTACAGCTTTGTTGCATAATAATATGGCTAGCTAAAGAATAGCTATGCCCTAGTTTTGTAAATGGGTACTCTACTAATATAGCTTAGGTCATAACTATAGTAGCTGTTACCTGCTAGCATTGCATAAACTACATTTTTATACACATTCTACCTGGTACTACAAGCACTAGTTAATATATTACCAATTGCACCCTGAGGTTGGT
This sequence comes from Xenopus laevis, assembly GCF_017654675.1. Lineage (NCBI taxonomy): Eukaryota > Metazoa > Chordata > Amphibia > Anura > Pipidae > Xenopus > Xenopus laevis. Next base: position 98,805,846 of record NC_054373.1, read on the forward strand.
CAACTGGGAGCACATGTAACACATAACGGTAAAAAACAACACAGATTGAACCTTCACAATTATCATCCTTCAAAAGTATTGCACTGCTCAATGGTGTGCGTTGTGGTAAAGTCTCAACAGTGACTCAAATCATTTCCCACTCTTAGACTTCCCACCCTTTCTTTCAGCCAACACACATCAGGGACCTAGTGCTGGCTGAGGTTATCATCATGGGAGTTTGGGAAAAAACCTTAAGCCTCAGAAATTATTCTAACAGGCATTTGGATCTAAAGCATTATTTAACGTGGCAGCACATTTCACCATGTGACTTGACGGTAATGCCAGTCTCAAGGTTTGTGTGCAAGAGTAGGTATTAACTTTTACATTTGCTTGCAATGATAGAGCCCTCCTATAAGTTTCCATAAGGCTAAGATTGAACTCTATATGGCCCCACAACAGGTAACGGGTTAACATACAATGAGGCCATAGATGGTGTGAGAATTTATACACTGCAAGGTGGATATGCAATATTTAACTTCCTTTACTATAATTCTTTCCTATTCTTTGTCTTCATACTCTGGAATCCTAGCAGCCGTTTGCTGTTACTTCTGGTCTGTGATTAAATACTAAAAATATGACACATCCACGAGCTGCCAAGAAACAGTTCAAAATCCATAAAAATGATTCAAGGGCTTGAAAGTGAATTACCTGTTGCCATGCATACATTCATGCTGGCGTAATGGTATTCCAAATGTCATATTATTAAGTGAAGAAAAGTGAGGACTTCCAAACACGTGCAGTTTGTCTAGAGAAATGATTCCTCATGGATTATAGAAAAATAACTTTTAAGGTGGTCTAGAGTATTGGCTTTATTGCAAACCTTCCTATGAAGATGTGTGTTCCAGAAAGGTTATTTATCATAAGACACAAGGAGGATATTTAAACATGAAGTGCATGTCTGGGTGAAGAATGAAATATGACCTACACTTACAGGAAAGCTTGAGTAGTTGCATTGTGGTATTGTGGTGTTTGTGTGTTTGTGAAGAAATGTACACTAACTTTCTTAGGATTATGCAAAGTGCAAAAAACATCACTAACCCTCAGGTTTTTTACACTATTGCCCAAAAGGAGACCTTCACCTTAAAAATGCTTTATGAAACTGTGCTTGGTGTGAGGAGGCAGCAGAAGAAGTAATTGATATGGGTTAGGTGCAAATGAGCAAACCTTACCTTGGTGTGTTCCAAATTTGATGGGGACTTGGTGAAAGACCTGCAGGTTGATATTTAACATCTATGGAAAATGCTCGAATACAAAATATGATGATGTCAAAAGGATTATGAGGATTTGGGCATGTTTGACTGAGGGACAGCAGTAGTACAATGACAAGCACAGTGAGACTGAGCTATAGACTATTGTGATTGTATCAAACAATGGAAACCATAAGTCAGGGACACAATAGTAAAGCTGCCACCAGCACATTACTAGAAATGATCTAAGATCAGAGTACATCACAGCACTGGGAAAGGCTAACGAAAAATATGTCATGAAAATCATCATCCTCTGCCCTAGACAAGAGAATTAGAAGGGTTTATACTGACTAGAAAAACTATAATAAGCACCTTCACTTATTTACAAAAAATAGTTAGCTTGCACATTCAAAGTTTGAGAAATATATATTCAAATTACTACTCAGGGCGCAATTGCCTCTCTTGGCTGGAAAGGCTAGACAGTTAAATTATAGGCCCCAGACAACCAAAAAACATGTCCCTTTTTGCCTTTGGGTATGTGCCATTGTTTTAAATGTATCTTACACACAATACATACAGTTTAAAGAGAATTAGGGAAATCTAAACCTATATAAACATGTATGCATGCATGTAGAGGTATAACTTTATATAGGGCTAGGGCTACAAAAGTCTAGTTCTTGGCTTCAACTTTACATGCTTGTCAAATTACTGAATTATTGAGTTTAAAACTAAAAAACAGAAGTGGGCAGGGTCACCCCCACAGTCCAAAAACTTGATTGGGAACACCAGTGGGTGCAGGTCTTAATGGAGCCCTTTAATTACCTATGGCAGGTGATAAGGACATGATTGCTTTGGGCCCCCCTGTGCAGCTAACATGAGATTTCCAAGCATTCAGACCCCTAGATCTTCTTCAGATGATGCTAGTCTCCTGTAACGTTAAAAGTGTTTGACCACCAGTAGGCAGTTGCAAAAGCAAAAAAAACAAGTAGGCAGTTGCAACATTAATATAAATTGAATTTTCAATTTTGCTAAAGATTTAATTTTTTTAAAAAAAAAATAGGCTTGGCCAAAAGAGTGAATTTTCCAGAAATCTGAATCATATCTCAGCCTCACTGGACAGACTTCATTCTTAAATCAAACCCTATATGCAGTTGGCAAGAGATTGCCTTTCACTAGAAGAATTATATGCAGGAAAGTGTTTATTTCTTTGTAAGGCCACATCTTTGATTCCTTCAGTAGGGTCTCATATAAAACAAATATTTTCTTTGTGTGTGGCACTGCAGAGAAAAGGCTGACACCCTATTAATTCCAGCAGATTTTGGTTAAAGTTTCATTAGGGGCTGTATTTATTCAGGTGCTACATGGTCACCATTATCACACCTCAAAGCTCAGTACAGGAAACTTTAATGCGGTTTCAATTATATAAAAATGACATCGGAAAGGCTGCACTAAATCTGTTCCTTTGTACCATATCCCATAATCCTTTGCTTTCATTTTTTTTTACCTCTGCAGTAAGGGGAGCAAAAGTAATGTTATTTTATGTTTCATGTAACAGCCAAGAACAATAAGAATAAAGTGGCTTCAAATCTAATCTGCATGGCAATGCAATAAAGAAGTTCTGAGGCCAGAAAAACAAATTTACTTTCATGGTTTAAATAAAAAAAGAACAAAGATATTTATGTAAACCTTGAAGATTAATATGTAAAAGCTTTTGCAAGGTAATAACATTTCAGATATATGATATTTTGTGTGCTGGGTTTTTAGCAGGATTGCATTCACTGATCTCCTTTGTGGTGCCAAGCTACAAAGACAATAAAGGGCACATTTCTGACCTCACAAATAAGTTGGTATGGGAGCAATAAAGTCTATCTAGTAAGAGTAAAAAAATCAACATTTTATTGCAGATAAATATTCTAGGAAAAATAGACGGGTTATTAGTTATTATACCACTTATTTTTTTTACCATTTTTGGCTAAAGGCATTTTTGGGGTGTCACCATATAGAGCAGGGATCCCCAACCTTTTGAACCCGTGAGCAACATTCAGAAGTAAAAGGAGTTGGGGAGCAACACAAGCATGAAAAATGTTCTTGGGGTGCCAAATAAGTGCTGTGATTGGCCATTTGGTAGCCCCTATGTGGATTGTCAACCTTCATTGAAACTCTGTTTGGCAGTGCACCTGGTTTTTATGCAACCAAAACTTGCCTCCAAGCCTGGAATTCAAAAATAAGCTCCTGCTTTGAGGCCACTGGGAGCAACATCCAAGTGGTTGGAGAGCAACATGTTGCTCATGAGCTACTGGTTGGGGATCACTGATATAGAGTATGAACTTCTTAGGGCCCATCCAGTCATGCACAACGGCATGAACAGGTACTTTTGTTTCAAAAAAAACATCAGGTTTCCAGAAACAATGGTGCTGCATATATTCATATATCCATCTCACACATAATTTCATGTTACTACAAATCATCAGATATCAGATTTTCCTGACAAAGCCGAGACATTAGCAAGTATATATGAGCAGCAAATCGGGGACTACATAATGTTAGCTGAGCACAGAGCATGCTTTCTTTTGGTTTTATGCATATAGCATAGCAATTTGCCACTTTTTGTTAAAGATTGCATAATCATAATCACATTGGTCATTCTGACTGAAGCATAAGTGTAGGTTAACTCCAAAAACAAAACCTTGGCGTCTTCAAAGTCCTCTGCATTACTAATAGTATCTCAGCCAAACCATATATTAGCATTCAGTAACCTCTGGAATCCTCCTCCATAACAACTTACTTTGGGCCAATATTGTCAACTTTTGGCTTCAACCGCTGCCAAGTTTCTGAAAACATTTTACTGAGGTTTGTTCTTAAACCTTATAGCTAACAGAGACGGTGAGAAGGTAAACCAAAAAGACATAGCCTGCCAAGGTTTAGACTTGGGAGTATCCAGACAAGAGTGAATGCGAGCAGCCCTGAAAAGGGAGTGTATAGAGATTCAAACCATTTTCTGGGGGCAGCATATTTAGGGGACTTCTCAGCATGTGGCCTGAAAGAATCTGTAATATAAATACATTTTTTATTAAAATATTAATTTCCTTGATGATTATAAATTGGAATTGGGCGTCAAGTTCTAAACCCGAGAAAAAAAAGACAGGAGAAAAACAGACCCCAGGGCTTGAACAGAGATTGGGAAGAAAATAAATTAATAGAAGATGTAAGCAGTTAATTATCAAAAGGCAAGGAAGAGAAATGTAAATATTATTTGTTAGAAGGGCCACCAAAACAGATTTGTTGATGGGTCCCAACACCCTAGGCGGAACACTTTCCAAAACATGTTCTTTTTTACAATACTGTGACTAGTGCCGGGCAATGCCAGCCAGGCACCCCAGGCAACCTGGCAGGCCACATTGCAGGCAGCGCGCAAATGAGGACATGTGTGCACGCCCGTGTGCAAACGAGCACAGACAGGCCTGCATCAGCACCCTTTGAAATCAGTGTGGCACTGGCTTAACCTAGTGGCAGACTAAGGGTAAGCTGCTTATGAGATACGTGCCTGGCTCCCATGGCACATGCCTCTTCTACTTACCCCTAGTTCCAGCCCTGAGTGTGATTGAGGTCTTTCTCATTAACTCCATAAGAATAAAACAAAAATACTTTTATTTTTAAATATACACTTCAACAATAGATAAATGGTTTTCTCAAGTTATTTCATGTTTTCTTTATTCCTGGATTAATATTTAGAGGCTTTCAATACAATGGTGACAATGGTTATTCCTGGATATGGTACAAGAAAACATTCTGCACATAAAAATACATTGACAGGCCAAGTTAAAAAATCACAGATAAAAAGGTTAATGGTTTCATAACAATGGAAAAGCACACATTGAATACTCAGTCCCAGGCAAACTACAGCAGGTCCTTAGTTTGATGTTAGGCCAGGTATGTGTCAAGCATAAATATAATAGGAACATTGTGTGTGTGTTCTTGGTTTTTTTTTTTGCTTTGCCCAAGTGAAGCTTTTTGGTCAAGCAATTTGGCTGATCTCATTACTGTTATATATTTTCAATTTCTGAGCATATTAACAGTCTGACATGTCTGGCTGTCAGTACTCACTCACTATGTTACCATTGATGTGGTTAAGGTGAGGTACAGGCATTGTAAGGGAATAATAGATTTAAGTGAATATTGTTAGCTATCATAACGTAGACTATAGTTTAATCATTATTGTTGTTTTACTGCTAACTACTACTGTTGCTGTGATTACTATCATTAAGGGGCCGATTCATCAATAGTCGAATATCGAGGGTTAATTAACCCTCGATATTCGACTGGGAACTAAAATCGTTCGACTTCGAATATCGAAGTCGAACGATTTTGCGCAAATCCTGCGATCGTACGATCAAAGGATTTTTCGTTCGATCGAACGATTAAATCCTTCGAATCGAACGATTCGAAGGATTTGAATCCAACGATCGAAGGAAAATCCTTCGATCAAAAAATCACAGGCAAGCCTATGGGGACCTTCCCCATAGGCTAACATTGACTTCGGTAGGTTTTATCTACCGAAGTAGGTGGTCGAAGTATTTTTTAAAGAGACAGTACTTCGATTATCGAATGGTCGAATAGTCGAACGATTTTTACTTCGAATCGTTCGAATCGTTCGAATTCGAACGAATTTAACCAATTCGATGGTCGAAGTACCCAAAAAATACTTCGAAATTCGAAGTTTTTTACATTCGAATTCTTCACTCGAATTTTGTAAATCTGCCCCCAGATGTATATGTTTGATGTAATGACATTACTAGATTCACTACATTTATTATTGAAATGTTTGTAAAATTTCTTTCTTGAAAAACCCAATAAAAAACTATTGAAACCGTAAGGGAATAATAGGATTTGTTCAGCTTCATGGTGTCTATATGTATAAATGCATAGCATGTTTGCAAATAGCAATAGTATCTAAATCCTGAATCAAATTAGATACTTAAAATATAACTGTACAGCTCATGTTTAGAAATGAGTCTCAAGCATACTCAAGCATACTATCACAAATATATAAATAGACGCAACTGTAAGGCTTGGGTTCTTAGTATTCATCATATAAAGATGCAAATAAGCAGAGAGCTTGTAGAATAATTAGCATAGTACAAGTGATTCAGTTTGATCATTATTATACACTTTTTTAAAAACACACAAATCTACTATTTTCCTACCATAGTACTTGGTCAAGGTCAGTTTTGGCAGGAAACATAGATTTTGGTCTGTTTGGGGCCTTCCTTTTCCTACCAGCTGTCAGGTTGATTCTGCTTGCAGATGGCCTTTGGGAAGATATCTCTGTAGTGCTTGTATCTGTGCTTGCTTCTTCCCTGGAGACTGATGCACTATGGCAGGATGCTTCCACTTTCCTCTACTTGAGGAGAACATATTTTGATTAACAGAGGAAGTTGAAAGCCAGTGATATTTTCTTTTATTCCCTGTGTTGCAATTCTCAGGGAATTTAAAATGACTGAACCTTGTGAACTTGTTTTACAGTTGGTGAGTTAGACAGTTGCAGAGCACAAAACACAGATGGAGGACATTCATGATGAAAAACTAAACTGGCAGGGCCATTATTATGTTTATTCTGTATTTATATAGCTCTGCCATATCACATAGCGCTATACAGAGATTATACATTATACACATAAACTCAGTGACTCGGTGGAGCTTAAAATCAAAGATCCTAATCACTTTTGCACACACTAGGTTTCATTTTTTAGAAGCCTATTAACCTGCCTGTATTAAAGGTATCAAAGGAAACCCATGCAGACACGGGGATACCATACACACATTGCAGACAGTGCCCTGGCTGGATTAAAAATCATAGGGCTCCATGCTAGTTATTTGTCAGTGCCCACCCCCAGGATGCCTGGGATATTAGTAGGATATGGTTCATGTATAAATAAAATGGGTCTCTAAATAAACCATCCCTGGCTGCAGAATGGATGCCCAAACATCCCCTGATCCAGATAATTTTGTTATAAGCCCCTCCCACTTTACCTCTCTTCAAACCAACCCATGCTAGGACTGGAGACCTAACAATGGCTCCCACGTGTCCTGCACCACAACAGCCTTGTAATCTGTTATTTCTGATTATATACTATTAGTCAGTAATGACTATAGGACTTGTTACGGTCTCTGTTATAAATAAGTACATAATAAATAATCTTGCATTTAGCTTTCACTTAAGCTATGAGAGTTAAACAAATAGTGAGTTTCACAAAGAGTGAAATGACTTCTGACAATGACGGCAGCCAATCAGAGCGCAGATTCAGATTCCATGTTGTCTGTTAATTAATAAGCTGTGGCTTTTTGCTGCACCATCTCCTGGCTGTTATATGATTTAATTATCTTCATGCCAGCAGTAAGTAACATACACTCAATTAATAACTGAAATAGAAATGCCATAAAAGAATTTACAGGATTTCATCAACTGAGGCCTAGAGAGATCTTCTAATTAATCATTAATGTAGGGATTTCTTATTTAACTTGGGAATGTAGATATCGTTAATTACTGGATTTCTTTTCTACTTCTTTTGACTTTAGAACTTACACATAAAAAATATTATCATTTACAAGGTAAAGCTGGATGTAAACAATGTGGAAGTGGTGTATTACAGGGAAAGATAATGCACATATAAGCCACGTTTAAGTTAACTTTTACTATATTATGGAATGGCTAATTCTAGCAACTTTTCAATTGGCTTTCATTTTTTCTTTTTTATAGCTTTTGAATTATTTGCCTTTATCTTCTGACTTTTTCCAGCTTTTAAATCTAAAAAAAAACAAATGCTCTGTAAGGCTACACATGTATTGTTCTTGTTACTGGAGAGCTGCTCAATAAAAAGCTAAAATAACTAAAAAAAAAACACAAATAATTAAAAATGAAATTATATTGCAAATTATCTCAGAATATCACTAAATCATATCTACAGCATACTAAAAGTTACTTTAAAGGTGAACAACCCCTTTAAGCCAGGGTGAAACAATAGTGCAGTACATGTGTGCGCACAATAGATCATAGAAAGGGTTGACCTTTTCTGCCAAGATATATTGAAATTCTCATTAATTTCTGTCTCACTGGGTGCTCTATTTTTTTTCAGGAGTCAGTATGGATCAGTGTAAACTACTTAGTGGTTTCTATGGGTTTCTGCACTGGAGAAAATTTGCCAGAGGTAACTTAATATGCCCCAGTTAATACATAGCAAGGAGAATATTGGCTAAATGATCTCTGCTTTGGTGGGAGATGGGAGATGTCTGACACACCAGAAAAAAAATACTGATTACAGTAACATTATAGTTAACAAATAACTAGAATATATATATATATATATATATAGATAGATAGATAGATAGATAGATAGATAGATAGATAGATAGATAGATAGATAGATAGATAGATAGAGATATATATATATATATATATGTATCATTTAGCTTCTTCATCTAACTGCATTATTAGAAAATTTTGCATAACATTAGGAACACAAAGGAAGTTGATTTTTAGCACCTTTGCTTGCATTATTACTGGATCCAAGGACCTTGCTAATGACTTCTTAACTAATTGACTTGATATGTAATGGTAGGGAGCCAAAGGCTAAAGCAAGATTAGAAACTCCTAAGAATATAAAGCTTTGATGTGGCTGAAATCCTATTAAAGTTTAGACAGTATATGATGGTTGAGGGAAAGCTAGATCGCATCCATAAACACCTCACATGGGAAAATAAAGAAAAATGAGAACCCCAATTTTTCAGCCTGCTTCACAAATCACAAAATCAGTTCCACTAAAGGCACCATCGTTATATAAATATGTTAAAACCAAGTAACTGCTATAGGACATTTGGTTATGTAGTTATTATTTAGAATGCTAAATGCATTCCTCTCTGTTTTTCCTGGTGATTCACAATTCATTTCTTATTGCTTTGGTTTGTGAAGACTATAGCTTTCTGTATCACAATATTTTATTTGATGCACATAGATATGCAGTCTTCTAATGCAACCCAGGCAATGGCACTGAGCCAAAAACCTGCAACTGCAGGAAAATCCAGCCAAATGTGCTTTTGCACAGCTTGTCCCTAATTGCAAAAGACAAGTGGAGGTTCCAAGTGAAATTCTAAATAAGAACTTACAAAAAATAGGGGAAATGTGTGTTTTTCTAAATTTGCATGTAAGTTTTAATGTAAAAATGACCACTCTGCGTGTATATATCATTCTATATGTTGGCTAAAAATGGCTTAGCTATGTTGCTACTTGTGTGGTTAAAGTGCCTTGTGTTGCCTGAACAGACTACACAATAAGGAAAACCTACAGACAGCACAGTAAAAAAAATAAACATGTCACAGAGGCTAGTAACAAACAAAACATCTGGACAGTCAGTGGCTGGGATGAAACGCATGCTAACACTTGGATTTGTACAGAGATTAAACATTATTATATGTTTGAGATAGATAGATGCCAACAATTTTCCTTTTTATTAGCAGGGAACAATGCAGGGCGTCTGAGTTAGCTGTCGATCACTATCAATACGTGAATTGAGCAATAGAACTGTCCAAAAAAGAACTAGTTCAATATGCAGAGGCAAAATAAAAGCTTTTTTTCTGTTTTATGAGTTCTTGTAATCTGAGGAGCATTTAAAATCCTGCATAAAATTTCTTAAATACCATTAAACACACCACAGAAATGAGTGATTAAGTCAAAAGATAGCCAAAAAAAGAATCTTTGTCATTTTTCAAGTAAATAAAATATAAATATATCCATAAACAGTCCTCCATGTTATTCTTTTATTTCATTTGCTTTAACAATAGGGAACAAAAAGCTGTAAATATTTCCTGGCCCACCAAGCATTATAAAACTCCGGTTATAATTGGAATGGCTATAATATATATAGTGCCAGCAAGTAAAACAAAAATGCAAAACATTAGAGACACACATGAAATCTGTAATATAGATAATGCCATTCAATGCAGTTACATAGTTACATAGTTAAATTGGGTTGAAAAAAGGCAAAGTCCATCAAGTTCAACCCCTCCAAATGAAAACCCACACACACCCCTCCCTACTTTCTTATAAATCATATACAGGTATGGGATCCGTTATCCAGAAACCTGTTATCCAGAAAGTTCCGAATTACGGAATGAACATCTCCCGTAGACGCCATTATAATCAAATAATCCAAATTTTTTTAAAAATGATTTCCTTTTTCTCTGTAATAATAAAACAGTAGCTTATACTTGATCCAAAGTAAGATATAATGAATCCTGTTTGGAAGCACAACCAGCCTATTGGGTTTATGTAATGTTTACATGATTTTCTAGTAGACTTAAGGTATGAAGATCCAAATTATGGAAAGATTCGTTATCCGGAAAACCCCAGGTCCCGAGCATTCTGGATAACAGGTCCCGTACGTATATATCCATATCTATACTAACTATAGAATTTAGTATCACAATAGCCTTTGATATTATGTCTGTCGAAGCCATTATTAAAGGCATTAACTGAATCAGCCATCACAACATCACCCGGCAGTGCATTCCACAACCTCACTGTCCTGACTGTGAAGAACCCTCTATGTTGCTTCAAATGAAAGTTCTTTTCTTCTAGTCTAAAGGGGTGGCCTCTGGTACGGTGATCCACTTTATGGGTAAAAAGGTCCCCTGCCATTTGTCTATAATGTCCTCTAATGTACTTGTAAAGTGTAATCATGTCCCCTCGCAAGCGCCTTTTTTCCAGAGAAAACAACCCCAACCTTGACAGTCTACCCTCATAATTTAAGTCTTCCATCCCTCTAACCAATTTAGTTGCACGTCTCTGCACTCTCTCCAGCTCATTTATATCCCTCTTAAGGACTGGAGTCCAAAACTGCACTGCATACTCCAGATGAGGCCTCACCAGGGACCTATAAAGAGGCATAATTATGTTTTCATCCCTTGATTTAATTCCCTTTTTTATGCAAGACAGAACTTTATTTGCTTTAGTAGCCACAGAATGCCACTGCCCAAAGTTAGACAACTTGTTATCTACAAAACCCCCAAGATCCTTCTCATTTAAGGAAACTCCCAACACACTGCCATTTAGTGTATAATTTGCATTTATATTATTTTTGCCAAAGTACATAACCTTGCATTTATCAACATTGAACCTCATTTATGATAATAATTTCAGTTGCCTAGTTTCGTGGCAGAGCAAGAGATTTTATAGATTTTATAGGGGGTTATGTTGTAACATGAACAAAGTTTGTCTTGATCCAAATAACCCATAGCAACCAATACAATGAGCTCAGGCATCTGAATGTACGTTACTGACTTCTAAAAGGTGAGACTATTTAATTGTAAACACATTAACTTGTAATGGACTTTAATTTTCAAACCACAATACAGTAAGGAAACATATTAATACCAGACCACACAAGTGTTTATTGAGTTTTATTACCTTAAAATGTTTTTCTAATTAGGAAGATATTCTGGAGACCATAAACAATCGTACATACAGTATAATACTAAGTATATTTTAGTTGTGTAAGTAAAGTCATCTAAAAGGCACACTGAAGATAAAAGCGTTTTATTGGATTTAGCGTTTAAAATCTGATCTGATATTATAGCGCTTTAATTAACAAGCCCATAGGTATCTGGCTTTCTTTAGGAACAGTTCATATGCCCAGGATTTCCATTATGAAAGAAATCAGTAATGTTAAAGAAACTAGTAAAGAAAGCATCTAGTGTATTTTCTTCCAGCAATATATTTGGTGTAAATAGGCAGTATGTGCATCCAATATGAACAGTCAATCCAATATGTCTCATTCATGATCAGCTTACAGGTTTGAGCATTTTTGACAGGTCCACCAGTATTACTGATCTATCAAACAGGGTTTCTGTGTAGATATCCAGAAACCATTTACTGAAGGGGCTTCCAAGGTTACATTTCAAAACCAGGTCAACAGATGACTAATTTGTTCAAATGAATGCTGAACTGTTATGCTGAACCCATAGAAAATAATCAGGTAGCAATTACTAGTGTTTGAAAAAAAACATCTGCTTGGTTGTTATACATCACTAGACATTGGAAAACGTTGCACCTTTTATTACAAAAGCCTGTTAAAATACATGCACAAGTCACCAAGTTCTTCTGTAAATGTTCCGCCTTACAATTGAATCCATGAATCCCACATTTTACAGACTTGGGATGTTAAGATAAAGACATATAAACAATGTTTTGGTCTCATTTTATCAAAGAGTTATGTCGCAATCAGCATTGTAAATTCCCTTTCAATCACACAGAGGCTCCTGTTCTGTCTCCAGGTACTGTATATGGCAATTTAAAACTATCACTTTTGTTTACATGGCTCATTGGCAGCTTTCCATATCTTAATTGTTAGTTGTTTATTTACTGCTGTGACTTGAGTGTCTCATGCTAACTAGGCCTCATAAAAAATAACTTCCTCCTTAACCCGTTAAACCTCATACTCCATACTCCAAGCATAAAAGTGTGAGACAGCAGAGTCAAATATAGTACTGCCCTCTGATGGAACTATTGTTAGTAGTTTTGAGTTCACAAAATTTCCCAGGATTAGATACTATATGGGGGTTATTTACTAAGTTCCGAATACCCAAAATTCCCCGAAATCCGAAAAATTCGTGATTTTTTGTGTTATAATAGGCTTTTAAAAAATCACGAATTTTCTGGAATTTATTAAACCCCGGGGGCTAAAATGCCCGTATATAAAAACAATGCATCTCAAACCTGTTGAGGTTGCATAAAAGTCAATTTCACAATGTTTTCGGCGTTTTCGGGTGAAAACTCTGAAAAATTCAGAGTTTTCGGTGAAAAAATCACGAAAATCTGAGCTTTTTCCCGCAAAGGTAATTTTTGGGAAAATGTAATAATAAATAAGCATTAAAAACCCGAGTGGCTTAGATCGGAGTTTGTAGCAGCCGATATTGAGATAAATTTAAACCTTGATAAATAACCCCCTAAGTGTTACCTTGTATGTATTGTATACATTTATTTATATATGTCGCTACTGCGATATACAGCACTGTATAATATTACAAAATAGAAAAACAGACACAGGGAAACAGACATAATAAAGAAATAAATACATAAATAAGTATAAATATGCCAAATGATAAGAAAGGAAGTCCCTGCCCTGTAGAACTAACTTTACCGAGTATGTAGTCACAGTGGCCATAGATTTTATCTGAAACCCACTGTATACAACAATGTAGTCCCCTAGTGTCTTAATTGCCGAGTTGTATGTGTATTTTATAGATTATCATGAAACTAGTCAATGTTGAATAAAACCTTAACAATGTAATACAAAATGCCAACTCATTTAAATTCAGTTAATGTTTTGTACTATTTCTCTGTTTGCCTTATGAATCAGTCAGCTATCAGAAAAGAAAAATATTACAGGAACCCCAACTTGTTGCCACTTTCCCCCTGCCCTGCGGCTCACTATGACCCTTCTTTCCCACACTGGAATACAATTTTGTGAAGCTCTTAAGAAGAAAATAATAAAGAAACTTCCTAAATTGTTGTATGGTGCTTATAAACAAAGCCCCCCCCCCTTGGCTGGATCAGTTCTGAATAGGATTTTGTGTTTCTAGCCCAACATGTTTTGCCTCTATTCTAGGCTATGAATAACCTCCTCTCATTGGGTTTTGCAGTAATTACAGCTCCTGGGTTCTCTCTAGATGAACCCTTAATTAGAGCTTCTCTTAAAACATATTATAATCTTCTATGTTTACAGACAGTTGGGGCCTAATCCATAATGAAGGAGTCAAGCAAATCCTAGGGAAACCAAATAATAGGCTCATGGGCTTTATGGTGCAAAATTATTTAATCCAGTGTTCAGTTGTGATATTGTTGAGATAAGAATGCTAATACACAAGAAAATAAAAGGCAACGTTAAATGCTTACCTGCATTTTTTAGAGCTTCTTGTATGTGTAGCCGCAACATGCTAATTGAACCATGGAAATTAATGTCAGGTCCCACTTGTGTCCCTGTGGCCTATACTTAGGGGGTTATTTACTAAACTCAAAATGCAAAAATCATGAAAAATTCATATTTTTTGGACTTTTAAAAAAATCACTAATTTTTCAGAATTTATTAAACTCTGAGGATGGAAAAGTCCGAATGAGAAAATCCATCATGTCAGACCTGTCGAGGTTGCATGTAAGTCAATGGGAGAAATCACAATGATTTTTTGATGTGCGCTAGGTTTCGTGCAATACCCCAAAGTTTTCAGAGTTTTCGGTCAAAAAACATAGGAAATCAGAGATTTTGGGTGAAAAATTCTAAAAAAATCTGAGTTTTCGGGTGAAAAATCCAAAAAAAAGTGAAAATTTGTTTTTTTTCCGCAAAAGCAAATTTTCTGGAAAATGTAATAATAAATAAGTGTAATAATAAATAAGTGTAAAAAACCCAAGCAGATTTGATCGGAGTTTGCAGCAGAAATATTGAGATAAAATCTGACTTTAATGAATGACCCCCTTAGCATAAGGTTCATCTGTGTATGCTTGTAGTAACTCATGCAATCAAAATTAGCTGGTGGACTGAAATAACCATTGTCATATACTGTATACAATCTTTGAAAACTCAAGGGAACTTTAGGATATTATAAATATATAATATAAAAATATATATAATAAAAAAGATATATACAAATCTTCATTAAATTACTGTTGATGTGCCCCTTTCTTAAAGCTAGGTGCAAATTGTAAAAGGCATAAATACCTTTGCTTATGGTTGCATACAATTTTGCATGTTTAACACTTATTACTGGTTACCAATAAAACAACCTTAAAATTAGCAAATAATAATAATCAAGACAGATCAGCTGCAATTTGTTCAACAAAATATTAATCCCATTGATGTACCTGCAACTGGAAGTTTTATTCAATTTGTCCAGTAAGGGTAAACTCAATATGTCATTTATAGGCATTTGTAAGATAAAAAAAAACACCCTTATCACTTATTTCCAGTAGTGACTCATGAAATTGTATCATAGCTATGACAACATTATTGTCAGTCTGTTACAAAACTGCTATTTTACCAGGGCTTTGAGATTACTGACTCACATAAATGTGTGCCCTGGTGAAACAGGATACCCTTATTGTAATATTTAAAAAGCAGCATGCTGCAAACCTTGTGCTTTCAAGTTAGTCAATGGGGATTCCAGACTGTGCCTTGCCATCCTCCCAGAGGTCTTTGAAACAGGGAAATAATAGATTGAAAACTAGACTGTAAGCTTATGTGAATAGACCCCTGTAATCCTTATATTTTATTCTCTTCCCTTGTTAATTGTAATCATGCTGGAGCTATATAAATTAATGATGAAGATGATGACTGGGGTTATAAAGATCTTGGAAGAGAATTGTTTCATTTTAGGCTTATGGAAAAGGCACAGAGTAAAACTGTAAAGCTACACACTTAAGGTATCAGCAAGTTTGCATTCCCAATTTGCATGAATGAAACTTATAGCTTCCGCAGAGCCTGCGTTTCAAAAGAAATTTGTTATTTTGACTTTGAAGCAAATTTCTTCCTGTTTTGTCTTTGGCAAATGCAGACTGTCTACCTTTGTCAGTAATGAAAAGCAGAGCCCTGTGTGCAGACACATTTTTCCAAAAGTGCTTACAGCATTGTATCATATCAATTACGGTTCCTTTAAAATAATGTGTTTATCGTGATAAAGTGGTTCTATTTTTACACAGCAGCATCCAAATAATTGTTCAGGCCGCGTGTGTCCCCAAGGCATAAGAGAGGAAAAATTGCATTGCTGTCTTTAAATTGAGCCTAGACCTATGTACTTTCTATTACAAATGAAACTAATTTATATCTCACAAACCAAATATTATTGAAGGTTTTGAAGCAGGATGTTACAGCGGCAGATTAATACATAGTTATGTAAAAGTACCCAACTTTACCCTAATCAGCAAAATAGGCTTAGAAGGTTTGATGTGCCTAGGAAAATAGGCTTACTTTAGATATACAGTAATTAGTTGCTGAGACAGTTATAGATATTTATGATTCTTGACAGTGGCTTTTTTATATAGGTGATAGTTTTTTTTATTAACACCTCAGGGGTCATTTACTGATCCCCTTGGTGTTTATGGCACTTGCACCAAGGTGGAATGCTGCACTCTGCACCTAGTGCTCAGTGCAGAGAGCAGCATCAAGGGGTACAGGTCAGTCCTGTGCTTACTGCTTGCTATAGAGAAGGTGGTAAGGAAAGACACCCTGTTGTGGCCTGCAACTTGTCTTGCCGGCCTCACTTGTGCTTGTTCTTTGAATCAGTGCCATAACTAAAATGTAAGTAAACTGTCAGAGGGGCAACAAGCACCCCTTCCCCCCCCTGCTAAAAGCCTGCTCCAGGCCCCCCCTTCCCCCGGGCCCCCTTACAACCTCTATGGTTCTGCTTCCTCTATAGTTACGCCAATGCTTTGAATTGCCAGCCCCATGACTGCAGTTAGAACAAAGTACTAGGTGGCATGATTTAGTGTACACAGTGTTCAACTTTTATGTTTCCTAAACTTACATTGGAATCATTCTGGAGCTCAAGATGTTTTTCCTTATTGTTGAGCTTCAGTGTGCCAAACTGTATGCCAGGTTTAATGTTGGCAGTCAGTTCTGAAACATTTCTAAGAAATGTTTGACTTTCATTTACAAATGAAAATGTATTACTATTGCATGTGCCAATATTGTTCATAGGGTCATATTTATCACACAATGAAGTGAGAATTGTCCAAAAATTACACACTAAATAATCCAAAACCCACTGTATTTGTATATATTGAGAACTTTGATTTAATTAGAGGCATCTAGATTATAGCTATGCTTATTGTGCCAGTGGTTTACATATGGGGGCTGCTGCGCTTGCAACTGTAACCTGGCCCTGGAATTGGTAAATAAAGAGGCTGGACAAAACTGTGGCTTTTACCAAATAAAATCTAGAAAAATATATTTTCATATTAGATAGATAGACATGTGTAATGCAAAATTAAAAATGAATTTAGTACTGATATCTGTGCACATTTGATATAGAACGAGAGATCCATAGATAATTAAGCGCGTCTTAAGTTTTAGCAAGTTTTTGTAGTTTGTTGTTAATTCTTAGTAATTAGGAGTGCAAGTCAAGTCAGTGTAATGTACTAGAAGAAATAGCTTTTTGCTTTGTGTTTTTTTTTCTACTTATTCCTTTTTGTTAATGATACAAATAGTGAAACAGAACAGCTTGTCAGAAAAATCCAGTTAATGAGGTTAAGGTTAACAGCTACTAGCTCTGATCTTTCTTGGTACTTTAATCAGAGAAAGGAAGCCATATTGAAACATGAACCAGGGGTCATAGATCAGAGGTCAGAACCTTCAGTGTGGAACTAATAACCCAGGTGTAACTAAGGATGGTAGTAAAAACAGTTGTCACCATGAAACCAAAAATATAGGTTGGTATAATATACTATAATATAGTTGTTTAGATCAAATGAGTGCAAGATTACTTTATAAAATTACACGTCAAAAATGTCTGTCTCGACTATGAGTAAATGTAGAGTGTTTTTTCCTACTGGGTCTATTCTATCCATTTCCATGCATTTTTACCTACTTATGGCCCATTGGAAAGAAGCCAAATTATAACAGGGACCTTAGATTATAAGAACCACTGGGGCAGGGACTGATATGGATGATGTATAATCAATGTCAATGTGTCAGCGCTATGTAAATACCAGGAAAATAAGAATAATAGCAGGCCTGTGGGATGAGAAAACTATGTTTGATAGACAATGAAGTCTGATTTAGGGCGGACAGAAACAAAAACAAAGGAAAGAAAAGAAAGTGGAATATACAGTACATTTACCTTACAATATTTTCATTGGGCAAATATAAATGATAATGGAATTATGAAAGTACAGTTGCCCTAAGTATTGAAATGTAATACAACCAGTTCAAACAAAAATGCTATATTTGTTTTTATTAAGCAGATCCTTTCCAAGCCATGCTAGGTGATACTATGTGCATTGGTTCAATCCGTTATATATGGTTATAGAAGTTTAATAGCTTATTAATGATGTAGCACATAGTATGCTGATTTTTAGGATTTGTAAGAATTGTCAGGATATCAGGATGAATGAGACATTTCAAAAGATGTACTAAATGTTTTCTTTCTTGAAATATAAGACCCTTAATTCATTGACAATCCTTGTATTTGTGCTAAGTGCCCTTTATATGCCCTTTGGCTGTGCTCATAATTTTCCCTACACAGACATCCAAATGCAGGGTAATTCTGGAAATATGGTACACTGGAGCAAGCAAACAATTTTGCTTTTATTTTCTTTTTCTTTTGTGTCCTATTTTTTCCATAAATATCCAGGTTTAATTGCTAATTATATGTTTACATAGGACTTTTTAAAAGAGACAATTTGATTAATTACATTCCCCGTAGGGGAGCTTAACTAAGCTGTGTTCTGAGTCAGAACATTTTCGCCCTCTGCTGGTAATTACTACAGTCTGCACTGCGTCTGGTCAAAACAGCTCACTATATAATATATTTTAGACCTCTGCGCTACTAAAGGGTAAAACACATATCACCATACTATTTCTCTGCATCTTTCAGTGAAATAAATGTTTTGTGACTATATACTTTGCATGCATTTGATTTTATGTGGCTTAGGTTTAGCAATTTCACAGACAGACAATGATTTTCTGTTCTGGTGCATGGTTTTCATTATTATTTATCTTAATTCTGTTACGTATTATTCTTATTAACAGCCTGCTAGTGTTTTGGAGGGATGTTCACTGTTGTGTTTACTGATGTTTTTACTGATTGACCTGTGCTTTTCCAATTTCATTATAAAAAAGTTTAAGCAACCACAAGCTATGCCACAGATGTTAGTTCCTTAACAGCTTATTGACAGTATAAAGTATCTCAGCTCTCCCTGCGCAGGTGGTGCCTGGTGATTTCAAAAGCTCAAACACTAGCAGAAGACCAGATCTAGTGGAAATAAACATGCAGGAACTGCTAATGAACCTTAACCAAGTGGCCAACCTCTTCATAAGGCCATCTAAAGCCTTACATTTGCATTACAGATTGCATTACAAAAATATATCTATACTACAACATTTCAACAAAAAAAACAAAAAAAGCTGTAAATTTCCCCAAGTTTACCATTGTGCAGAAAGAAACTGCATAAAGATTAAATGTCACTTTAGAATAAAGTGGCATATGTCCAGAATCCATCGACTATCTTTTCAACTGCAATAGGATAGCATTGAATAGCTTATTTCATCGGAATTTAGTTGATACAATACATCTTTCAACATATGCATTTTTAAAGAAAGGTGCAAGTTAGTTCTTTAATAGCACTGCTGTGTAGTCCATATACAGTATGCACTGGCATAAACAACAGCTGTGAACAAGTAGTCCTGACTGATATGGAAACCCCATTCCTTATTCCCCTTGAGCACCGAGCACCTGCTGGGAGTGGTGGTTAAAGTGTTCTCACTCCAGTCTCCTAGTATTATGCTTTATTTACACAGCTCTTTGCAAAGAATGTTTAATCATTCACTTCCTTCCCAGCTCCAGTGGTGCTTACAATCTATTTCCCTAACTAGGCATATAAACCCTAGAAGCAGTTTCATGAGAAGCCAGTTAACCTTTGGATTAAATGAGGCAACCCATCCAAACATAGAGCTAACAAGGACCTTGGACAAAACAGAAGGAAGGACACCAGTGGAACATGGCACCAAAACTAACCACAGTGCCATTAATATCTGGATTTACTAACAGACAGGCCTAATTTATACCTGTTTTTATGTATATGACACAAAAGTTTGAAGCAGACTTTACTAAACTATGGGACTGCCCACCAGTCTGACAATTTATAGAGGACCCAAACAGAAATCAATAGGATAACATTTAGGGTAAAGTCAATCTATATATCTATGTCTAAATATAATATAAATATAATATATTTAAAAATAGATTTTCTGTTTCGGAATTTTATGATTAAGGGGGTTATTTATTAATTTCCGAATGCCAAAAAACTGAAAAAACTAATTTGGATTTATTATACCCCAAGGATGGAAAAAGTCAGAATCTGAAAATCCGGCATCTCAGACTTGCCAACGTTGTATATAAGTCAATGGGAGAAGTCCCAAAGATATCCTGATCTGAGCTGGGTTTCATGCAAAAATCCAAAAATTTAAGGGGAAATAACCTGTGCAGATTTGGTTGGAGTTTATTTCAGAAAACAATGCAATAAATTCAGACTTTGATTAAATAACCCCCTAAAAGAACATTTTCATGTATCAGTAAACCTGCTTGTGAGTTAAGGAGTGGAACATACCAACAACTGCATCACAAAAAGGAGAACACAGTTTCTTTAAGAGGACATAAAAGGAAATAGTTTGGCTATTAGATATATACTATATAGGTTAGCCTGCCAGTCCTGCTGTAGTGCATTTTGCTATTACTAAAAGAGAAAGTTTGCCAATATAAGAAGGTTACCTGAAGGTTTGTATTTGTCCTTCCATTATTTCACAAGTCCTGTAAATCATTGCCTATTAATGATGAATGACCACCCTTGTGGGCATGTCAGCGAATGTCATGCTTATATAAGACGTTGTCATATATACCTATTAATTATAATTAATGATAATGGAACTAGCAAGTATTAAATAATTGTAGGTATTGATTATTTTAAGCTTGACTGGTTATAGGTTGTGATTCTAGCACAAATCTGTTGATAAATCAGCATTAAAGCAAGGCTGGTACCGCAAATCCATGCTATAGAGATATGAACATGGCCTCAGAGGATTATGGATAAAAGAAATTCCAAGCAGCAGTTGCCTGATGAAAGCTACTCATCTCAAAGCCATTTCTTAAAATTTCATTTTAGGGAATTATAGACCTAAGACTTACGCCCACTTGCCATCTGTTCTTTAGCTGACTTATCCTGTCCAGACCAAAGGAGCACAATGAATCGTGCACTATTGTTATGCAAATTTATATATGTGTATGTCAAAGAGATATAATTAACCCAACAAGTGTCAACAAGTTATATGAAGCTGGAACAAGTGAAACTGCCTCGGATTAACCAGAGCTAACAGAAGGTGGAAATTCTGAATGGGGTTGGTCTGACAAGTCTGATTGTGGAGGTTTTACACAGTTACTAGTGCCTATATTTTGCTTAAGATTATGGTTTTGTTAACCCTATGTCATTATATTATTTCTGCATTGTTTGTGCAGTATTTTTCTTACAATAGTTGCTATGTTTGATTACTCAAGCTTTGATTATGTTACCGAAGCAAATACAAACTTCATCTATGTTTACTTGCAATACATTCATTACATTCGGGGCATATAAAATGGGGCATCTCTAGGGGAATTTAAGTTGTTTCCAGGATTACCTGCCTTTAAGGGCTGTTAACAACAAATATTTGCTGAACTGAAGGTTCCGCTGTTTTAGAATTTGCTGTGGGGCCCAGTAACATCTAATTACACCACTGGATATTTGTACTCCCCCACATAATGATCATGACAGTATGTTATTTTTTTATCTTTAATAGACTCTTTTAACAGACAGCAGTGTGTGTGCATAGAACAGTATCTCTCCCTTCCTTGACAGAAAGCAGAGCAAGCACACCAGTTGCTATGGATCAAAGACTACACCTTAATGGCAGGGGCAATAACTGTGAAAATTGGTAGAGCTTTTCCTAGATGTGCAGAAGAAGGCAAACACTTAATGACTGAATGATGCTGTAAATCTGCAATTTTTTGAAGAAGAGATTAGGGTTAGGTATAAAATAGATGAGCTGTACCATTCCTACATATATTTAAACCATATTTTTCATATTTTTTGTATCAGGTCATGTGACCTTTAATCTAGGGTGATCAGTGTAGTGAGGTTACAAGTAGGCTTTAGTTTCCTACACCTGATTGCTACACCCAATCAGGGGTGAATCAGATAAGAGGGGGTCCCTAAAAATATAAACCTTAATCTGTATCCCTCCAGCTACCCAGAAACACTCCCAGCAACCTACAATACAAGGGTTATAATGAAAAATTGTATTCCAAAGTCACCCGAAGTTTCCTCGTGAGGCAACTTCGGGCGACTTCAGAAAACGAAGCGCCGCGTGTGCTTTATCGCAGTCGATTTTTCATTATAGCTAACGCAAGACAGAGAGAAGGCGTTCAGGGAGATTGGGCGCTGCAAAGACGAGGCGATTAGTCGCCAGGCGAATAAATCTCCCTGAATCACCCAGTGTGCCCCTACCCTAAATTGTGACGATTCCTTTATTGTGTGTGTTTGTGTGTGTATTTATTTAAGAGCCTAGGAGATTTGGGAGTTAGCCTTTTCTACCATAGAAAGCATGTGCACCTAAACAGACATTACCTGAGCAATATATCCCCATCCTATGCTGAGCAAGCTAGACAGCGGCTGTATCTTAGAATCAATCATTTATGTGCACAGTGCTTCAGGGCACAGCATTAAGGAACTACAAATTCCCAGTAAGCCTGACGGTGGCTTTTCAACCAACTTTTTACTCAGCCCTCTGTGGAATAAAACAGGTCAGTTGTGAATATTAAATGAAAGACTCTCCAAAAGTGACTTGGCCTACTTAAGATTCATCTTCATGAAAACCATGTGGTTTCACACTACTAAATAAAGAACATGTAGTGCAAGGCAGGCAGGGTCTTTCTCTAACATCTGACTTTAAAGGGATACTGTCATGGGAAAAACATGTTTTTTTCAAAATGAATCAATTAATAGTGCTGCTCCAGCAGAATTCTGCACTGAAATCCATTTCTCAAAAGAGCTAACAGATTTTTTTATATTCAATTTTGAAATCTGACATGGGGCTAGACATTTTGTCAATTCCCCAGCTGCCCCAAGTCATGTGACTTGTGCTCTACTTCAATCACTCTTTATTGCTGTACTGCAAGTTCCTCCCTCCCCCCCCCCAGCAGCCAAACAAAAGAACAATGGGAAAGTAACCAGATAACAGCTCCCTAACACAAGATAACAGCTGCCTGGTAGATCTAAGAACAGCACTCAATAGTAAAAACCCATGTCCCACTGAGACACATTCAGTTACATTGAGAAGGAAAAACAGCAGCCTGCCAGAAAGAATTTCTCTCCTAAAGTGCAGGTACAAGTCACATGACCTGGGGCAGCTGGGAAATTTACAAAATGTCTAGTCCCATGTCAGATTTCAAAATTGAATATAAAAAAAAAAAATCTGTTTTCGCTTTTGAGAAATGGATCTCAGTGCAGAATTCTGCTGGAGTAGAACTGATGCGTTTTGAAAAAAACATGTTTTCCGATGACAGGATCCCTTTAAGAATACACTGCAAAAATACTGATTTGGAGGAATATATTTAAAGACTGCATAAAGTTGTGCCTTTAAATTTGATAGAATACTGATACAGTTGAGTTCGGCAGTAAGCAGAAACCTGTCATTTTCTTGTCTCTGGAAGTAATACAATAGTGTTCTTGTTTTTTGGACATGGTTTATGTTTCACACTCTGGCCTGACCTTCTACTTCCTTCTTTATAGAGATCTGCTCAAGTTAGGGTCACTAAAATTCTTCTTATTTCTCTGCCTGTCTATGGAGAAGATGTATCCCATATAGAAAACTTTAGATTAAAGTTCTATATGTGACAGGGCTAAAAGTGGGGCTAAAGTGGTGTTGCTGGAACAATCAGAGCCATTTGTCCAAGGCCCACCATCCCCAGTAACTTTTGACTGAAATATCTTTCAGAAATGGTACAACTCAACCCATAATTAAATGAAAGAACTTTTCCATTCTACCTGTTAAGCATCAAAGAATATGAGCTTTAGAGATAACATGAGAAAATTGCATACATTTGCTTTTTGCTGATACAAAAGCCTTGAGCCATTTGCATTGTAGGGAATCTTCTTAGTATGTATCACATTCACATATTCAACATAATAGCCGTTTTATGTAAAAGCAGAAAAAGCTGAACTGATTCTCATTCTTTGTTGTCATCATTAATAGAAATTGCGGCATATAACCAGTACTGCTGAGCTACTTTTTCACTAATGGACTTGGTAGCAATGGAAAACTTGATCCATTAGCTTGTACACAAATTAAAGCTTTTCTGCTTCATTAAATCTGGAATTTTTTTATTGACAGATTCTTTTGTAATTCGTTTGCTTGGTAGCAGTTTAAAAAGCTATTATTTTATCAGTACCACTCACAGTACAGTTCCTTCCAAACTCAAAATATTTACAGAATAACCACAGTCTGTAAAACAAATAGAAAGTTATTATGTGGGTATACTATAGAGATACATCATCATCCTTAAGTGAACACAATAATTGGGGATCATTTATAAACAATGGGCAAATTTGCCATGGGTTACTGCCCAGGTTTATAAATGACCAACATGATGACTTTACACTTTACTGTGGTTATACAGTGCATATTTTATAATTAAATCATATATCATTGGGAATGCTTTAATTGAAGAGTTAACTGCAATATATACTGTAGATATAGTGTCAGTGCCCCAAAGAGCTCAGAAGAAGGGCATGCTTCATCAGTCTTAGGCCACCAGGAAATGTGTGTGTGTTTGTGTGTCTCAGGTCATGTCGTATATGTTTGTGTATGTTTTTGTGGCCATTACAGATAAGGTACGACTTTTTTGTTCATGGTCGTATTCTTGGCTGTTAAGTTATCTTACAAGGGGCATTAATTCTTGACTTGCTCCATATTGTCCCCAATACCACAGTGATATGCTAGACCAATTCAGTCATTGCCTAAGAGTGCAATAGTGCCATACACACCTAGAGCTCATGCAATTCGAAAATTCCCTTCTTCCATCATTTCTCTACTGACCCCATGGTTTTCTACTGAACCTACAAAATGCAGCAGTGAGTTAACAGTGCTCTGTGATTGACGATAAATCTCTGGGATTACCACTGAATGCTCTGATTTACCATTCCATTGGACTGCAAGAGATTAGAAATAGTAAATTCTTGGGATGAACCATCTGGATGTCTGGCAGGGGTATCATCAATGTTAGCAGATGTTTACATATATATAGATAACATGCCAGTTGCAGCAGGACATTTCTCTTGACCCCTTTTTTATTTAGAGCAGGTCAGATATGCTCTGCTTATACTGAATCTCTCAGTGCATATTATGGATAAAACAGATGATGCCTGTATTGAAATGCTTTCTACAAAGATATACAATAGCTGAGATCTTCGCTATGGTTTTTGGGTGCTGTTGGCTAAGGAACAGAGGTATACTTTTTTTTTCTACACTTTAGTGTTTTATTGTAATGGTGCAATGTTATGGTACTAAAGAAAAAAAAAAACATTTATACTATAATATACAGTAGCTATAAGACCAGTAGATATACAATTTGCATTGTGGCAAGATACTGAGGCATCACAAGTAAATAATTTGCAATTAGCACATTTTGCAAATCACATCAGTTCTTTATTTGCAGACTACTGGAAAGTCTGCAAATACAATATCGATTTGCATGGTGCTGCATTAATGATTGGCTGTCAGTAGAGTTGCTAATTCAACAGCAAATACAGAACAGTTTGATGGGTTATTTTGTTAGCATATTACTGACTGCCATAGCAATTTGGTTTTTTCAAATAAAAAACAACAAGACTTTATTTGTTGCTTTTACACTGAGCAGGCCTATTTGGATACCCTCTGCAGTTGTGTGTGTACTGACTCTGTTGTCAGTAACTGAAACACCAGTACAGGGCTAGTTGTACTCTGCTTAGTCAGAAGTGTAACATATAAACATTTTGAAGTATGTCAGTATATTTTACTGATCCTTTACAATTATTGGTAGCTACAGGATGCTAATACTGGATGTATGTTACATAAAGTAGAAGCAGAGTGGGTGATCTACTGGATGTAGTAACCGTAAAAAATCCTAGCACACACATAAATGCACTCTCGTGCAATATTTTTTTTTTACAGAAACATGGGGGGACAAAATGAACTCCACCTTCTTTTAAACAAAGATGTGTACAAAATAAAGTACTAGGGTCACCAGAAACTGTGTTATTCCCAATACATGCAGTGTGCCTGGGTTCTCCCTGGGTTAGGCAACATATCGCAATTCAGGAGTCTCACTTCTCCCAAAATGACATGAGAGTGCACATGTCACTACACTCTCTGCAGCAGTGGGATCAATGTTTTTACAGTTGTTTGGACATAGTCCTTTTTTGAGGACACACCCTAGCAATCAGATAGTAGTTTAAATCCCAAATCAGGGAACTGCAGGGCAAAAGCAAATTTAAAAAAAAAAACACAATAAACAAAATTAAACCAGTTTTGGATAATGTGCTGCCATGTATGCTGACAGTTCCTTTTGAAACGTTAAGGAAGATGTTTATTTTTATTACCATATTGTTTGAATAACTGAACAATAGTTGGCCTACAGGTTGCGTGATCTGCCTCTCTATACCTTACAACCTTAGAATCAATTCCCAATGTCACAGTGCAGGAAAAAAATATTGCTGACATTTCATCCATATACTGACAGAAATCATAAAAATTAATATGTACACTTATGCAGAAGTGCACTAAACATACATTTACTTTTAAGACTTCTGAAGAATTTACCTTAATTTTCTATCTTCCCTACTTTAACCTTAGCTCCCAAAGTATATGGCTTCATGAGTTGGCTGTATGATGTCACTGGAAGTAGGGCTAACTATCTTGTTCAACATTCTACTTTAATGAGTCACAGGCACATCAAAAACATTCAACATAAAAGAAACACAAATGCAGGTCTTAGATCAAGAGCATAATTAAAGACATAGCAACTATTTGAATGTGATAATACATCAAAACCTTTTAGTGTATCACTTTTCTGACAGAACTATTTGTCTCCCTGCAGCATACATTTACTTATGATGGAAGTCAGAGATGGTAGTGGCTGTTGATGTGGTCTCATCTACTTAATTCCTTAAATTCCTTTTCAAACAGGTGCAGGACAAGTCAACAAAGAAATATAAATAGACTAGGGAACTACTCAAGGCAGTCAGTTTATTTTAAGACAATTTTTAGTCTAAGGCATATGGGACATGTAACATTTCTCCAGTTTTCACATCACTGGCCACTGGTTAACCAATGGCATTACACTGCTGTCTCTGTACTTCATGTTTGTTCTATTACAGAAAAGGTTGCAATGCACTGGACCAAATAGAACTGGAAAATGGTGTAAAATTAATTGAAAAACATATCACAAAAAAAGCTTAAAGTCAAGTGGGAAAAAAGTAGATTTGTATTTAAAATGTTATCTTATAATCACTGATGTAGAGAGGAAGAAGGAAAACTCAATACCAATCTTAAAAATAAGAGGACAAAGGAGTGTGAATAACATTAATAGAGTGTAATTGCTGGATTTGACAATTTAACACACACTCAGTCAGGAAATTGGTTTGGGAGCAGTATGAATTTGTGGGTCGCATACTGCAGGGTATAATTTCTTTATGTGATATAGTAACTGTAATCCTAAAACAGAAATGATATTGTGTCTAGTTTATAAAACAAAAAGCAATGAATCAGCATCTCTGACTCTACAGACTGAAGGCAAACCACAAAGATTAGGTCTGGAGCAAAATGAAAATAAAAAATAATGTAAATGGAAAGTGCCTCCAGAAACAGCTCCTAAAATATACATACGCACATCAGGCCTGACTGGTTATTGGGTTCTTAGGCCACTTATGTTAAAAACAGGAATGTACTGAAATCATGTTAAAAATACCCAAACGTATTTGTTATAAAAAAAAAAAAGCTGTACTATGTTGTTTTGGAGGTCATTGAACTTTTATCCTTTAATTTCTGTCATTAATAACCAGCATGACATATCCTATACATTAAAAATCCATCTGACATGTAATAAAGCAGAAAGGAAATCAAGATGAGGAGAAAATTTGAGGATGACTTTAGACCAAATATAAGCTTGTATGTTACATTGAACTAAGGGACAGATTTAAAAACACCTGAATGCCCAAGGCTATTATTATGATCTAATATCCTGACTATGCATTGTTTTAGAGTATTCACAGACACATACCACCCCTAAATGTGTAATCTCAAACTTTATACCTGTTTAATACAATGATTTAGAACAGTGCTGTTCAACTGTTGTCGGCCCCCCTTGAGTGCCCCCCCCAAAAGTCTGCCTGCTGTGACTGATTACCTTGTGTAAACTTTAAAAGGTATTAGTACTGAGATTAACTGGCCCCTGCATTGTTTACACCTCAAATTGAGACTGTAATCCCCCCTGCATTGTTCACACCTGTAACACCTCTTTTGTTCACATCCCTAAAGGCCTGTACTGTTCACACCTAAGGCCTAGACTGAAAGTGCCTGTATTGTTCTCCTGTTCACATCTCAAACAAACTTCTGAAGGGGCACCAGCATTGTGTCACTGTATGTAGCACAGTATGAACTGTTCAGAGTGGCCCTGATAGGTTTCCCTGTATTCTACCTTCCTTATGCTCTGTGTGTGCCATATTCTGCCTGCCCTATGCTTCTTGTGTGTGCCATACCCTGCTGCTCTGCCTGTGTGTGTCTTCCTGCCTTATGCTCCCTGTGTGTGTCATACTCTGCCTGTCCTATGCTCTCTGTGTGTGCCATACCCTGCTGCTCTGCCTGTGTGTGTCTGCCTGCCCTATGCTCCCTGTGTGTTTCATACTCTGCTTGCCCTATGCTCCTTGTGTGCCATACTCTGTCTGCCCTACTCTGCCTGTGTGCCCTACTCTGCCTGCCCTAAGCTACCCATGGAATGTGAGCCTAGTATGGTTTGTTCTGAGGGTTTGTTAGCATTTGGAAATTGTTGTTAGGGGCCCCTAAGGGCACACAATCATTTGATGGGGTTCATGTGTTAGCCACAGGGGAGGAGGAGGCATAATATTTAAGGGTGTGTTTTGATATGACTTACATTTCTCACATATGAGTGATAACCCTGCAGTGAGCACCAACCATTTGGTTTTTGTGCTACCACCATTAATGTGGACAAAGTGTTAAAAGTTTTTGTGGTGATGTGGGTGTGGATTAAAAACAGGGATTGGTCAACATTGGCTTCCATTATCAGCCTCCACCACCTAGGCCAGAAAAATTCCGTCCCTTGGTACCACAGAAGTTGGACAGCATTGGCTAAGAAAATCAAAATAATGAAATATGAACATTGGCAAAAATCCAAGACTGTACAAATGGGAATGCTACATAATAAAAAAAGATTTAACAGGGTAACCGCAGTATTGACTCAATTGTTCTTTAAAATGAAAAAAGTGCTTGTAGGGTAAAACTATTTTGATCAGACATTATGGGTCAGATTTTATCTTATATTGCCATGTAACACCATGCACCATGCAACACTACACAACAGCATGAGATTTGTAGGATTCTACAAAATCTAATCCCCCTATAGATCGAATGTAAAGGTGAATCAAATAAAGGGCCAGATTCAATTCAGTGAGAAAAAGATTTATCATGTGAAAAGTCATGGACGAGATTCAATTTGAGATTCAATTCAGAAAAACTTACCTCGCAGTTTAACATGTGAAAACTCAACTGAAGTCTATGGAAAAAAAACTGGAACTGAATTAGGAGAAAAGATTTTTATCCTCAAATTTAATCTTGTCCATAAATTTTCACCTGATAAACTGTGAAATAACATTTTCTCACTGAATTGAATATGGACCATGAAACTACATCTGACTTGGGCCTCACCTCAGGTGGCATTTGTGCAGAAGATTGCACCTACCCATGACCATAATGCATCCAAGCAGTACATTGTGGAGCAACTATCTATACAGGAGCAGTACGATGCTAAACACTAGCACCCCTGTATCCCCAGAAAACAAATTTTCAACCTTTAAGAAGTTAAGGTTAGCCAGTCCTTTGGTTCAACTGTATTACAAACAGAAAAGCTTGATTTTCAAAGGCTTAGAAAAAAATACAAAGAAAGAGTGTGTGGCTTTAAACTAGTTTTTTAATGTGGCATAGATTACAGCCAGACCATTTGACAAAAGAGTTGAGGTTTTTAGAATCAGACCAACATAACAACTTAAAGTATAGACCGCATTGGGAAAATTAAAAGCATGAAATGCCTGGCTCCCACACGCTGCTCCTTCTGGCTGCCTTTGACATGCCAAGCGCCTAAATTCTCTGATCACTGGGAAGCTGGACAGAGCTTTAAACAACACAGGGACATTCCACAGCTTCACTTCTGGCCTTAGAAGGAAGCAGATCATTTCCAAGTCTGTCTGGAGGCAGTACAGTGAAATCTGTGTCCATGCTACTGTATTCTTCAGTTTTTCAAAGATGGACAGCTGTTGAGACATCAAGGGAATCTGAAACCATTCCATCTGGCACAGTCTTTATTTTAGTACAGATCTGTTCAAACTGCTTTTGTTTGTTGCAAGATATAAAGCTACTGAGCATACAGTTGCAGAATAAATTAATCTCTTAATCTAAGAAAATACACGTTTTTAGTGCTTATTGCTTACTTATAATTTATACAAGGTAAAGTGAACCTGAACAGGGGTAATGTTGTGGTTGGACCATGGGTGGGGGGGGGGGGCTCAGATCGCAACATTTGTCTTGGGTGACAAAGCCCCTTGGCCAACCCTGTAAGTAAAGGATAACAATAACAGTTTATTTTAAATGGCACTTTTACACATTTATTATTTTTACAAATTTATTAATGGTCAGCATTTTCTACAGCAATAAGCAATGCAGCAAACATGAACAAACTAAAGTGCCAAAAGGCCCTTCTGAAAATCAGTAGTAATTGTGGTGATGAGTGAGACAGGACCAGGTTTTATGCCAGTGTTCTACAGAAGAATAAAAAGATGACAATGGTAATTGTGCCACATAATATCAAGTTATATTGAAGAGAAAAACTGGTTATAGGGACAGTATACTGTATACTGTATCTGCGTTTAATAAATAGGCAATATACCGGAAATGCATTCTGCCTTTAGTTTGCATAAAATTATTGCTCATTCCAGTGGATGGCCGTTGTAAGGTTTAAAAAGTATCCATAATTCTAAAGAAAAAGCAGAAAGTTTTCATACATTGTTTATTTATGCTTACGTTGAACATTAGTGATGGGCAAATTTATTTGGCAGGCATGGATTCGAGGCTAATTTTCACGTTTCACCGGCCACCAAATGTTTTCACAAAACTGCGGCAAAAATTCACAGCAAAAAATTTGCTGCAACAAAAAAAATGTTGTGCGTCAAAATTGGGATAATTATCCGGACGCCCAATGGCTTTAATGCATTTGGACAAAATAGTCGCGTATAAAAATTGTCGTTTGTGTAAAAACTGTAGAGTGTCAAAATAGTTATAACGCCCATTGACTTCAATGCGTTCGGGAATTTTTTGCTGTTTCACAAATTTTTTAGCAGTTTGGCAAATTTTTCAGCGAAACGGGACAGATTTGCCCATCACTATTGAACATAAGTGCATATATCCCTTTAAGTGAAGGGAGGTATGGAGACGTATACAATAGTAAAGATTATTTTGGAATTGATTTGTCTATTTGTTATAATCTATTCACTATCCAATTCTCTTTACTTGTGTCACACAATCCGCAAGATTAGACAATTTACACAATTTACACCCTAAACCAAAACTTTTTGTGGGATGCCCTACCTAATGCTATATTCTAGTTCAAGGTACTGTACTGTATGTGCTATAGAAGATCAGTTATATGTGGATGCAATATTTAATTCCTGGCACAATAAAGGAATAGATAAGTATCTGGTGGCACCAGGGCTGGGCCAAGGTATTTTGGCAAGGACTTGGCAAGGACTTTGATCAGTGCCCCCCCCACCCAGTCCTGTTTTACTATTTCCCACCTGAGATTTTAGCAATCTGTATAACAGAGTATTCTGTCCCAGTGGCTGCATAGATCCAATCTGATCCTCATTGTAAGCAGCATTCCTGCCCTGCATTATGGCAGCTGAGATTCTAGCTATCTGTATAACAGAGCATTTTGTCCCAGTCAGGGCCGGGCCAAGGTATTTTGTTACCCTAGGTTAGGACTTCAATCGGTGCCCCCCCACCTGGTCCTGCATTACCATTTCCCACCTTACCATTCATATTGCCCCCTGTGCCAGTACCTATCATATTGCCCCAATTTGTTCCTGTGCCAAGAGCAGTCAATCCCTCAGATTTTCCCCCAAACCCCAATCTGTACCTGCGCCAGCATAAGACAAACAAATATCATATTGTTACCCCCATTCTGTACCTATGCCAGCAAAATCCATCATATTGCCCCTAATTTGTATCTGTGCCTGCAAGAGCCAAAATGCATCATATTGCCCCAAACATCTGTG
Organism: Xenopus laevis; assembly: GCF_017654675.1. Classification (NCBI taxonomy): domain Eukaryota; kingdom Metazoa; phylum Chordata; class Amphibia; order Anura; family Pipidae; genus Xenopus; species Xenopus laevis. The sequence continues at coordinate 98,838,456 of NC_054373.1, forward strand.
TACCTGTGCCAGCAGACATCACATTGACCCATGTAACTGAGCCAGCAGCAGCCAATCCCTCATACTGCGCCGAATCTGTACCTGAGCCAGCAGCAGCCAATCCCTCATACTGCGCCGAATCTGTACCTGTGCCAGCAGCAGCCAAAAAATCCACAATATTGCCCTCAAATATTTACCTGTGCCAGCAGCAGCCAAAAATACATCATATTTCTTCTAATCATTTGTTTACCTGTGCCAGCAGCTACAAAGAGGGAGGTGGGGAGTGCTTCTGCCCACAGTATGAATCCTGGGCAAAAGGAGGTTGGAACAGGCAGTTTATAGAATTGAAAAACTATTAAAGGCCAAGCAAACCAGGGTTTAAAAAATTCTCCTTAAAATTGCGCCCCCCCATAATTGTGCCCTAGGCTGTCGCCTACTCTGCCTACTCCTAGTTCTGGCCCTGGGTGGCACTGGCAAGAGTAAAGACTGTGTTCCACTACTGTTTCACATGCAAAAGCCTGCCAGAAAGCAGTTCCATCCTAAAGTGCTGGCTCTTTCTGAAAGCACATGACCAGGCAAAATGACCTGAGATGGCTGCCTTCACACCAATATTACAACTAAAAAAAAAACAATTGCTGGTTCAGGAATGAAATTTGATATGGTAGAGTAAATTATTTGCAGTGTAAACAGTGTAATTTAGAAATAAAAATCATGACAGAATCCCTTTAATATGTCTGTAAATATGGCTCTTTTTAATACCAATGAACCCTCATTCCCCTGAGCTCTGCAGTGCAGAGGCCTACTATTACTGTATATGAAGAAAGGCAATGGGAGTCTTCCTATGCACATGTCACTGGTAAAGGGGAAGACTAGAGATGACTTGTACTAACACATTCTGAGCAAGGACAGAGGTTAGAAATGAATGGATGAGGGTCTCCTTAGCAACCAGCTGCCCAGCAGGCTTTGGTGTGTGGAAAGTAGCTCCTCCTCTGTGCGTCTGCAGGCTTCAGCGAACGCAGCTCTGAGTCAGAGGTGACATTTATTTTTAGACTCTTCTCAGCAGCAGCAGTAGAAAGTATGAAGGACTCTCCTGTGAGGGGAGGGGGTTACTAAGGTGTGTGTGTGGTGATAGGTTATTTTTCTACTCGGCTAGTTGTAAAGTGCTACTAAATTTCATTAAGCTGAGAAGTGTAATTTACTATGCATTTGAATGTACATGTTAATGTATCATCACAAAAATGTAATGGCTAATCATGAAGCCCTTTCTGGTCTGTTTAGCTGCTTGTTGCCCTGCTGGTGGATTTCCTATTTACCCTACAAGTACAAGAAACTGGGCTCCACGCAAAATCATTTTATTGAACCTAAACATTGGGAATTGGATTTTACAGCTGGTCAGTCAGTGTCCTACTGTGTCCCCCATACCGCATGACCCCTCCCCCAGCAGTGGCAGGGTCTGCTTCCTCTATAGTTCCACCCCTGAGTGCAAGAGCAAGTGGTATTCTCATTGTTAGCCAAGCGATTGTGTGATGTTTATCAAGGGCTGATACCTTGCCACCCGATGATCATTCTTCCAGATTCCAAAAGCGTTGCTGTGCTGTGTGCCTTTATAAATCTTATCTATCACATCATCACCCATAGTGAGGTTACATTTAGATTAATGGCACCATAAGCAAAACATGCTAGGAATTCACATTTATGACAGCTAAAAGCAGCAGCATGAGTTCTCAGGTGTCAAGGATTGACAGAAATAAAAATACATGTTTTTTTCCCCCTTGTTTAGCACAGAGCTAGAATTGTATACCTTTTACTTTATGGGAATTTTCTATGTGATTAAAATGACTTGCTTCATAAACTGCAGGTTTTTATTTTGTATTCAATATAAAAGAGAGCCTTCAACAAAGCCTTTCTGATGAGGTGAACAAATGGTTTCCTTCACAGAAATTAAAATACAGAATCCTCCTGGAAACAGCCTGATTTAATAACAGCTATGGCTAAAAAAATGCTCGAATTAAAAAAAAAGAATTATAGTATCTTAGAAAACTGACAGTTTTGACAACAATGCAATCATAATGGTGTTTTTTTATTGAAGGCTGTTGATTTTGACCATTTATCATGTTAATTTTGAATTTAAGCAGTTTCTGTTGCTAGGAAACATGCAAGAATATGGTCTAATGCAGCTAAAATATTACAAATATTGGCACTGTGCAATATGTAGAAAATGTAGAAATGAATTGGTTCTAGGACGACATGTAAATAAAACTCCTGTACTCACACACACAAATATTTGGACTATGTGTGACCACCTTAAGCATCCCTTTGAACATATCTGGTTTCTCAGAAAGATTGTTGGGTTTTGAGATTGTGGTGGTACATACAAGATGATGGTAGTCATGGTGGGATATTGAGTTTCACATTCTACATTTCTACAAAATTACAGAGGGAATGGAGCAGCACAATTACTTGTTTCCATAAGCAATGGAACTCTTGTATTAATCTGTATTTTTAGTTGATCTGGTAGGCCTTGTAAATTTTATGCTACATTGAAAATTGATTAATTCTTAACTAGAAACAAAACAAAGAAATCAGCCTTTAAGCACAGAAGGATATGGGTTGCAGACAGATTTATGTTTCGTACCTGAAAGCCCAGTTCTTTCCTACATTTCTTATTTTACAGACTCTAACAATAGAAGCACACTAATTGCTGATGAACTAAACTAGGTATAAATATACATGCATGATCACATCTATGTGCACACATGTTCCTGCACTCTGGGCCTACAGGATATCGTCTTTGGCAGGCCATTTAATTCTTTTCTTCCCCATTAAAACAGCAATTGTAGTCTGATTATAATCTGTCAATTCAGTGGGAATAATATAAGGCTTGTTGCTGGGATACAGATGATTGTAGGTTATGAGGATGCGCCTGTAATTTGAATACTAATTGCCCACTGAGCTTTATCTGGATGCTTATAATAGGCTCTGATGACATGAGCAATCAAAGGTTTGTTTTCATTCTGGCAGGTGACAAAGATGTAGACTCTGTTTTTATGAATGTAGCTGTGACATATGAATCAAGTACAGCAAAGATATATGCTTTGCTTTGCTATGCAGACTCCCTAAATGGATTGGATGCCACTCTTATCAGGTTATTGCACAAAAGGGCATCCTTTACAGCTTACTTTTGAGCAAAGACAACTGAAGTAGATTTTTTTACTGATGTTTACCAGATCATGGCAAAAACAATCCCTTTATTTATTCTGATTCCATTGCAAGACACCATATACATATAAACATATAATTTACCAAAGTACAGTTGTATTTGTATTGTTAATATAAGTAATGTTGATTCAACGGGAACGCTGCAGAGTTAATTTGGGGTAGTTCATTGTCCAAACCCTTTTTTTCACTTCAATTAAAATATGAAATCAGAAACAGCAACTTTTTCAGTTAATTCTATTTGTATTTATTTAAAAATGTTTTTCTATTTGAAAGATGTGTTGGCTTGATTTTCCTCCCTCCAATATTTCCCAGGAGCAGCTCAGTAAGACTTTCTATATTGTGGTGACTTGCTAAATTGGTTGATACATTTCTCAGAAGTATCAGAGCATCTAATTCATTAGTTAGAACAGATGACTACAGACACGCTCAGGAAGCATGCTCAGTAAGGATGAAATTATTGCTAATGAGCAATCAGGCCAGATGTAAAAGAGCATTGAAAGTAGCTTCCAGCAGAGTTGATACAATGAATGGCCTGGTGGCTATACAGGTTGCCTGACAGTGGGTTTTGATTATTACAAACTGACTGTGCAGCTGGTGTAGAAAATAATAATCCATTAAGAGAATTGGTAAGACTTGCAGCACTCTTCGTGGTCACGGGTACAGGTCCAGTAACAACTTATATGGTGATTATACTTGATGAAAAAAAAAATTGTGATGAGTTTATAACAACCAGTGCAGTTGAGTTGCCTGCCTACAGAATGCTTCTCTGTCCTCCATTAATAATAATGTCTCTAGTTCTGCTTTTGTGCTTACTAAGCTGCATGCTTGAGTGCATTTACTGCCGAGGAGCTGCATTTTGCTGAGGAAAACTCCCAAGCTGAGCATGCATTATTGAAAGCCTCTGAATTTATATTAATAGCTAAGCATGGAGTGTTCTTCAGTGATTCCTGTCACACTGCATTAGAAAAGACAGGCTGGAATTAGCACTGGAGTTGTGGAGAGAGCATGGGGCAAAGGAAGAAACATAAAAAGAAATGACACTGCTAGAAAGGTTTTTGTTTTGAAGCAGAAACATTTGGCCTCTTATGGGAATATGCATATCTCTCTAATATTGAACATATTTAATCATATAGCATACACTCCTACACTTCTTTCACCAAAGAAACAGTATGAACATTGACTATGCTTTTCACAGACATTTCTTATTTTTGAATACAGTGTAAAACATTTATTTACATTGCAAGGGGAAAATGGTGAATGGAGCAGCTAACAAAAAATTATTAATTTATTAAAGGTCGAATTTTTTTTAAACTCTATTAAATTCGAATATACTCGAACTTCTACTAGGGGGTTATTTATAAAAAAAAAATGTAATATCTAAAACTCAGATGAATTTTACTGACTCGAAAACTCAAATTGAATTTGACTAAACTCGATTCAAATTTTTTTTTCCGAAAAAAGCTTGAATGGCAGGAAGGCTACTAAGATGTCCAAATTGGCCCCTGGACCTCTCCCATTGACTTATACAGGAACTGGGCAGGTTTTCAGGTGGCGAAAAGTCGAATCCGAAGAGTATAATGAATTTTGAAATTTGAATCAAGTTTGGATAATTCACAATTCGTATTTGAGACTTTTAAAAAAAAAAATTTGAAAGTTTCAATGCAACCCTTAATAAATCTTCCCCTTAATTTTGCTTACGTGGGAATAGATCTGCCAGTGTTACCCACTAGGGATGTCGCGGACTGTTTGCCGGCGAACTTGTTCGCGCGAACATCGACTGTTCGCGCTCGCCGAATGTTCGCGAACGTCGCGCGACGTTCGCCATTTTGGGTTCGCCTTACCTGGCGCTTTTTTTTGACCTCTCACCCCAGACCAGCAGATACATGGCAGCCAATCAGGAAGCTCTCCCTCCTGGACCACCCCCACACCCCCTGGACCACTCCCCTTCCATATATAAACTGAAGCCCTGCAGCGTTTTTTCATTCTGCCTGTGTGTGCTTGCAAGAGCTAGTGTAGGGAGAGAGCTGTTACTGATTTCACTGATTTCTTTGAGGGACAGTTGATAGTAAGTTTGCTGGCTAGTAATCTACTTGATACTGCTCTGTATTGGAGGGACAGAAGTCTGCAGGGATTTGAGGGACATTTTAGGTTAGGTAGCTTTGCTGGCTAGTAATCTACCTTCTACTGCAGTGCTCTGTATGTAGCTGCCTGCTGTGGGCACTGATCTCTTCTGATCTCATCTGCTGACTGCTGTAATAACCCAATAGTCCTTGTAAGGACTGCTTTTATTTTCTTTTTTGTTGTTTTACTTTGCTACTTTAACAGCCCAGTGCTATTAGTCTAGCTGTGTTGGGGAGTGGGACTGGTGTGCTGCTGTGCTGCTCCTAGTAGTTCAGCAGCAGCAACCCGAGAATTTTTTTTTTTTAATATACATATATTTTTTTTTCTTTTACTTATCTTACTGTTCTTTAACGTGTACAGTGCTGTTGCTGTTCTTCATAGTAGTGCACCAATAGTAGTGCACTTGCAGGCATTATTTGCCCAGTGTGTTCTTCAAACAACAACCATCTAGCTGTGTGAGCTTGTTCACATTCTGTCTAAATATCAATAATAATACTGTCTCCAGAAACACCACCCGAGTGACGTTTTTCAGGCAGCAATAATATATTCCGTATCCACTGCTGTAGTAGTGTATACGTTGGCCTTGTAGGCCTTGTTTGCCCAGTGTGTTCTTCATTTTCAAACAACTCCCATCTAGCTGTGTGAGCTTGTTCACATTCTGTCTAAATATCAATAATAATACCGTCTCTAGAAACACCACCCGAGTGACGTTTTTCAGGCAGCAATAATATATTCCGTATCCACTGCTGTAGAAGTGTATACGTTGACCTTGTAGGCCTTGTTTGCCCAGTGTGTTCTTCATTTTCAAACAACTCCCATCTAGCTGTGTGAGCTTGTTCACATTCTGTCTAAATATCAATAATAATACCGTCTCTAGAAACACCACCCGAGTGACGTTTTTCAGGCAGCAATAATATATTCCGTATCCACTGCTGTAGAAGTGTATACGTTGACCTTGTAGGCCTTGTTTGCCCAGTGTGTTCTTCATTTTCAAACAACTCCCATCTAGCTGTGTGAGCTTGTTCACATTCTGTCTAAATATCAATAATAATACCGTCTCTAGAAACACCACCCGAGTGACGTTTTCAGGCAGCAATAATATATTCCGTATCCACTGCTGTAGAAGTGTATACGTTGACCTTGTAGGCCTTGTTTGCCCAGTGTGTTCTTCATTTTCAAACAACTCCCATCTAGCTGTGTGAGCTTGTTCACATTCTGTCTAAATATCAATAATAATACCGTCTCCAGAAACACCACCCGAGTGACGTTTTTCAGGCAGCAATAATATATTCCGTATCCACTGCTGTAGAAGTGTATACGTTGACCTTGTAGGCCTTGTTTGCCCAGTGTGTTCTTCATTTTCAAACAACTCCCATCTAGCTGTGTGAGCTTGTTCACATTCTGTCTAAATATCAATAATAATACCGTCTCCAGAAACACCACCCGAGTGACGTTTTTCAGGCAGCAATAATATATTCCGTATCCACTGCTGTAGAAGTGTATACGTTGACCTTGTAGGCCTTGTTTGCCCAGTGTGTTCTTCATTTTCAAACAACTCCCATCTAGCTGTGTGAGCTTGTTCACATTCTGTCTAAATATCAATAATAATACCGTCTCTAGAAACACCACCCGAGTGACGTTTTTCAGGCAGCAATAATATATTCCGTATCCACTGCTGTAGAAGTGTATACGTTGACCTTGTAGGCCTTGTTTGCCCAGTGTGTTCTTCATTTTCAAACAACTCCCATCTAGCTGTGTGAGCTTGTTCACATTCTGTCTAAATATCAATAATAATACCGTCTCCAGAAACACCACCCGAGTGACGTTTTTCAGGCAGCAATAATATATTCCGTATCCACTGCTGTAGAAGTGTATACGTTGACCTTGTAGGCCTTGTTTGCCCAGTGTGTTCTTCATTTTCAAACAACTCCCATCTAGCTGTGTGAGCTTGTTCACATTCTGTCTAAATATCAATAATAATACCGTCTCTAGAAACACCACCCGAGTGACGTTTTTCAGGCAGCAATAATATATTCCGTATCCACTGCTGTAGAAGTGTATACGTTGACCTTGTAGGCCTTGTTTGCCCAGTGTGTTCTTCATTTTCAAACAACTCCCATCTAGCTGTGTGAGCTTGTTCACATTCTGTCTAAATATCAATAATAATACCGTCTCCAGAAACACCACCCGAGTGACGTTTTTCAGGCAGCAATAATATATTTCGTATCCACTGCTGTAGAAGTGTATACGTTGACCTTGTAGGCCTTGTTTGCCCAGTGTGTTCTTCATTTTCAAACAACTCCCATCTAGCTGTGTGAGCTTGTTCACATTCTGTCTAAATATCAATAATAATACCGTCTCCAGAAACACCACCCGAGTGACGTTTTTCAGGCAGCAATAATATATTCCGTATCCACTGCTGTAGAAGTGTATACGTTGACCTTGTAGGCCTTGTTTGCCCAGTGTGTTCTTCATTTTCAAACAACTCCCATCTAGCTGTGTGAGCTTGTTCACATTCTGTCTAAATATCAATAATAATACCGTCTCCAGAAACACCACCTGAGTTGTTGTTTTTGTTTTAAAAATAATGCCAGGCAAAGGCAGGCCGCCACGCAGAGGCACTAGGGGCCGTGCTGCTATGCTATCCTGTGGCCCTAGGAAATTGCCCAGTTTTAAAAAGGCAATGACCCTGAACTCCCAAAATGCTGAAGAGGTAGTTGACTGGCTTACACAGCACACCCCATCCTCTACCGTTTCTAACTTTACCACAACATCCTTATCCTCCACTGCTATGGCCACCCCACGTAACACTTCCTCCACCACCGGCGCCCCTTCTTCACTGGAGTCAGAGGAGTTATTTTCACATGAGTTTCTTGAACTGAGTGATGCGCAACCATTATTGGCAGAAGAAGATGAAGGAGATGAGGACGTTACACCAGATTTAATTCTGGCAGAGAACACAACAGAGATGGACATAATGAGTGATGAGGAGGTCCCCGCTGCTGCTTCCTTCTGTGAGCTGTCAGAAGAAATTGATGCATCTGAGGAGAATGAGGATGAGGAGATTGATGTTTTGTGGGTGCCCAGTAGAAGAGAGCAAGAGGAGGATAGTTCAGATGGAGAGACGGAGAGTCAGAGAGGCAGGAGGAGAATAAGACTTAGAAGAAGCAGGGAGGACAGCTCGCAGGGAACAGTAGGGCAACAACATGTATCGGCACCTGTGGTCAGCCGGCCAACGCACCCGCCATTGCCGCCAACGCCGCCGACTTCTACTGTTACCGCCAGATTGCCAGCCTCAAAAAGGTCAGCAGTGTGGGATTTTTTTAATGTGTGTGCCTCTGACAAAAGCGTTGTAATTTGCAATGAGTGTAGTCAGAAACTGAGTCTTGGGAAGCCCAACAGCCACATAGGTACAACTTCTATGCGAAGGCACATGAACGGCAAGCACAAAGCACTTTGGGAGCAACACCTCAAAGGCAACAGGCAAACTAAAAGCCACCCTCCTTCTGGTCCAGCATCTTACTGCTCTACCTCTGCTGTCCTTGACCCGTCTGAACCACCCTCCACTCCGCCTTGACCACCAGTTCCCATTCCCAGTCATCTGCCCCCAGCCAAGTTTCTGTGAGGGCCATGTTTGAGCGTAAGAAGTCAATGTCTGCGAGTCACCCCCTTGCCCGGAGTCTGACAGCTGGCTTGTCCGCACTCTTAGCCCGCCAGCTTTTACCATACCAGCTGGTGGACTCTGAGGCCTTCTGCAAATTTGTAGCAATTGGGACACCGCAGTGGAAGGTACCCAGCCGCAATTTTTTTTCAAAAAAGGGAATACCACACCTGTACCACCATGTGCAGAGCCAAGTCACCGCATCTCTGTCACTTAGTGTTGGGCCAAAGGTCCATATGACTACTGACGCATGGTCCTCCAAGCATGGTCAGGGCAGGTATGTCACCTACACTGCCCACTGGGTGAACTTGGTAATGGCTGGGAAGCAGGGAATGTGTGGCTCAACAACAACAGTGGAGTTGGTGTCACCGCCACGGATTGCACGCGGTTCTGCCACCACCTCTACTCCTCCTTCGCTCTCTACCTCGTCTTCTTCCTCTTCTTCGTCCTCTGCTGCTGGGTCCTCCTCCTCCACACCTGTGCACCCCCAGCTCCCCCTAGGCTATTCGACGTGCCAGGTACGCCGTTGTCATGCTGTCTTGGGGATGACGTGCCTGGAAAGCAGAAACCATACCGGATCTGTACTCCTGTCATCTCTGCAGTCACAGGCCGATCGGTGGCTGACCCCACACCAACTGAAGATCGGAAAAGTGGTGTGTGACAACGGAAGCAATCTGTTGGCAGCACTGAGACTGGGCAATTTAACACATGTGCCCTGCATGGCACATGTTCTGAATTTAATAGTCCAACGTTTTGTCTCGAAGTACCCAGGATTCCAGGACGTTCTCAGGCAGTCCAGGAAGGTGTCGGCCCATTTCAGACGGTCCTACACAGCCATGGCACGCCTTGCTGACATTCAGCAGCGGTACAACATGCCAGTCAGGCGTTTGATTTGCGACAGCCAGACTCGCTGGAATTCAACGCTCCTCATGTTGGAACGTCTGCTGCAACAACAAAGAGCCGTCAACGAATACCTGTTTGAACTGGGTGGTAGGACTGGATCTGCAGAGCTGAGGATTTTTTTACCCCGTTAATGGGTGCTTATGCGCGATGCCTGCAGGCTCATGCGCCCTTTTGAAGAGGTTACAAATATGGTCAGTCGCACCGAAGGCACCATCAGCGACCTAATACCCTTTGTTTTTTTCCTGGAGCGTGCCGTGCGACGAGTGACAGATGAGGCTGTAGACCAGCGTGACGAGGAGCAGGAAGCGCACGATTTCTGGTCGGAATCACCAGAACGAACCCAGGCACCTGCTGCAACGCAGGGAGAGGTGTCAGAAGTGGAGTCAGAGGAGGAAGGTGGCTTTGTGGAGGAGGAGGACCAACAGGAGCAGGCTTCCCAGGGGGCTAGTGGTGAACTTTTGGGGACCCCTGGTCTTGTACGTGGCTGGGGGGAGGAGACCGTGGATGATGCAGTCCTTGATAACGAGGAAGCGGAGATGGATACCTCTGCATCCAACCTTGTGAGAATGGGGTCTTTCATGCTGTCATGCCTGTTGAAGGACCCCCGTATCAAGTGGCTTAAGGAGAAGGACCTGTACTGGGTTGCGACTCTACTAGACCCTCGGTACAAGCATAAAGTGGCAGAAATGTTACCAACATACCACAAGTCTGAAAGGATGCTGCATTTACAATCCAGCCTGCAAAACATGTTGTACAATGCTTTTAAGGGTGATGTCACTTCAGGAACTCATCAACATTCCAGGGGCAGAGGTGCCAGTAATCCTGCCACGAGCGCACCTGCAAGGACAAAGCACTTTGGCCACTCTGTAACGTCAGACATGCAAATGTTTTTTTGTCCAAGGCAGCGGCAGAACCCTTCTGGATCCACCCTCAAAGAACGCCTCGACCGGCAGGTAGCGGACTACCTGGCATTAACTGCAGATATCGACACTCTGAGGAGCGATGAACCCCTGGACTACTGGGTGCGCAGGCTTGATCTGTGGCCAGAGCTGTCACAATTTGCCATGAACCTCTTGTCTTGCCCCGCCTCAAGTGTCCTCTCAGAAAGGACCTTCAGTGCAGCAGGAGGGATTGTAACTGAGAAGAGAACTCGCCTAGGTCACAAAAGTGTGGATTACCTGACCTTTATTAAAATGAATGAGGGGTGGATCTCGGAGGGTTACTGCACGCCGGAAGACTTGTTCTGAGTTTCTGATTCTGACTCCCCATGCAGCTGTCCTTCTCTGCACGCCTCATGACTCCACACACAGCTGTCCTTTAGCGTCCTCCTCCCTCCACCACCGTTACAAACTAGGGTGCAAACCCTACTGGTTTAATTTGAATCCAGGTAAATCCTGAGTTTTTCTGGCCTCTGTGCTTCAGTGGCTGTGACAAAAAAAAAAATGAATATTTTCAGCATTTATATGGCATATTGTTTCTGGCCTCTGTGCTTCAGTGGCTGTGACAAAAAAAAATGAATTTTTTCAGCATTTATATGGCATATTTTTTCTGGCCTCTGTGCTTCAGTGGCTGTGACAAAAAAAAAAGGAATATTTTCAGCATTTATATGGCATATTGTTTCTGGCCTCTGTGCTTCAGTGGCTGTGACAAAAAAAAGGAATATTTTCAGCATTTATATGGCATATTGTTTCTGGCCTCTGTGCTTCAGTGGCTGTGACAAAAAAAAGGAATATTTTCAGCATTTATATGGCATATTGTTTCTGGCCTCTGTGCTTCAGTGGCTGTGACAAAAAAAAATGAATTTTTTCAGCATTTATATGGCATATTTTTTCTGGCCTCTGTGCTTCAGTGGCTGTGACAAAAAAAAAAAGGAATATTTTCAGCATTTATATGGCATATTGTTTCTGGCCTCTGTGCTTCAGTGGCTGTGACAAAAAAAAATTAATTTTTTCAGCATTTATATGGCATATTTTTTCTGGCCTCTGTGCTTCAGTGGCTGTGACAAAAAAAAAAGGAATATTTTCAGCATTTATATGGCATATTGTTTCTGGCCTCTGTGCTTCAGTGGCTGTGACAAAAAAAAATTAATTTTTTCAGCATTTATATGGCATATTTTTTCTGGCCTCTGTGCTTCAGTGGCTGTGACAAAAAAAAAAGGAATATTTTCAGCATTTATATGGCATATTGTTTCTGGCCTCTGTGCTTCAGTGGCTGTGACAAAAAAAAATTAATTTTTTCAGCATTTATATGGCATATTGTTTCTGGCCTCTGTGCTTCAGTGGCTGTGACAAAAAAAAGGAATATTTTCAGCATTTATATGGCATATTGTTTCTGGCCTCTGTGCTGCAGTGGCTGTGACAAAAAAAAATTAATATTTTCAGCATTTATATGGCATATTTTTTCTGGCCTCTGTGCTGCAGTGGCTGCGACAAAAAAAATTAATATTTTCAGCATTTATATGGCATATTTTTTCTGGCCTCTGTGCTGCAGTGGCTGCGACAAAAAAAAATTAATATTTTCAGCATTTATATGGCATATTTTTTCTGGCCTCTGTGCTGCAGTGGCTGTGACAAAAAAAAATGAATATTTTCAGCATTTATATGGCATATTGTTTCTGGCCTCTGTGCTGCAGTGGCTGCGACAAAAAAAATTAATATTTTCAGCATTTATATGGCATATTTTTTCTGGCCTCTGTGCTTCAGTGGCTGCGACAAAAAAAATTTATATTGTTTGCATTTATATGGCATATTTTTTCTGGCCTCTGTGCTTCAGTGGCTGCGACAAAAAAATTTTATATTGTTTGCATTTATATGGCATATTTTTTCTGGCCTCTGTGTTTCAGTGGCTGCGACAAAAAAAATTTATATTGTTAGCATTTATATGGCATATTTTTTCTGGCCTCTGTGCTTCAGTGGCTGCGACAAAAAAAATTTATATTGTTTGCATTTATATGGCATATTTTTTCTGGCCTCTGTGCTTCAGTGGCTGCGACAACATTTTTTTATATTGTTAGCATTTATATGGCATATTTTTTCTGGCCTCTGTGCTGCAGTGGCTGCGACAAAAAAAAATTAATATTTTCAGCATTTATATGGCATATTGTTTCTGGCCTCTGTGCTTCAGTGGCTGCGACAAAAAAAACATAATTTTTCAGGAAAGTACACATGCCTAATTTTTCAGGGTTCTGCAACAGTGGCAAAATCGCATCTTTTATGGTCACCGCAGGTGATCAATAAAGTAGACCAAAACTGGGCCCACACTGCAGAATCGGTGTTTTTTGGTTCGCTTCACTGTACATTGAATTACCTCTGCCTGACCGTGCACGTGCGCACAAGCACGGTGACTGTTAAACACACCACTACAGAAATATTGCCACCAACAGGACGAACATCCTGGAGGTGACAAGCTCAACTAGTAATTAACAACTATTATTTGCTCACTTGACGGTATCATTCATTAAAGCTCTTTGCGTTTTTTTGCGTTGCAGTAAGCGCCGCGTTTCGTCTTTGCGTGTGAACAGGCTGTAACCTTTACACGACTTGATTGGCATGTAGACGCCGGACGTTTTAAAGCAGTTTATTACACAAGTTTAGAAATGTAGTGTGATTTCTGCCCTTTACAGCACAAAACGCAGCGCTGTGTCAACAATGTATTTTTCAGATACATTTTTGCCCTTGATCCCCCTCTGGCATGCCACTGTCCAGGTCGTTGCACCCTTTAAACAACTTTAAAATCATTTTTCTGGCCAGAAATGTCTTTTCTAGCTTTTAAAATTCGCCTTCCCATTGAAGTCTATGGGGTTCGCGACGTTCGCGAACCGTTCGCATTTTTAACGCAAGTTCGCGAATATGTTCGCGAACTTTTTTTCCGACGTTCGCTACATCCCTATTACCCACTGAAACAATGGACAACATTTTGCCAAATGCCTGAACACACTGTTATCCAAATAGGCAGTCATCTGATCAGCTGGATCAGGGATAGATCCATGATCTAGTTTAGGTGTATTTCATGTCATTTAGAAACATACACATGGGCAGTTTGGAAAAAAAAAAGTGAACAAATTGACATGCAAAGCCGTTTTTATCAGTCAAGGCACTGATAGTTTATTTCTGCATAGCAATAATATACGTTATTAACTTTAATTTGTCACATGCAATTTTTGAAAATTTTTTACTAAATAGCATTTTTTTAAATATACAGTGTCAAAAAATAAACATGTATGTTATTTATGCCTGAAATGAATAGCTAGAAGTGCTGTTGAAGCTCTTTTATTTATATAGATGAAGACACACACATGATAGATAGATAGATAGATAGATAGATAGATAGATAGATAGATAGATAGATAGATAGATAGATAGATAGATAGATAGATAGATAGATAGATAGATAGATAGATAGATAGATACTGTAGATAGATAGATACTGTAGATAGATAGATACTGTAGATAGATAGATACTGTAGATAGATAGATAGATAGATAGATAGATAGATAGATAGATAGATAGATAGATAGATAGATAGACACATAAACCACTAAACTGCTGTAAATATTGATCATACGTAGAACTCAATGGTGTGAATTGTCCAAGGAATGTTTGTAACTTGCGAGAATGCATCTGAATAAGAGCAATAGCTTCAGGAAAAAATAGCATTAAAATGGTGTTGAAACATCACAAGTAAGCATAAAGCTAACCAGACGCAGCTGTGGGGGAAATCCCGAAAATACAGCAAAATAAATAGAGCATAAAGAGCCTTGGCCTCTGTAAAGTAATTATTAGAATGAACATGCCTGAATGAGCTAAGAAGCAACTCTACCTTCCAGCATTCTAATGCACTTTAAGCACAGCATGGCTAGAGTGAAATGATGGCATACTCACAGGTCAAACCTTATCAGTTTAATGGAAATGATTATAGTTCTGTACCTTGAACAATGTTGTATTTATTTTACATTTGTTTTTCATGAAGATGAAGCAGGAAATAAAATGATGTAGCCTTAATTGGGGCATAGTTTCAATCCACGATTATTTTTGGACCTGTGATGCTTGCATTGATATCATCACAGTTATCATCTCTTAATTTCTTTGGAGCTTTAGAGCAATGACATGTGGTGCTATTTGTGCATACAAAGGCATTTTTGGACAATTATGTGATTTGAGTATTTTAGCAGATACAATTCTCAGTATTGTCTATGGCAGGGTATATTGTCATTTTGTAGCTGTGACAAAACTCAGGTGACAGATAGCATAGTGTGTCAGGTGTCTATAATGCAAGAATTTGTGAAGTACTACATCTGGGTGAAAAAGTACTATTCATTCATCTACACTCTACATAGATAATATAGATCTACAGCGTTACAAACAAGAGAAGCCTACATAGTAAGAACCAGTTTAACGTCGCGGTGCCTGCTAAGTGCAGTGTATTCTTTAAAGATACGGCTGCGTAGATCTAAAAGAAGGAATTATCCAGCCCAATCTTCTCTCCCTTGGCTGCTAATGAGGCATGATATGTAGGGAAAGCCAGAACGGATTAGTATAATCATTGACATGTCACACTGTAATGCAGAAAAAGTTAATCCGTTTCAACTTTCAAATATGCTGAGGTGATCGTGACCAATTTGAACATGAGAACAAAGCGTTGGTTAATTGTTTACTTATGAAAAAGCATGCAGTAAGGTGAAACAAGCATAAAATGTTCAGTACTGTAACAAATCAAATGCAAGGCTCACTACAGGGATGTCCAACCCGCAGTTCACTCCCAGCTGGAGGGCCACAGGTTAACCAACCCTACAACAGACAAACTCATTGGCTATTTTTATTAGCTTTTATAGTAGCTTTCTAATTCAGTACAGAAAGAACGGAAATGTGACTATCACAATGTGATCTGATTCATAAACAAATTAGGCCATGAGGCAATAATGTCTGTAACTTATGCTCATTCAGGCTCACTTCATTATTACCAGCACATGACAACAACTATGGAACTAAATGGAAAACACTGTCATTTATCATTATTGTGTATTCTTCATACAACCTGCCAGCAGATTAGATTTACATATTTACCATGATGATAACAAATCTACTGGTTACCCATATCAGCAATACATAGCAAGAGACAAACCCAAATGAACAAGATGTTTTACCACCTTTTTAACTTGATTGGCTTTTGTACATGAACTTGATATACATATAACATATTTTGCAGCTCTGTAGGATTCATGTAAAAGCACTCATTTACAAAAAACATTCTTGTATATCTTTAGTCTGGGCAATTTATAAGACAAGCCAACTAGAGGTATATAGTGAATAAAGTACCCCCTCTTGTAAAATATAAGGATATTATAAGATACAGAGGAGTTCCATGACCATATAAAAACAAGAGGCCGAAGGAATTTATTTATTGTAATTACTCAAGTTTCAGTGAGTCATGTGACAAAAATGACATCACTAAGCCCCGATTATAACCAATGACCAAAGCACTATTTATAAGAATATAATTTACAGGATATTCATGGCTCATGTGTATTATAACGTTATCTAATTTCCAAAGCTACAAATTTAAATAACGGTTAATGAAAAATGTATGATTTTGGACAGAGATGTCAAAATATCATATATTCTATTTTATGTATGTGTTCTGGTCTTACTCACGTCTCCTATAGGAGGTAGGAATTGTAAACTGAACTGAACTGAACCTGTTCTAAACATGCATTTATCTGCAAATGAAACGAGTATGAGCATTAACCTGTAACTTCACAATTTAACTGAGCAGTTCATATAAGATGTAGTAAGCCCTTGAAATGATCTCTTAACCCTTGCATTTTTGAACCAGCTATTACATTATTGTTTTGAAGCTGCTTTGCTATGTTCTCCTTATAATAAGAAATGTTCTTGATGTCTGACAAGTCATTATTTTAAAATGTACCTTAAAGCGACACATTTAATTGGTTATGCTGGTGTGTATATGGCAGAGTCATGCTCTATATCTCCATCTGAACTATAGTACCCAGGGGCTGCCATAGATGTAGCATCATGTTTTATGCACAGCAGTTTCTGTCTAAAGGCTGCATGGGGGGATGCGGTTGATATCATGTCTACCTTGCTGTTCCATAGCCCAGAAAGTCAGAAGGTAAACCAACTTGCCAGCTATTCAGTGTTACTTCCAGCTGGCATCCATAAACAAATGCTAGATTCAGCCTCTAGTGATGACATAATTTTACCAAAAGATGCTACATCTAAATTGTCTTTTGTCTTTGCAGCGGTTTCAAATCTGGATGCAGAAAGCAAACTGGATGTGTTTTACAAGTCCTCCTGGCACCAGCAGAGGAATATTTTTCTGCCAATCACAAGGCCCATATGTGTGGAAGAGTTGCACCGACATGCCAAGCAGAGTCTACGTTCAATGCGAAAAGGTAAGCTATGTGACACTACTGCTACAGTATTTGGGTTATACTATACATTACTGCACAAATCAATGTTTTGCTCTTATGTGTGACTTTTTAATGCCTCTATAGAAAACCACCTAGCAGCAGTTAAAGACAAGAGGATTTTTTTAATATTTATTAGACAGACCTTTCAGTCTTCAGCAAAGACCTTATTGTTATACTAATAACAATCATTAAAGGCATACTGTCACGGGAAATCATGTTTTTTTTTTTAAATGCATCAGTTAATAGTGTTGTTCCAGCAGCCTTTTGAAATCTGACATGGGGCTAGACATATTGTCGGTTTCCCAGCTGCCCCCAGTCATGTGACTTGTGCTCGATAAACTTCAGTCACTATTTACTGCTGTACTGCAAGTTGGAATGATATCACCTCCCTCCCTTCCCCCAGCAGCCTAACAACAGAACAATGGGAAGGTAACCAGATAGCAGCTCCCTAACACAGGATAACAGCTGCCTGGTAGATCTAAGAACAGCACTCAATAGTAAAAATCCAGGTCCCACTGAGATACATTTAGTTACATTGAATAGGAGAAACAACAGTCTGCAGAAAGCAGTTCCATCCTAAAGTGCTGAAAGCACATGACCAGGAAAAATGACCTAAGATGGCTGCCTACCAATATTACAACTAAAACAACAATACACTTTTTGGTTCAAGAATACAATTTTATATTGCAGAGTGAAAGTGTAAACAGTGTAATTTAGAAATAAACTACACCATAAAAATCATGACAGAATCCTTTTAATAAACCACAACTTTTCTTATGCACTTTTCACCCATTTGTATTAATGTGCTCAAAACTTGTACTTTCTGATCTGTGGTCTAAACAGAGCATAAAGTACTCCTTAATGATGAACTGCATAATTAACGGAACTTACTGATATTTTATAGAATGTAATGTAATGCATACATGGAGAAGAAATCGCGATCAAGAAATACTGTTGCTATATTGCCAATAAAACACTTGCCACTAGGTGTCACCCTTGCGCTCCCATTAATAAAACCACACACTTAACTATTAAAATTAGATTTATTGTATGCATTGCTCCTCTGGGAATTATTAATTATTCCAATTTGTAGGAATTGGCATGTATCAATTTGTTGATGTCAATTTATAATGATATACTTTTCCCTTACCACTTTATTCTGAACTTGCTAAAGGTCAGGACGGCACTATTAAATGGCAAATCGAATTAAAGAAATGATACAGGCATAAAGTGGGGTGGAGCTTACTGTTATAGGAACAAACGTAGGCAGGTCCTTGCATTAAATAAATAATGAAAAAAATATAATTATAGCAAATGTAGTTTCCATGTAAATATGCATTAGGTTCTTTTGAGTGGGGTTTTTCATCTGACTTACCTGGCAGCTTGTAGAAGGCATTCATTTTTAACCATTCTCAGATGGTTTATAAACACTAGGAATTATCTGTATTATAAAAAATGACACGAAAGAGATATATAAAGCTTTTCTGCCATCTTGTGGAAAACAGCATTATAGACATTTTAGGAAACAGTTCTGTTAATAGAGATAATTAGATGTGCAAAAAACTGGGACTGTGGTTTCTAAGTCTTCATACTTAAAAATGATTATTCTTGAAAGTCTTTTAGCACTGCTTGTAAGAATTATATGCACTGTACAGTTTGAAGTTTTGGACTGTTCAAATAAATGCAATTCTCTCCTTTAACAAACAGAGCAACGGATCCGGGCAGATAATAGAGAAAGACGGTTTCAGGGCTCAATTTTTACAGCCCCACCCCTTCCCACATACCCAGCAGTTAATAATCTGAAGAGACAAGAAATAAAAGAGCGTCATGTTGTACAAGTAAGCCTTTTTTTATGTGTTTTGCACAATTATATGTTGCAGTTAGCAACTTTTGGCAAGAGGACCCCGATAAACTTCCAGTTCAACCTGAGTTCAATAATTAGGGCTTGTGCTGAACATACTTTTTATTTAATGGTGTAACAATGTGCTGCCGGCAAGTACAGCCACTCCTGAACCTCCCCCACTGCTTGCCCACTCCCCACCAGCTGGCTTTCAAAAGCTGCAGAGGGGAGATTTACACGTGACTTTAAGGGAAGCAGACCCCGTTGTCATGGGCCCCCCTTCCCCTTCCTCTACAGTCACGCCATGGTTATTATTCTTGAGCTATGCAGAATAAACGGGGCGATAGAAGCTACTCTATGTTATTTACAGGAATTGTACATAATTTTTATTTATATAATGTATTTTGACTCATAGGGGAAGTATGCTAGAACAATATCGGGGGAATGTAATTAAAGTTGCAAAACAATTCACACCAACAAGAATAAAAATCCACATCTCGCAATGTAATATTGTTCCTTAAACTGTTATTGCATTGCGAATTGTAATTGCACACTCTTAAGAAGTACGTGAAGGTGTTGTAATCTTTTGGAGCAAACATAACAACTTTTTCAGTAAGAAGTTTTATTACATCGATGAACTATAATAGTGGTCTTCCACTGTTGGCAGTGGTCGCTAAACAGTTTCTGTGTTCGCGAAAGCTATATTAAAGCAAAATTTGTTTGCGCAAAGGCATAACTTTTCATATTGCGTTACCGACTTTTATTATATTCCCCCATATATATTTTATAAGATGTATAGCCCTGGTCATCCCCAGAATCTCAGGGACCTGGACTAAAAACACTGCCCTATTGTACATTATTCCATTTACAGTTTGTTTGTCATTTTTATTTTAACATTACTATCATACACATGTGAGTATTATGCTCTGCACCATTTTTTTCTTGTTTGCATGTTTTAATGTATTTTCCACATTCCATGTTCTTAGTTTAACAGAACCCGTTCGCATTCCCCCACTGAGTGTTGCCATTTGACCCCATGGAGTAGAAAGGTATTGAAAACCATGCAAAATTAATTGTTGCTCTTTCTAACTATTATTACTGGCAATCTATCCTTTTCTGTGCTTCAGGTATGCCTTTATCTTCTTTTCTTAACTCTTATTATTAACACTTTACTCTCATATTAATAAACAAAGCAAAAATTGTTTAACTGTAGATTCAGGCTATATTAATACTGGCATGATGCTCATGTTTGTAATGCTTCAGGCAGTACTTTACCAAGGGGCATCAAAAACTTTCCCCTCTCTAACTCTGAGACACATTTTTGCTCTCTACACTAATAAACTGGTCTCCCTAAACCCCATCCAGGCACAGGACAGAAACTAAAACGAAACCCCATCCAAAATGACAGAAACTATCCTTGATTTCCATGCATTTAAGGTGCATTATACCCTTTTGCTTAACATGAATTCAATGGATAGGGCTTATTCCTAACACACACTTATTATAATCTCAAAAAATATATGAACTTGTGAACACTAGAAAGGAAGCGCTTAAACATAAAAGTACAAATAGTATGTCATTTCAAATAAAAAGTACCAAGTGAAAATTTACCAAAGTGAAGTGCTTGGAAAACAGGTCACTTAGTGAGTCAGCCTACTCATTGGATCCAGTTGAAAGCAAGTTTAATACACAATCCCCCCACTGATCTTTTACTGTATGCAGACAGCCCAGATGTAGCAAAGGATTCCAACTTTAGGGATGTGTCTCAGTTAGATGGTGCAGATGTCTAAGGTCATATAGGAGACAAAACTGGTGGAAACAAACTGGGGGATAGTGTTCAGGCCTAGTTTGCCTGCCGCATATCCACACACAATTCCCTTTGTGAGCACTTTTATTTTTTTGGTGCAGATTTATCAAAAAATTTTAATATATTTATCAATGGGTTAAAGTTAGAACTCACCATTTGATAAACACAGTTCTAAAAATCCCATAAGAATGAACAGAACATGGGTGAGATTTTATTTATTACGTTCTAAACTCACATTGTGATAAATCTGCTGCTAAATTTTGCAAGGCAAATATATTATATTATTTAATATATTATTGAGTTGTGATTAATTCAAGGTTTTGAACCCAAATGCCCTGATTCGAGTTTTTTACATTCAAGTTTTCTCATAAGTTAGAAAACATTAAAGTTGTGAGTTAATACGAGGTATAAAAAACCTCACAAACTCGAACTTTGCTAAATAACCCACCAAGTTATCTGTCTGATCAGCCACTATAAAGACTGCTTGATTGGCTTTTGCAGACAAGAGATACAATGAAGACCAACATAGAATTTGAAGAGCCTTTTTCCTTACAATTACAAGATTACAAATACAAGAAGCATGTAAAACAGACTACAGAATATACATAATATATACATAATTTTATAATACACAAGAGCCATGAATATCCTGTAAATTATATCCTTATAAATGGTTCTTAGTGATGTCATCCATTATAATTGGAGCTTAGTGATGTAATTTCTGTCAATCACTTTAATGACTCACTGAAACTTGTGTATTATAATAAATAAAGTACCCCCTGTTGAATAATATTAGAAGTCACCTTGGAGTTTCATGACTTGTATAAAAACACTCAGCCTTTGGCCTTGTGCTTTTATGTGGTCATGGAACTCCTTGGTAATTTATAATATCCTATTGCTTTGATAATGTACTTTTAGGGGCATATTTATTAAACCTCAGATTCTGGTCGAGGTAAAAACTAATTATTAGAGGAAAAAAACCTACAATTTTTAGAGATTTATTATACCCCAAAGCTGCTAAAAATGTGAATCTGAAAATACTCCAGCTAAAACCTGTCAAGGTCATGTAGAAGTCAACGGCAGATGCCCTGAAGTTTATTGACACCATGATCCGCGCTGGTTTTTGTCTCATAATCCAATAAATACGAGTTGTCACAGTTTCGAGTTTCGGAGCAGAAATTCGAAAAAATTGCACAATTCAAATTGATGAACTGTTTCTCAATATTTTTTTGATAAATAAGTTTGTTGTAATAAAAAAAATTAGATAAATGTAAGTTTTAGTAAATACCCCCCTTAGTGTTACAGTACCTTACAATATACTACAAGGGTATTTATAATAACCATTTACAAATAAAGCTTATTTTAGCAGAGATACATACTCATTCATTGTCCAGCACTCTATTGTTATTCAGGGAAGGAACTGGCAACAAAATAGAGCCTTTCCCCCCTAGAAGCATGCAGAAAACTTTCTTTCCTACATGTTACCTAGGAAACAAGTCTTTTGTGCTTCATGTTGGTATGAGCTATTCATGTCTGCTGGGAAATGAACACAAAAGCTGCAAATATAGAAAGAAAAAGATGTAGACTTTGTTCAGCAAAGTTACATTACAAATGCCTTTTCATTTGGAATATCTTTTCTATGGCCAGAAAATGCCGGAGAGGTAAGAGGCACAATGCACTTTTCTTTCTTTTTTCAATTTGCTTCGGGAGATGTTGAGGGTAGCCATGATTTCCAGGATGCCAAGAAAAGAAGATTAGCCTAATAGTATAGAAAAACATATGTAACAAATCTACCACATGCTAAATGGCAAAAGGTCCTAAATGTAACAGAAGGCAGTGTAAGGAAAAGGCAAAACCATCTATTTGTTACTTAGGTGGGGTGAAGCTTCTATAGCACCGGAGCAGAATTCATTCTGTTGTTTATTTTCTTTACGGTAGTCTTTTAGTAGTGAATGGGTTAGCTGCCTTCTGTTTGAACAATGGCAAAACAATGAAGACATTGCAGGCTAAACAGATCAAACTCTCTTTCAGGCAACATTGACTAAATATGTCCTCCTTCTGCTTTCTTTTTTTCCCTTGCATATTTGTTTTTCTACTGGCTATTTTTCCATGTTTAATCACTAACACAATTTTGCTAAATCATGTACTGTTATTTTATGATTTGCGTAATATAGGTATATTAGCACAGACACATTAAACATGTGCCCTGGTGACTATTATTGAACTCTGGCTCGTAGATCAGATTATGATTTTTCAGAATCTACAATATTGGCAGATCACCACACTGACAAAAAGTTGGAAACGATTAGAACAAATATTTGTTGTCAAATCCGTGTTGATGTGTGGTGCAAAAATCTGCTGAACAAAATGAGAGCATTTCGTATTTCATAAATAATTCACTTGAGATTTCTCAGCTTCAGGCTAGACTTGTTTTGAAAAAAAAAAAAAAAACTAGAACACAGCAATGTTTGCCCTTTGATGGGAGCAGGGATTATTTATTAAGACGTTTAAAAGCACAATGCTGCTCCCAAGAGAATATTGCTACAGAAGTCCCACCTTTGTTTTCCTTATTATTTAATGCACTAGTGTTGGTGGTTTAGATGTGTATGTCTGTTCAAGCCAAAAAGGATTGTTAAATCCTGAAGACATTCTTTTTTTTAAACAAAAATGATGTGTGTTTGTTAAACAGGCTCATGCACCTCAGGAGGAAGATGATATCAATATAGGGCAAAGACCTAAAAACCCTATTCCCAATGTTCCATCTACACTGGATAAGCAAACCAACTGGAACAAGGCATTACCTCTCCCCACTCCTGATGAGAAGATGAAACAGGAGTCCCAAGTGATTACTTCTTGCATTATACCCATCAATGTTTCTGGTATAGTACAGACATTACATCTTCAATGTAATTTATATATATATACTGTATATCTGTGTGTATAAAAATATTTTGCAGTTGGTTTTCATTTTTTATTTTATGTGGCTTCTGGGTTATTTAGCTTTTTATTCAGCAGCTCTCCAGTTCAAAATGCTGTCAGTCTGGTTGCTAGGGTCCAAATTCACTGATTTGAATAAGAGACTGGAATATGAATAGAAGAGGCCCTGAAGAGAAAGTAATAATTAGTAGAAATAACAATAAATGTGTTGCCATACAAAAGCTTTGTTTTTAGGTGGGGCCAGTGACCCCCATTTGAAAGCTGGAAAGAGTCAGAAGAAGGCAAATAACTCAAAAACTATCAAAAAAAAAAAAATTAAGTTAATGTAAAGGTAAACCACCGCTTTAAGGGATATGTACCCTTAGACATTAAGGGGGTTATTTATTAAAGGTCAAGTTGTCAAATCTCGAAAAATTTGAGTTTATTTCACTAGAAGACTCTAAAAGGAAAAAAGATTTTTTTCGAGTTTATTATACCCCTATGCTGCAAAAAGCCCAAAACCAAAAATGTGTCATCTCAGACCTGTCGAGTCCTGTATAAGTCAATGGGAGAGGCACCTATCTCAATTTGAAGTTTTTGTTGTCTGTGCTGAGTTTAGCCAGAAAATTAAACTTTTTTGGGGGAAGGTCTGAAAAATTTGAGCGTTCCAGGTATTCGATCGATATTATGGAGTTTTTCCGTGATACAATTAAATCAAGTTTTTTTATTAATAAATAAGCTAAAATCAAGCATGGGAGTTTGGTTGTAGGTTTTTTTTTGTAAAATATGAAATAAATTTGGATTTTAGTAATTAACCCCCTAATTGTTTACGTACACTGTGCAATGCCCTGAAACTTATCAGTCTGTGTAAAAGGAAACATTGTATTGAAAATAAACTCTATTAATAAAGAGAAGACTTTTCACTTTTGAAATGAAATATTCGATAGAAAAAGAGAGTGTTACACCACCTCTTGGAGTAAAAAATACTATTTGACATTAAAAAATGTAGTAGCTGGAGTGCATAGGACGCCTAGGGGCAAATTTACTTATGGTCGAATATCGAGGGTTAATATATATCGAGGATAAAATACTACTCGACCTTTGATAAATAACCCCCTAAATATTCATGCTACCACCTTTACTGTTTTTTTCATATGAATATCATCACTCAAGTTATTTTATACATATACACTTTAAATAGAATGTACAATAAATATGAGGCCATAATAATTATACAATTTCTACAAGATAGATACAAGGAAGGACTATTAAATTAGTAATAGAAATTAGTATTTATTTTCATGTAAATTCAGTTCACCTGATTTTGGACAGTTTTACAACATTGTATAAAGTGACATATAGACTATTACATTAAATTATATGACTGATTTTCTAATGATTGCAGGGGTTGGATTTGATAGAGAAGCGAGCATACGCTGCTCACTTGTTCATTCACAATCTGTACTTCAGCGTAGACGGAAACTGAGAAGAAGGAAAACGATATCAGGAATTCCCAGAAGAGTTCAACAAGAAATAGGTTTGGCTTGGTTTTGTATTTGATATTTCAGGTTGTGTAGGAGTTTATTGTGAGAAATGCATTTTACTGTATCAATCTATCTCCATCTATTATCCCTTCTGATTTAACTATAAAACAGCATTGTTCTAAACCTCAGTGTAGAATAGTAGTGTGTGCAAATCTTAAACACAATAGGGTACAATAAAACAATAATAAAATTATAAAGAACTAAAAAATAAATATTTAAAGTAGAAAAGAAGACTGTAAGTAAAGAATGAGAGATATATAGATATTTAATCATCACATAAAGCTAGCTACTTTGGAGCTTGTTACCTGCATTTGTGGTGGCAGCAGAGGTTAGGCCCATAATATTAGCAATGGTTTTATGGTTATTCACCTCCATTACCAACCCCCAGGGTTAAGCCCACATGAATGCTTCAGGTGTGTCCCCGATCCCCAAAAACAGACAGATATGCAATGGCTTTTTGTCTAATGGGTAAAATATCAGTAGTTCATGGTAGCATTTGTTGCCATATCTTGACACAGTGTAAATCTTTTTTGCAAACTAAACTTGTTTTAAACAATGACTAAGTTAGTAGTTACTTTTAAAATGTGTGACAAGGAACTATTTCCTATATGTGTATTGCAGATTCTGATGAATCCCCAGTTGCAAGAGATCGTAATGTTATAGTTCATGCCAACCCTGAACTTGCCAGCTCTGCAAACAGGAGATCTGGTACACGTGATACTGAGTGCCAAACAGATGATATACTCATTGCTGCTCCATCTCGAAGAAGAATTAGAGCTCAAAGGGGTCAGGGCATTGCAGCATCTCTCTCTCATTCTGCTGGTAACATTGCAGCCCTAACAGAGAGTGGGGACCAGATGTTTAAAAACACAGTATCCAGTCGCATTCGTTCAAGGAGCCTTCCTAGAGAAAGTGCTAGAGAAAGCAATGATCATGACTGCAGCGCACAATCATCAACATACGAAGAAGATTGCTATATGCCCTGCACAGAAAGGATACTAAAGAAAGATAAAGACAGTTTAACCAGTCAAGAGTCTCCAGACCACCAGCCATTAGGCTTAACCTATTCCCAGCACCGGCATAGCCCACAGTTACATTTGAACGAAAGGGGAAGATCAAGGCTATCAAGAATGGCAGATTCAGGGAGCTGTGATATTTCTTCAAATTCAGATACATTTGGAAGCCCTGTTCACTCAATTTCTGCAGCAGGTGTGTTGTTGAGCACACACATTGATCAGAAAGATGACCATCAGTCATCTAGTGGAAACTGGAGTGGAAGTAGCTCAACCTGTCCCTCCCAGACATCAGAAACAATCCCTCCAGCTGCATCTCCTCCACTGACTGGATCTTCCCATTGTGATTCAGAGTTATCCCTGAACACAGCTCCCAATGCTGGTGAAGATTCTAATGTTTTCATCACTGAACAATACAGTGATGACCACATAGACAGCATAAGAGGTCACAGAGCCAGTTCCTTTACATCCACAGTTGCTGATCTGCTTGACGATCCAAACAGTAATACCAGTGACAGTGAATGGAATTACCTTCACCATCACCACGATGCGTCATGTCATCAAGATTTTAGTCCACAGCACTTAAAGACAGACCGCTTACCTAGTTTTACCAGTATGGGCACTTATGACAGCTTTCTTGAAAAACCTGCATCTGAAAAAGCAGATACAGGTTCCCATTTTTCTGTAGACACTGAAGGATATTATACCTCCATGCATTTTGACTGTGGTCTCAACACTGGTAGGAGTTATATTTATAACTATGCACCGACGGGGTCAGAACGTGATCAAGGTCGTGGTATTTCTTCCATGAACACAGATAATGCTTGGCAATGTTATATGGATCAAGAAAATGAAGGGAACCAGAACATCTCATTCAAGAAACCAAAGGCAAGGCCTACACCACCAAAACGTAGTTCATCTTTAAGGAAATCTGACAACAACACAGATATTCTTGAGAAGAAAGAACCAAAGATAGTCTGTGGTCAGCAGCAAGTGATTCACTCTTCCAGGGAAATGAAGCTGCCACTTGAGATGTCTAATATTCCTTCAAGAGTGGAAAACTTTGCTACACCAAATCAACAAGAAATACCATGGGTTAACCAGGATGACAATGATTTAAAGAGCACTCAATTTCTAACCACAGATGTTCCTTCTTTTAAATATGAGAGTGGAGAGCAGTCTCACTATGCAGATCTGTGGCTCGTCAATGACTTGAAAACAAGTGATCCTTATAGGTCATTATCAAACTCAAGCACTGCTACAGGCACTACAGTCATTGAATGCATTAAGTCACCAGAAAGTTCAGAGTCCCAGATGTCACAGTCTGAATCCAGAGCAACTTCACCATCACTTCCTTCTGTTGAAAATGAGTTCAAGTTGTCTTCTCCAGAAAAGCTTGCTGGCTTAGCATCACCCTCAAGTGGTTACTCTAGCCAATCAGAAACCCCTACATCCTCCTTCCCCACACCTTTCTTTTCTGGGCCCCTTTCACCTGGTGGTAGCAAACGAAAGCCAAAAGTTCCAGAAAGAAAATCTTCTTTGCAACATCCTTCTGCCAAATGTTGTAATGTGTTGGGAGGCAAAGAACTGGAGCTTCCAACTATACCTCCTACCAATCTTGACCTAAGTGCTCTTCATGTTTTACATAAACCATTACCTTATAGACCACATATACATGCTTTCAGTCATAATAACCAGAATATGTCAGAAGATCAGTTTGACTCAAATTCTTCAACAGCTCTTGCCATAACACCATCTGTACTTAAATCTGTCCAACTCAGATCTGTGAACAAGCAACATAAAAAGTCAAAACAAAGAGAAACCTGCAATATTGTATGCTCACAGGATCCCACAATAACAGTGGATACCTATACCACAGAAAAAACAATTGTGACATCAGCTAGAAAATCAATTTTGCGTCAGTTTTCTACAGAGGAAGCCATCCTACCATATATTGATTCCTCACCAGTTGACACCAGTCCACAAAGTATGTTTTTTGACAAGTGTGAATTGTTCACTGGTCATGGAATGTACAGACAGGACAAAGGTACAAATATATTTGGAGTCACTAAAGAACCTTGGACTCATGAAATTGTACAAGAAACTGTGTTTTTAGCACAGCCAGAGACCACAACAACAACTTTTCAAGAGTACTATGAGAAAAAGAACTGTAATGAAATTGCAGTTGAGCAATGTGGCCACGTTCAAGAGGATAATCAACTTAAGTTGACACCAGACATACATATACAGGATGATGTGATGACTATACCAGAACCTATAAAAGAAATCACTACTGAGTTCGCATTGCAAGACAATGCTGCTGAGAAATTTTTATCACATGACAATGAGCCAGACTTGAGCAACAATGATAAAGTGCCTGGAAAAACTCTCAGCTTTGAATCAGAACTCTCCACTGTATATTCACTCAGCGATGAATCTCAAGAGCAGGAATCTGAATTTGTATCAGGAATTCCAACCAAAAGTGCCTCAGAGGACAACAGATCTTATGATCCATCTGAAAACATGGAAGACACCTCAGAGAAAGGTATAGTTATTATATAAATATAATTATATAAATCATATATGTTTTATATATTCATGGTACACAAAGATTGCATGTAATGTGTATTTTTAAACAGTTTTGCAAACCAACAAAAATTTGCCATTGGAAAAAACTGCACATTTAATAGTTTGTAGCAGTATGCAACTTTTTAGTAAAAGTTCTTATTTTTGCACCAAAAAATTTTGCACCTATACCCGTTTTAAATTTTAAATGTAATAAATGTCTAATAAGATGATGAGTAATAAGGTGACATTTACTATTGGTCAGCACTTGAACAACACCATACCACCAGAACTTGACCCAAATAGATTATCACAGATACACCTTGATCACATTAAAGTGCAGCAGAAACCCCATTTTAAGTTTTTCAGGGGACTAGAAAAAATGGTGTAAAATCCAGGAAAAAGTAAATTCTCACATAAATTTCACAAGTCTATGGGAAGCTTGCATCGCCTAGATGCCTAGTGCTGATACTATTGGAGCTGGTTGTGAATGGGCTAATTATTGGCTTTTAAAGCACAGTTTAATATAACATGAGTCACTGGTTTTTTTTCTAATTGCCATTGACATTTATATACATCTGCGTATTTACATTTAATTTGCAACTTTCAACAAGAACTGAAACTTTTAGGCAATACATTGCAATTATACAAACAGCAGTAACCGCCCTATCTAATAATGATATCTAATCAGATAACAACCAATATAGCTCAGCTGGAACTTTGTTTACTATTGGATTCCTGGGCTTATACAGGAGTTCTCATTTATATCCAGTATTTATACTTGTTGAAGGAGCAAGATGTTTTCTGGTGGGGTTTAGCCTTCTTATGGTGTTGTTCCATTCTAGGAGAGTGAATGTCCAGTACAGACATCTCCAAAAAAGTTCTGTGCTACACATGCACTAGCCCAAGCCTAATGGGCCCCCATTTTGACACATTTTTAAGATTGTCAGGACAATCCATTATCTGACAGCTTACCAACACAAAGGCTGAGTTCCTTTTCAGCAGAAGCTCAGATGTTATAAATTCAGACCAAAGAGTCAATAGGTGAACTTGCCTAAGGACTGAAAGACACCCCTACCCTGTACTTGTGACTTTCAATTAAAATCAGCCCCCAGAACAGGATTTACAAAAAGAAAAGAAAAGCTATACTTTTTCTTTTATAAACAAACCTGGCTTTACTAAACACCTTATGGCTCATTTACTAATCGCAACTACAACCTCAAAGGCAGCAGGTAGCTCCAGGTTTCTCACAACGGCCTGCTACTTGCACCTAGAATCATGTGCATACATCATTTTGATTGCAAATACAGTGCAACTCCTTTTGGTGGATGAAATAATGCTGGAAATATAGGAACGCTGTTGCATTGTATGTAATAAAAAAAAATTGGAATGAATGCCTGAAATTGCACTTTGCACACTGTATTTGCTTTCATAAAAGAGCTTTCATCTTTTTTATGTAAAATGATTTCTCTTAATCATCCCACATCCAATCTGCTGATTTTCAGTAAATTGCCTTAAAGACTGAGAATAGGTACCGGTAAACTGGTAATTTAAACATAATTTTTATGTCATTTATTTAAATTATGTAATTTTGCTTTGATTTCCTCTTGTAATACAGAATCATCTCAGAGTGAGGATTACCTAATTTCACCAATGAGTGAGGACTCACAGGCAGACACAGATGATGTCTTTGTGTCCCCAAACAAACCTCGAACAACAGACGATCTTTTTGCAGCCATTCACAGGTGACATGCCTCTTTTTAACATTTTAATATTTAAATTAAATATGTCAAAATGTGGCTTTCCAACAATATTATTGATACCCATCTGATTATAACATTTTTAAAAGACATCACGGTTTTTTTCCTCCTAAAAAAATGAATTGTACCACAAGTGAAATGTTTGGATTTGTTCCTATCATTTTTCCCTGTATTGCACATCATAGCCCCAGACTTGTATTATCATAAATTTCCTACTCAGTAAAAAATGTTTGATGACTTTTCACACTAGTCGGTTTTTTCTCATAAGATAAAATGGTTTTCAGTTGTTCAAAGAAAATGCTTTCAGGTAAAAAAATAAATAAAAAAACATAAGAAGTGGGGAACCTCAATTCTGATAACTTTGCCCCTAAACATTCTTTTAGGTGACTATAAATTTAGCAAAATTGACTCTCAAAAAGAGAAGCAATAATAACATCTTGTTCAATATGTTATTTTTAAAAATTATATAATGTATCGCCAATTCATTCCAGATGAAACTGATTCTGATTCTAGTTATTGTTGTTGTCTTAACATTACAAGGATTTTAAGTTAAGGATCTCCGTTTTAGATAAAGTTGGCAAAATTGTAAAAAAACTGTCAAACAAATGATCTTCTGCTAAGGTCTAGAAAATGTTGATATTATCTGTCCCAATTAAGCAATCAGATTTGAAACTATTTTCTTGTAAATGCCCATTAGTTCAAGTGCCAAACTAGACAACATTATGGTCTGTTTGGGTATTAGTCTCTGCTCAGTTTTAGAATCCATTAGTTAAGGAGAATTAATACTATATTAACAAAATAAGTTATTTGGTAATTTGATCTACACAACTTCTAGACATTTCTTATAATAAAGTCTTTTTTTAAAGCAATAATATGGCTGTTGGCTGATTTCTGGTTGAAATCTTTTAAATTATACATAATTATTTTAACAAATATTTTCTACCTTTTCTACCAGATCCAAACGAAAAGTACTTGGAAGAAAAGATTCTGGTGACTCCACTGTGAAAAACAAATCAAGGCCATTAACTGGGAGCAGTGGGGCATCTGCTGCCTCTCAAAGGTCTCCTGGTCTTATATACAGGAGTGCCAAAAAATCCAACACATCCAATGAAGAATTTAAGTTGCTACTGTTGAAAAAGGGCAGCAGGTCAGAAACCAGTTACCGCATGTCTGCTACTGAGATTTTGAAGAGCCCTGTAACACCTAAATCTCTTGGTGATCTAGCACTTGATTCTTCCTCAAGCTCTGAAGATGGTAGTCAGTTATCACCTGGTAGTGATGCATTTTCACCCATATCCCCTTGTTCTCCCCGTGTTATATCTGAGGGGTTTTCTGCGAAAAGTGGAACCATGTCTGCTGCCTCAAGAGTGGGAAGGTCTAGAGTGCCTCCTGCTGCTAGCAGCAGCCGTTACAGTGTCAGGTGCCGTTTTTACAATGCTCCAATGCAGGCCATATCAGAAGGGGAGACAGAAAACTCAGATGGTAGCCCCCATGATGACAGGTCCTCACAGAGCTCAATGTAGGAGGAATATGTCCTGCTTTATGTTAGATTATATGTGTGCAAGCCCACATCTATTATGGTAAAATATTCCTTGTTGAACAGAACAGAACAGAACATGTCCCAGAATTCATTGGAAAAAAACATGTGAATGGTATGTACTGCTTTTTGCACCAGAATTCTGTATTCTGATGAACTATTTAATTTGCCATATATAAACTTGACAGAAGATACTGGATCAGACAACAAACAAACTGCCAAAGGCACATAAATCCCATCAAGGATTTAAAGAAAACTAGTGGACAAACAACAGGAACAAAAAGACTGTGATTAGATTAGTGCAATTATTTGTCATTTTCCATTCCCACCAATAAGACCATCTTCTGTTTTTAACAACTTCAGATTCTTAGTATTAACTACATATATAAATCCACTTTAAGGAAGTGAAAAACAAAAATAATATTATGGAAACGATGCTCATATATTGTAAAAACATATATTGCTAAAGTGCTTCCCTGGAGATCGAGAAGATTAAAAACAGTAAATAAACCATGAATAT
Organism: Xenopus laevis; assembly: GCF_017654675.1. Taxonomy (NCBI): domain Eukaryota; kingdom Metazoa; phylum Chordata; class Amphibia; order Anura; family Pipidae; genus Xenopus; species Xenopus laevis. Next base: position 98,871,271 of record NC_054373.1, read on the forward strand.
ACATATTTTTGTACAAATTCAGGAAAAAAGAAAGTGGATTTTAAAGAAGCTAAGATAAACTGTAAATATCATATTTTTGATAAAACTGTAAATAGGAATATGTAATTTAAAGTGTATATGCAGCCAATGAATAAAAGGCATTAGAATTTCTAGAGTGTTTTACTCTGCCAGTGCTATATAAACTGTTTTAGCACTAAAAACGATAAAAAAAAAGTTAATGTTGATGAAAATAAATGAGAACATAATTGTATTCTGTGAATACCACTGTCATAATCTGCATCACAGCAAATCATACGCATTACTAACAAAGAATTATGAGCCTCAAATTTGTTTTTTTTAAATTTTTAGAAAACGGTGGGCTGCTTTTTAAGGTGTAAACATGTAAAACATCTTGGACAGTACTGTAACATTGTCTTTTCATTTAAAGTTACTTTTCTGCTTGAAAACCAGCAGAATACCAAAGCAGTGCCATCACAGATATTTCTTAAGGAACTTCCTTGATATCTAGTGCTAAATGATGTCAAAATCAAGAGATGAATCCAAGTGAATAAAGCTGTAGTCAAACACAGCTCATTTATTGGTGATCTACCCACCACACTAGTGAATAGCCAAATTGCACTGATCCAGAGCAGAGCAAACAGGGACTATAGTATAATTCTGGCATCTTTTTGGTACCAACAATTGCTTTTTACATGCACAAATAGGAAGTACCTGCAAACCAGATTCTAAGTCCAGATAGACCACCTGAAACTTTAAAGCACAGTGCAATGGTTTGCCAACATTCCACCCAACAGGCACCACAAATTGTAGACGTAAAATGTAACTGTTCAGTGTTTGGAAGGTGGAACAGCTTTTAGTAAGAGTGACAGCAACATGAATGATTTTTCACCTGTGTGAAAATCATGCAGTATAGTAAGAAAAAAAATGTGTGTTATTACATGATTAAAGAGGTTTAGACACAGCAAGTCCTTTGTCTACAATGTACAGGTATTTTGGGGCATTTTGTTGACCAGATGGAGTGCAAATACCAACATGCAACAAACTTTGATTGATCAATAGAAAACACATATATATATATATATATATATATATATATATATATATATATATATACCTCAGTACCTCTTGATCAGTCTTATGTTAGATTCATGTGGCTTGTGGCTGGGTTCAGGAAACAATAAAAACTCTAAGGTGGTGTCATGGTATAATGTTCTAACAAGATCACCTTTTTTTGCAATACCACAACTTCAAACCACAAGTTAAAAATACAGCTTAAAAAGCCAAAGTGGGTCAGCCATGTCTGAAATGAGAAATATGCTCTGGCATTTCAAGTACAGTGAGGCCCAGACAGTCTCCCACTGGTCAAAAAAAAAATACAGATGGCCAGTCCAGGATTGGTCAGCTCTATGTAGGAGAAAGTTTAAGTTATGCTCGTAGTTAGCATATGGACAGTGGCTACTTTTTTTTTTTTTATAAAGTATTTATAAATATGTTCTAGAAATAATGGTGGTTTTAAGAAGGCATACATAACTTAATGTAGAGATCAAAAACACAACATCTAGAAGTGCCATTAAATGAAATAAAAGCTGTAATAGACCGATAAGAGCACAATTGATTTAATGATGCACATAAAATGCTAAGATAATATACAGGTAACTTTAAAATACCCAATAAACCTTAAAACGTATAAAACATATCAAAGGAATTTTAGGATACTGTAAATATATGCCTATATAACAGCACAGGTGTTGCCTTCATGTATAAGAAACTAACTATTACTCATGATGCTACCAAACATCTGCTGGGTCAAATTTGATGCACATAATTGTAGCCCCCAGCTTCTACTAGAATAAATTTCAGTTTTTATTTACAACTTATTTATTTTTATTTTTTTACTGGTTAAAGAGGTTTTACTTGCAGCTTTTTCATAGGAAAAATATTATGGATGTCCTACTCTTTGCAAACAAGCATAATAGTCATGTTTTGATGGAAACAACATTGTTATCCTTTGAGGCTTGACATACACTTCTGATTTTGTTTGTACAATCATGACAACCAACAAGGCTCACTCAGGGGTTGAGTTTCTATAGTTCGCACTGAGGAATCATGAGTTTTCAAACAAAAACTTTAATAAGCAGGTTCGCGACCGTCAAAGAATTTTTTAGTATTGTCAGCATTTATTGTGTTAAATGTAAGAAATCTCAATCACAATTTTCAATCATTTTGTTGGAGATTTGACATGGGGAGAAAAATTGGAAAGCTTGAATAAAAGGAACATACTTTTCTTCTAATTATTGTCATTAGGAAAAATACAGTATATGGTCTTTGCTATTTCGTCACTTAACAGGGCAAAATCTAAAATTTAAAGTCACATTCTACTTTCATTACATCACATTCTTTAGAGGACAATGAACAACAACAAATCAGTCCAATAAGAAGCCCTCAGTTTAATAAGCTGCTCCTTATCTCTTGCCTTATCAATAAAATACATTTTCCCTACTTTAAACAAAGTGATCACTCTGCTAGAGGGTGAACGATGCCTGTAATTTGTATTAACACCAAGTCCTGTGTGTTTTAGCAAACTATTACACAATGAACTGAAATTGGATGCATTTAAGGAAGACTGGGTAGGCCACACTATGTAGTTCCACATTTTTGCAATAAAGCATTTATTAGTTTGTTCTTGAAGAATGATCAGCAGTTTAATTATCGGAGTGGTTTGTTTTTAATTATCCAACTCAATTTTGCAAAAAAAGATAAATGTAATTTACACCTAAGTAACAGCACAGTTGTATGTAAATATTGCAGCTGGTTTTACACTGGAAATTCAAATCAAATCCTTACTATCCAATTTTTCAAAAAATAATCAGCCTGTAGCTTCTTAAATGTAATAAGAATATCAAAAACTCTTATGTGTATGCTTGCAAAAATTTCTATTTCTACAATGATATATAATTCCTTAAGAAAGTGTAGCATTTTGTTTAAAGAGGTTGAATAATTAATGATTAGAAGGCCATGAATGTGCACTCGGCAAGTAATAGCAGTGACATCTGACATCAGTGAATTCTGATTTTCTTGAAATCTGTATTTAGCATGTGTTAGAAAGTTGTTGTAATTTGCATTTAATGAAGATAAAGGTCTGTGGCATAATGAGCATGGAAGGAATAGAGAAAAAATAGTGTTTACATTAAAAAGCTGGATAGGAAAGAAAGCATGAAAGCAAACTGTAAGTTAAGGTGGTAATAAAAGGTTTAACACAGAAAGAATAGGTTTATGCTAATAGGAAAGATATAACATATAGGCAGCAATCAATACAGAAAACTATTTAATTTGTGGATTTTTATACATTGCTAGCGTTATATTAGCCATATGACTGACAACTGCAGCATATGTTTCTAGAAAGGTTATATGAAGCCCACAATGTAATAGAAAGTCCAAAAACCTAGAAGTACACATTCACTGTGACCCTAACTATGTAAACCTACAATGCTTTATACTGTGCTGAACTATTACCAATAAAATGCTAGACAATGTAAAATCAGGTTTAATGGTATAAAACCCAGTTTGTAATCATTTTGTTTGCCTTTGAACAATGGTGAGGAACTTATCATCCCTTGCTTTTTGAAAAAGAATAAATCCATCCTAGGGCAGGGTCATTATATTAAAATGAAAGCTATCAAAGCTGTAAACCACTTCCATCTTTGAGTTAGCACAATAGTAGGATTAGAAAAGCAACACCCTTCTCCTTACTTTGCTTGGTCAATTGGTTATTTTAATGACATTTCCAAAATGGAAAAGCAAAACAAATCAACCAAAAAATTCAGATTATCTGTGTATCACATGAATTCACCAGCATATCCATTATTTTATTCTCTGTATTCCAGAGACTATTTTTCATCTATAGAAATAGTTCCTACCTTATGGCTTTCAATCCACTTTGTGCCCTTATTTTACGTTACCTGTTATGTTTCACCAACATACTCATATGGTAATCTGGTCGGAATTTATGTCAGACTGTCCTTATAAATAACAATGTATTCTTCTGTGATATCATCCAATCATAATTGAAGCATAAGAACCCATTCTAAAGTTTACCATTTAAGAATGGATATGTTAATTTCAATTTACAATCGGGAAGAAAAAGCACATATTTGCAAAAATGTTGTTGACTGTAGTATTTTACTGACACCTATTTGTAAAGAACAGCGATTTAAATCTAGGAACTCCCACAACGTGGTAAACATTTCTTTTTCCAACTAAAAATATAAATAGTATGACCGATTCTATCTATACAAAGTATATAAAAGCAAATATGAAGAAAAAATATTCTGTAGTCACTATTAGCTATTTAATCAAAACCATATTAATTTATTGAGTTACCACATTAAGTTCTGATTTTGATCCTTAATTGTAAAAGTATAAAATAGAAAGTTATTCCATGTAGGTGACATGTCTGAGAATTTGTAAGTGTAAACGTGAATGCACTGTAAGGTGGAAAATTTCTACTTACAAATATGATGGAATGCATTGTATTTATACAATAGATGGTGTCTGTGTATGTGAGTTTGTTTGGAATTAAATTAAGAGGGGTGGATGGTGGTTTTAAAATTACATTTAATTAATTAATTAATTAAAATAATTAAATTAAGTCATATATGATGCTTCTAATTAAAAGTATATTTGAGTAAATGATTTACTTAGCAAAACATCTCTGTAAGGTTTACTTGTTAAGCAAATAAAGAAGCGACAGCTAAATAAATGATCTGAGAATAGTATAAGCAATTTTTAACAATATTCAGTAAAATGTTTTTACTACTTCAACCAGTAGTTTTTACATGTTGATTAATGGAGGACGAATACGATCTTCCAGCTGCTCCCCTGCTGTTTGTGCTTGAAATGGATTGATGCAGCCAAATCGGCTACAGTGGCAATGAGGATTAAAAGAATGGCTTTTCTGTAGGTGCCATCCATATACGTGGATAAATGCTATTTGGGTTCTTAGCAAGTGAAGCAAGAAAAGTAAATGGACAGCTAATAATTCTGAATTTTAAGTGGACAACAACATTTGACTCATTGTGCCTTTTGATTAATTATTTGCAACATACGTACATTATGTCATGGCTGTAAGACTGAACCCCAGACGGACTATGTCTGGCAACATAATAATCACAGTGAAATGATTTATCATGAAATCTAGCTGCAAATCTTTTTAACATATTGATAAAGCACGTTCTGTTCTGCTACTTCTGGCACTGTGAATACACAAATATAACTCACTTATGCAGCAACCAATTTTGTATGGCCTTGTAGAAAAGAAGATGTAGCCTTCCTATTATACTTGTTGCAATGTGAAACATGTGTTTAGTTTGTGCCGTTCAATGAACAGAACAACAGCAATGACATGTAAATGTTGAGTACCACAGTGATTCAGAGTAGTTATAACACAGGGTTATGTTTAAAAAGTGTACTTGCTCCACAGCATAATATTTCATTTATTTAATGATCATCAAAAAATAATGTTCTTTTGCAATCTACTACTCTCACATTAGAAAAGTTGAGTAGGCCGATGTCACAATTGGTGGGCTAAGCTCACATGTGTAGTACCATGAGTGATGCACAAGAACTGAAACAGTTAAACAAAAGCTTTTTTTGTTACCATAGCTTCTACTTACTGTAGCTGTGCTTAAATGGTCTTAGAACAAAACTTTAACCCATGCTGACAAAGACTGCAATGTTATTTTCTTTTTTTACTATCACTCCATAGCTTTAAGCATGTCCTTATTTATATTTATCCTCCTTAATAGCTTCTAAAGATATTAGAAGTGACAGGTATCAGTCTATAGTATGATACACATGCTATTCAAAGAGACAACTCTGAAATATATAATAAATACATGTGTTCAGTGTCATACGTAAAGACTCACTTGCAGTTCCATTCACACTCTGATGTCAAAGCTTTATCTTCAGGAACTGGCACCACCTTTATGTATAGGGCACTTGGTTAGAGTCAAATCAGAATGTACATTTCTTTAGCAACATGGAAAAACCATACTGTTTTAGCTGCAGAGATGCTGCAACACTCAGTTTGCATGTGGAAGAGAGCTGTATATGCAGATTTAAAAGTGGAAACACCAGTAATGGAATTCAAAGACTTTTACTTAGCAAGTGTTGATATGGATGAGTTAAATAGGCCACTGTGTTACAATTTAATATATATATATATATATATATATATATATATATATATATATATATATATACAAACAGCTGCAAACTGCTGTAAAAATGTGTGTAGATATATATATATATATATATATTTATAAATATACACAAACAGCTGCAAACTGCTGTAAAAATGTGTATATATATATATATATATATATATATATATATATATATATATATATATATTAGTAAAATTCTATTTATTGTTTATTCAAAGGCTACTACTAACCTTTGCTACATGAATCCATGCTTTTCTGTGCCTGGCCTAACAACATTATACAAAATGTAGCATGAAAACATTGTTTATTTTAGTTATAGGCTAGTAAATGAGGGCACACGTTGCCTATGCATCAACAACCTTGAATTGTAAAACTGACCAGGCTGCACACAAGAAAGCAGCAATGCCATCAGCTGAAATGAAATGCTATCATTCAGTGCCCAACTGATTAACAACATACCAACACTCAGTAAATGTATTTAAAATATTATATTTCATCCTTTCAAACTAATGTTCTGTTTGCACTGATGTAATATTTGTATTAAAAAGCTCTTCTTGTTTTTTTCTCTTCTTAAGTTTATATTTAAACACGTAGCTAATAGGAAATCATGTATACAAGTGCATTTTATACTATTACCTTTGTAGTTTGACAGACTGTTGCTTTGGTTACTGTAGCGGCAAATAGTCTTAACCTTTTTTTTTGCCAAGTTAATCAGCATTGTATTCAGATACAATGTGCTGATGGCCTTTTAGCAACTGATCATTAAAGGATTATTTTGCAGCCACTGTTAGAAAGAATCATGTGCTGCAAAAAAACAACAAACAACAAAACAAACTGTGGTCAGAGTATTATTAATTGTGGTAACAATACTCGTCAGAAAAAAAACCAATGGTTAATGGGCTTGCATCCATTTTGTATTTTTGTAATATCTGTAAATATTGACTTTTTAAATTTAAATTGTTGCAAATATGATTTCTTTTGTAAAATGTTTTCAGAGTTTACATGAAATCTAAGCCTTTGTACATTTTAGAGCTGTGCAACACTTTTAAGTCTTGTATTTATTTTTTAGTAAAATGGTGACAATTTCTTTTGTGAATCCCTATTAAAATGTGTTTAAAGAAGTTTAAGTTCATGGAAAAGTGTGTACAGAAGCTGCAAATAAACGTGACTGCAATTAAACCAGCTGTTTGGTATTGTATATTTTATGATGTGCGTCTTTAAACATCAACATACATTGCTACAAAATGCATCCTCAGTTTGACTGTTTATATCCAGAGGTTCAATCATAGAAGTCAGCACAGATAACCAGCACACCCTTCCGAAAGATTAGGGATATCCTCCTGGCATGTGTTGAAAAAGGTGCATGGTAAGCATGAACCACCAACTTAAAAGAGAGGAGCTTTTGCCAGTAAGATGGGCCTCTTGTAGCAATAATAAAGAGGAATGGTACTTTTTAATATGAGGTATACTGCCCCTTTACAAAGGATCACCAAACAAAAACAGTTGCCCTCCCTTGGGCTAGTGCCCCTCTTTTTCAACAAATACACAAGCCTTGGATACTTTTATTGAGTGCACAATTGTCATTTTGTTAAAGGCACATAAAAGATGTATTTATTGAAATTAAGCAGGCCATCAAGTTCTCTAAGAATGAGAAACTCACCCAGGATCTTGCGTTTTTAGACCCTAGGCAGTTTAGCAAAATCAAGGAAGAGCAAATTACAGCACCTTAAAAACAATTGCTGATTTGGCTGGTGTGGACCCTGTTCAATTAAAATCAGAGCTTCTGAACTTCAAGGATAACTATTTAGTCCTAAAAAAACCCAGCCTTCTTCAAATAACCAACATCAATGTAGAGGAAGAAACATTAAAAAGAGTGTCTCTGAAAACTGCCTCACTTGCTGCTACAAACTCCTGTATGATCACAACTTACACTCACAAGCTTACACAAACTGTCTATAAGACACTGCTCACTTTAGTATGCACTCAAGTGTCATGTGAACGAGTTTTCTCAAAGCTGAAAATAGTGAACAATCGCTTAAGATCCATGATTGGGCAGGAATTGTTAGAGGCATTTCTTCTTTTGAATATTGAAAGGGATATTGCTGCTAGTTTATTGTATGATGATATAATTAATAACTTTGCCAAGTCTTCTACACGCTTGTACAAACTTCTTCTTTAAGAGGGGTGGTTCTGTGCACTTATCAATCTGAGAAATCAATGCAAAATAATGTTTTTGTGTTTTGTTGGTTAGTTTGGTTTGCTATCATTTATTTATGAGCAAAAGTTTGATAAAAGGTTTACTTGTTTATAATGGATTCTGTTATGCTTTTGTATTTTAGACTCATCATTTAATATTGTTATGACCATTCCAGTTTTTTTTTAAATAAAAATGTTAATTTTATTATTGGTGATCGATAATTTGTTTGGGGGGGCGGGTGTGGGCCCTTGAGTTAAAGGGATACTGTCATGGGAAAAAACATTTTTCAAAATGAATCAGTTAATAGTGATGCACCAGCAGAATTCTGCACTGAAATCCATTTCTCAAAAGAGCAAACAGATTTTTTTATATTCAATCTTGAAATCTGACATGGGGCTAGACATATTGTCAATTTCCCAGCTGCCCCAAGTCATGTGACTTGTGCTCTGATAAACTTCAATCACTCTTTACTGCTGTACTGCAAGTTGGAGTGATATCACCCCCTCCCTTTTCCTCCTCAGCAGCCAAACAAAACAACAATGGGAAGGTAACCAGATAACAGCTCCCTAACACAAGATAACAGCTGCCTGGTAGATCTAAGAACAACACTCAATAGTAAAAGCCCATGTCCCACTGAGACACATTCAGTTACATTGAGAAGGAAAAACAGAAGCCTGCCAGAAAGCATTTCTCTCCTAAAGTGCAGGCACAAGTCACATGACTGGGGGAAACTTGGAAATTGACAAAATGTCTAGCTCCATGTCAGATTTCTAAATTGAATATAAAAAAATCTGTTTGCTCTTTTGAGAAATGGATTTCAGTGCAGAATTCTGCTGGAGTAGCACTATTAACTGATGCGTTTTGAAAAAAACATGTTTTCCGATGACAGGATCCCTTTAAGGTTTCCTGGTGGGCCCCAGGCACCCCACTCCGACACTGGTTCTCCCGTTTTTCTTGTCATAATAGCATTACGTTTGCAAAGGTTTGTTTGCTTTGCTGTGAGTGTTCCTGTTTGCATAAGCTCAGTTTGTGGTCGTGGTGTGTTCCCAATTTATCCAAGCAGAAAGTTTGATCATGGATTTTGCAGTCCATAACTTTGCACTCTTATTTTGTTAATTAATGTTGTCTAGCTAACTCAACAAACACCCCCTCGGCTTCCTTATTTCATTAAACACTAGCAAACTTTATTCAAAGGAAAGGAGTATAATGTGGTGACTGATATTCCCTTATGTCCGAGAGATTTTTAATTTAAAGGTGTTGTTCACCTTTAAATTATCTTTAAGTATCAGTGCCAGACTGGGAGTGAAAAGCAGCCCTGGCAAAAAAATCATAGCAGCTCAAATATAAATGTGCAACACTTCAGGCCACCCCCCCCCCAAGTTTAAAAAGAACATTGGTGGCCAGGGCTCTCCCCCTCCTATAAAAGTTTTAAGAAAAAACACTGTGGCCAAGGATTTGAAAAAAAAAAACATTGGTGTTCACTGGAAACTTAACTTTGGCTTCAGCACTTTTTGGTGACTTCCACTTTGACTCCGATTTGGCTTCGGCCCCCTATTCAAATTCGACCCCATTTGGTTTTGTGTTCCATTCGACTTTCTCTGCTATACGGTTTCGTCTGCCATTCGGCTTCTGCTCCCATTTGGTTATGGACACTATTCTACTTCAGTTTCCATTTGGAGACTACACTTCCGCATAAATAGAACAGCCCAATGGCCAGTTCAGGTCTTGGTAAATGGCCTGATACGGTTCAGGTTACACAGCAGATATCAGATACACTCTTTATAACATAATGGTGTTATCTGTTATCCACTATTTATCCTGTGCCATATAGCCTTTTTTCAATGTCCACCGTTGCTACACAGCAGCTTGTTTATATGAACTATAGTAGTGTTTCTGAAGCAAACACAACAGTTTTACCAGTGAAGGGCAACAGTACATGATATTTACATTACTTTAAAACCCTTTTTTGGTGTTACTGAATCTCTGGTTTTATTGCAAACTTTTATGAGTTTAGTTCATTTATTGAGAGAGAATTTCTGTCTCCATTAGGGTAGTGTTCTTCAAACTATGGGGCTGTAAAAATGGAACACCAACCTGGAAGTCAAATATGGTGAGGGTGAGGAATAATTATTTTCTGTCTGCTTTATTTCTACAGCAATGTTTTTCATAATGTAATGAGAACAAATGTTAGCCAATGTTAGCTTTGTCATGCTGTGTCCATCTGCTATTTTACATGCTTGGAGACACAGAATATGTAATAAATTGTTGTAACACAAAAAAAAAAAAAATCTGTTGATATATTGGGAGTGCTGTGGGGGACATAAAACTCTGATAGTTCTGAATTAGAAATTTGTACAGATTAGCTACATCTGTATGTTTGCTGCATTATCATGTACTGATAATGGTTAACAACACTGATGTGTGGATGATGTACGGTAATTTTCCTTTGTGAAATCTTTAGAAAAATTATATATTTTTATTTATAGAGAATGATGACCTGCCACCTTTAGCAAGATCTTCAGTAACACATAATCAGCATACCAATTTTAAGACTGATGACAATGTAACTGAAGATATGGAATATGAAATTCCTCGTAAAAGGAGTAGAGTAGCACCAATGCTGGCAAACAGAGTGGTTTGTATGTTGTAGAGGCGGTTGGGTATATGGATCAGTGTGTTTTCAGCTTCCCTGCAAATGAACTGTACATGAATTCTTGTTCCTTTATTGTGTACCTAGACCAGTTCCAATGAAATATAATTTTGCGGCTCAGTTAGTGTATATTAGGGCATATTTATTAACACAGGTGCTAACTTGCACACGTGCAGCTCCCAGCTGCTATCGATCAGATTTTTGCTTTTATTTTCCATATTGTAGTAAAAACGAACTGTTGATTGGCTGCTATTGGCAACTACACTTGTGTAATTCATCACCTTCATTTGTAATTCGGCTGCATTCTGTTAAAAAATACAGTCAGGGACCTAGCCATGCCCTATTTTCAGAATCAGAGCCTCTTTTATATTCTATTTTTGCAGATGAGAATCCAGGATCAAGATTACGAAGATGACTCAACTATAATATACGACCAGTGTCGGACTGGGATGCCAGGAGCCAAACAGAAAGCCTTAGACCTTGGGCCCACCAGAAAACCATAGACAGTGGACCTTTCCAAACTATTATTCTTCCTCTACTCACTGAACCCCTTTATTCTCCTAGTCTTTTATATATTCTCATTATTAAGCATTTTTCCCCATAAATATATAAATAGGGAATGACCATGAAATAGTCCAAATATTTAGAAACAAGAGGGCCCACTAACACCTGGGCCCACCGGGAGTTTTCCTGGTATCCCAGTGGGCCAGTCCTACACTGTATACTATGATGCAGAGTATGATGCTGTAAGTAGTATTTGTTCGTTGCATTTTAAACAGAATCTTGTATTTAACTCAGTAGACACACAGTGTATATTTTTCTAAATTTGCAACTTTGAACCAAATATTTTGCATACTGAACCGTTTTTGTTCTAATCAATAGGCAAGCATTATGTCTGAAGGATCCTATTTGGGAAATCAACAGAATATACTTACAGAGATTCTCAGCTACTGTCAGATAGCTGTATATTAGAGTAGACATGTAGTTTTCCTTTAATGACATTTTTCAAGGCATTTATACAAAGTATTAGTCCTTTCTTCACATAGTCAAATCTACTTAATTTGGTTTAGAAAGCTAAAAAACACCCCACTGTAAATAGATGAGCAATGCTTGAACAAAACTGTATGTTTTCATTTTCCACAGACTAAAAGTAATCATAATTCATCTCATTCTCAAATTCACGAAGCCTCAATATGTGTAGATTCTAATTCAAAGGATGAGAAAGTAACATCTCAATGGCAGACATCTAGTTCAGAAACTACAGCAGTCCAGCAGAAGGACAACCAGTCAGAACCTTATTCTCTGATCTGAATCACATTCACTGATGTCCCGAGGACAGACTAAGTCAGAAGCTCATTCCACAGGAACACTCCCATCTATAGATACAATGGGTAATGTTACTTTTTAAATTTGATGATTATAAAGAAACGATCCCTCAATTTAATCTGCCTGCTTGAACTAAATTTAGGCTTTCAATGTATCCCTTTAAAATTGAATGAGACAAAGGGGATTAGATGATTCCTTTAAATTGGAACAAAAAGTATGCATCCTACAGTTCAGTAATGACTGTGAAAGATTTATTTGGTGAAAGAGTACCTTTGGATAAAATGGTGTCTATGGGAGATGGCCTTTCCATAATTTGGATCTTTCTGGATAGTGGGTTTCCAGATAACAGATCCCATACCTGTATTTCAATTACACTGCTACCAAGAGAATCTTTGCTTTAGCACAATAGAGTTAATAACGTGTGTGACAAAAAAAATGTTTTGGTAAATCTAGAATGGAAACGGTCATTGCAGTCATATACTAACATTTAAGCCTCCCCAAACAAAAAAAATAACCATCTGTTTATTTATGGCAGGCCACAAAAGCCCGGGCCTGTTCAGGGGGTGGGGGAAAGTGCTGGCAAATGGGGGAGCAGCGGAGAGTAGGTGAGGGAGATGTGAGTGGATGGGGTGTGTGAGCGGTGGGGGGGGAGAGGCAATATGGTAAGAGTGGCCTAGGTACGCACCAATATTTTGCACTGTTCATATCTGTAACACCTCTATTGTTGACACCTCAGACCCAGACTGAAACTGCCACATAATTCACCTGTTCACACCTCATACAAACTGCTGAAGGGGCATCAGCACTGTGTCACTGTATTTAGTTCATCTTAGAGTGGTTTCTCCCGTCTCTGATCTGCCTGTCCTATGCTCCCTGTGTGCCATACTCTGAAGTGATGCCTCTGAGGAAGCTGACGATATTGGCGAAATGCGTTAGGCGAAGGAGATACCGCATTGTGCTTCCAGAAATACCATGAGGTGGACTGAAAAGAAACCCGCAGGGTCACCTCTTGGAATAATGCAGCACCCAATTTGGACTGTATGCAATTGTTTTAAAGAGTGAAAACGTGAGTGAAATTGTTTTAAGAAATATATTTTAATAAAATAGTATTATACTATTTTGGTTTCTTTTATTATACTTGGAGTCAGAAGACATGTGTACAGCTGGAGGGAGACCTATGTGAGAACCCATACTACACGCTTTACCAAACCATTGGTTTGTAAGTAGGCACTTTGGCCAATCGGTGGAGGTTGTGTTCTTTGTTGTTCTTTCGGCACTAAACATAGAAGTATACACCACCTTGAGTATAAAGCTCTAATCCAAATCCTGGTGGGAATCTTAAAGGTGGAAAACAAACACCCCTGTAATAACGTATTTGAACACTGGGTGGCGCACATAAAATTTAACATATTACACCTTATTAGTTTCTAATTTCTGTTGCAACAGGCGCTGATTCTTTCTTCTAATTTGGAGTCTGCCTGCCCTATGCTCCCTGTGTGCCATACTCTGCCCTGCCTGCACTATGCTCCCTGGGTGTGCCGTACTTTGCTTGCCCTATGCTCCCTGGGTGTGCCATATTATGCTGCCCTATTCTCATTGAGTGTGTCATATTTTGCCTGTGTGTGCCATAATCTCCCTGCCCTATGCTCCCTGTGTGTGCCATGCTCTGCCTGTGGAACATAAGCCTGGTATTTGTTCTGGGGATTTGAAAATTGTTGTTACGGGGCCCTTTAGATGTTTAATCATGTGCTGGAGGGGGGGCTGTGTTTTCCACAGGGGAGGATGAGATATGGATTTAGGAGTATGTTTTAATATGAGTGATAAGTGATATCCCTGCAGTGAGCAAAAACCATTTGTTTTTTTTTGTCGTGTTACCACAATTAATGTGTAAATGGTCTTGTGGTAACATGGGTGTGGTTTAAAGTGGGGTTTGGTTTAAAAACAGGTGGGCAACACTGGCTTCCATTATTGGCCCTCCTTCATTCCGGCCCTCCATACCACAGAAGTTGAACAGCGCTGCTCTAGAGGCATAAAATCTGCGATAAAATGTGATCTGATCTTGATGGCAAAGTGATGCATTGTGGTCTGAATTCTTTATATACTGAGCACTTTCGTGATCTTCTAAATGGCTTAACTCTTCAACAAACTGCACTTATAAACTTTATTGAAGTACACCTTTCCCTGAATACATTACAGTCTTCACGCTTTCCTTGTCCTTTAATATGTTGAGAAAGGTGATTGGAGAAGATCATTTTGAAATTTACATGCACTCATGCACAGTAAGACTGCTTGTGCTGGGGAATAAGTGTTGAATAAAATGTAGTGGTAACATTCAATGGAGCATGACAAGAAGGTGTGAAAGAGCAATGTAGGCAAAAACAGATAATGTGCTTCAATGTTGGGACAGGATTCAAGTTGTAAATATGTTTAGTATTTGCCAGTAGGGGTCACTATGAGAACTGAAATCCTGTTGTGGAGCAAGAAAAATGTGGTGCTTATATAATCTATCAATGGCACTATTGCTTGATCCTGCTCACTTTTTGACAGATTTTGACTTGTTATACTCTCTTGCAGATTGCAAACTACTTAATGAAAGTTCTTTTGATTAATGCAATGTGTTGCCAGTAAACAAGGGGCACAGCATGGATCCAAGAAAACTAAGCTAAATGATTTGAAAAGAAATCACTTTGGATGTCTGTTGACACATTTGTATCTGAAATGTATGTTTGTAAAGATACTCTATTATACTTTGTAATAATATGTTGTAACACCAGGGGGAATGATATTTAAGGTCATGTGCTCTTGTGGTTTTTATGCTTGACAAAGAGTGGAGTGCCGCTCGAAACGTTGCATTGTGTTGCTGTTCTGCTATGCAAATAACTGCAATCATTAAAGGCTGTTTTAAAGAAATTGGAGTGCTGTCAATGGATATATATTTGTCCAAGAAAAACCTGAAAATATTGAATTGGAAGGGTTAGCACACATGTTCTTTCATGTTGGCAACATAAATGTTGACCAGCACATACAAAATCACCATCACAACCACAAATTTAACATTATAAATCACTACAGGGCTGTTTCCACTTTTAATTTACGGGGCAGATTTACTAAGCTCGAGTGAATGGTTCGAATGTCAAAAAGTTCGAATTTCGAAGTAAATTTTTGGGTACTTCGACCATCGAATAGGCTATATTTGACCATTCGACTTCGATTTGAACGTTTTGAAGTAAAAATCATTCGACTATTCGACCATTCGATAATCGAAGAACTATCTCTTTAAAAAAAACTTTGACTTCATACTTCGCCAAATTAAAGCTACCGAAGTGCAATGTTAGCCTATGGGACCTTCCACATCACTTTTCTAATTTTTTTTTTGGTCGAATAGAAATCGGTCAATCGATCGCTTAAAATCGTTCGATTCGAACAATTTAATCGTTCGATCTAACAATTTCTATTCGATCATTTGATCGATTGAAAACACTAAAAATCCTTCGATATTTGAAGTCAAAGGATTTCAATTCGAGGGTCGAATTTCGATGTTTTTTTAACTTCGAAATTCGACCCTTAGTAAATCTGCCCCTACGTGTCTGAAAAAGTTGAGAGGCAAGTCAACTGCAAATGGAACCTAAATGTGACATGTTGCTAATGATTATGCTCCATTTAAATGGTTTTCAGTGTGGACAATGCTGCAGAGTAGGTTTGTGCATTTATAGGCAAAATCAGAGTTTGGCATATGTTTGTTAATTCCTGCTATGACTTAAGTGCCACAGCTACACAAAAGCAGCCATGATACAGGGGAGAAAAGACGACCTAAGAGTCAGAAATTGCACACTAAGTAAAAAGGGGATAAGATGCTGATTTCGTGGGGTCAGAACCATCAAAGGCGCCCTGAAAAATGCCACTGTGTTTTCAGTCACCACGCAGGTGCTTCTTGAATTTGTTTATTTTTTGTTTTCTTTCCTCTATTCTGAGACATTCAGCCTTGAGATATTGTTATTGTGACCTGAACCAGTGTTTTCAAATGTTTTTTCTATCCCAAAACCTTTTACAGTTTCCATGGCTATGGCTTGTTCATTTTACTTAACTTAGCTTTACTCATGTGTTTGCTAGATTTAGTATTTTTCATAAGCTCTCTGTATATTTCCCTCCTGAGTTATTTAAACTGCAGCTGAATGGAGTTGGCAGCAACCTCATCTTTAAGTATTATGGGGTTTCCAAGACAGTGTGTTCCTGATTAAAGCATTTTGCTCACAAGCACAAGTTTATATGGAACTGCACCACTTAAGCAAATGGCCATAATCTTGCCTCGTGTGTCCTCTATGTGATGGTCAGTGGTCATCTGTAAAGAAATAGTAGTAAGTATATTAAAACATTGACTTGGAATCAAGAAAAATGTGTGTTCTTTCATTGATTCATAGGGATGTAGCAAACGGCGGAAAAAATGTTCGTGAACATATTCGCGAACTTGCGTCAAAAATGCGAACGGTTCGCTAACGTCGCGAACCCCATAGACTTCAATGGGAAGGCGAATTTTAAAAGCTAGAAAATACATTTCTGGCCAGAAAAATGATTTTAAAGTTGTTTAAAGGGTGCAACGACCTGGACAGTGGCATGCCAGAGGGGGATCAAGGGCAAAAATGTATCTGAAAAATACATTGTTGACACAGCGCTGCGTTTTGTGCTGTAAAGGGCAGAAATCACACTACGTCACTCAGGTGATGTTTCTGGACACGGAATGTGAAAAAGCTCACACAGCTAGGTGGCACTTGGTTAAAGACTGGGCAAACAATGCCTGCAAGGGCAACGTATACAGTAGTGGGTACGGAATATATTATTGCTGCTGTAAAAACATCACTCAGGTGATGTTTACAGACACGGAATTATTATTGTTATTTAGACAGAATGTGAAAAAGCTCACACAGCTAGGTGGCACTTGCATACCTCCCAACTGTCCCTCTTTTGACCACTCAACCCCCTGTCCCTCTTTTGTACTGGAAAGTCCCTCTTTTCTCTGAACTGAACAGCCAGAAAAAAAACAGTTTCTAACTTAATTAGCTTTTGGCAGAGAGCTCAGAACAGCTAACAGGTGCAAATAAGATACTTTGTAACAATTTTGACTCTGGTTGGTGCTGGTAGTGGTGAACTACTAGGAGGAGCAGCACACCAGTCCCTCTTTTCTCTGAACTGAACAGCCAGAAAAAAAACAGTTTCTAACTTAATAAGCTTTTGGCAGAGAGCTCAGAACAGCTAACAGGTGCAAATAAGATACTTTGTAACAATTTTGACTCTGGTTGGTGCTGGTAGTGGTGAACTACTAGGAGGAGCAGCACACCAGTCCCACTCCCCAACACAGCTAGACTAATAGCACTGGGCTCTTACAGTAGCAAAGTAAAAAAAACAAAAAAGAAAATAAAAGCAGTCCTTACAAGGACTATTGGGTTACAGGCAGCAGTCAGCAGATGAGAGATCAGCAGCAGGACAGCTGCCCACAGCAGCTACATACAGAGCACTGCAGTAGAAGGTAGATTACTAGCCAGCAAAGCTACCTAACCTAAAATGTCCCTCAAATCCCTGCAGAGTTCTGTCCCTACAATACAGAGCAGTATCAAGTAGATTACTAGCCAGCAAAGTTACTATCAACTGTCCCTCAAATCACTAACAGCTCTCTCCCTACACTAGCTCTTCCAAGCACACACAGGCAGAATGAAAAAACGCTGCAGGGCTTCAGTTTATATATGGAAGGGGAGTGGTCCAGGGGGTGTGGGGGTGGTCCAGGAGGGAGAGCTTCCTGATTGGCTGCCATGTATCTGCTGCTCTGGGGTGAGAGGGCAAAAATAAGCACCAGCTAAGGCGAACCCAAATTGGCGAACGTCGCGCGACGTTCGCGAACATTCGGCGGACGCGAACGGTCGATGTTCGCGCGAATTAGTTCGCGGGCGAACAGTTCTGGACATCCCTATTGATTCACATAAGATGGGCAAAACTGTGCTGTGTCAATTATTTAATAATACAATCTGGCTTTTTTGGGGGGAAGGTTATAATAAAAAAGTGTTTGCAAAGCATTATGGGTCAAATTCTTTTATATCTAGTGATATTCATTGGGCTAAATATTTAATTTGAGGAAATCAAATGTCCCAGCATATTTTTTTGTTTAGTTATTACTTGTGGCTATAATTTCTTCTAATTTCCTCAAGATTGTTATACCACTCATCATAATGTACAAAAATCAATGTATCATGTGTGGAAACAAGTTTTGGCAACTTTCCAAGTCAATGTTTTTAAAAACTGATGGAAAACCTGCAGCAATATTTCTAAAGATCTATGCCATTATATATATATATATATATATATATATATATATATATATATATATATATATATATAGATATATATAGATATATATAGATATATATATATAGATAAATATATATACTCTGTATATATAGATATATATATATACACATACATACGGCACTCACCTCCCCTGTTAAAGCATTGGCTGGGTGCTCACTAAAAGTCTGTGAAAGAAAGCACTCACTGCAAAAGACTGGTGGAAGCAAATATAATGCTTTACTGCATCACAAAAACTTGAGACATGTTCGCGTTTCAATCCTCTAGGGACTGTCGTTTTATTTATATATATATATATATATATATATATATATATATATATATATATATATATATAATATAGATGTTCTTCAGTTGTTTTCACACATGGAGCTAATATAATAGGTGCAATGTTTGTTCTAGTTCTAATAAGCAGGCATTATTTACTGCAAAGCAAACATTTGATTGCTGCATGCTCTATAACCCATAGCAAACAAAATTTTATTTTCCTGTTTATTACAGGATGTATCATAGATTTATATTCTGTGTGGAAATAAACAACGATGTTCAAAAACAGAATTAAAAATCACTATGGCAACATACAAGAAATCAGCAAATGTTAATAATGCTTCCATTTGATCCACACTGACTTGTTGTTGTCTCTTTGCCATATTATCACTGATACATTAAGTGTTCCAGAAAAGTTTATTTATGCAGTACCCAGTGACAATATATGCAAAGCTAATGCAGCCTTAATTAACATGATACATGTCCATCTGGACTAAAGTCTTGTTTTGGCTTTTTCAAATAAAGAACTGTGAGGACACTGTAAAATATTATTTTATCTTAATGGCATATATTTTTTATTGCAGAACAATAAATCACTTGTCAGTGGATTATAGTAGCCAAATTAATTTTCTGTATTGGTATGAGATTTGTTATTCTAAATGCTTGGCTTTTTCCAGATAAAGGGTCTTTCCATAATTTGGATCACCATACTTTAAAGTCTGTTAAATAATTTAAACATTAAATAAACCCAATAGGACTGTTTTGCCACCAATATGGATTTATGCAGCTTTATTATCGTCAAGTACAAGATACAGTTAAATTTTTACAGAGAAAAAGGAAATGTATTTGCTTAAAATGGAATCTATGGGAGGTGGCCTTCCTGTAATTCAAAGCTTTCTAGATAACGAGTTTCCAGATAAGGGATCCCATTCTTGTATTAACAATTATTTGATCAACAAGGAAATTCATTTTGACTGTGCTTTCACTGATATAGATATAGTAAGTTTTGTCCCTTATTTTTAAAACTGGCCCAGTAGCAGAATTATATGCACAGAAATCTATTCTTAGTGACTTTTTCCTCCTTTACAACCTATAGTAATTAAAAGGGCTTCTTACAATTAGAACTAGGGGTAGGCAGAAGAGGCAGCTTCCTAGGGTGCAATGATTGGGGGGCGCTGGGCAAGTACCTCTTCTGCCTACCCTTAGACTGGACTCACTGGCCACTCTGCTTGTGCGCTCCTCAACCCGCGCATATGCATGCGATGGGGAAGTGAGTGGCGAGCTGGTCTTCTGGATAGTCTAGGATTCCTGGTTGGCCTTACCCGCCACTACATGAGCATAGGTTTTCTGCTGTACTATGCACAGTTAATTTCTCTTGTATCATGTAAAACACAGTGGGGCACATTTATAAACACTGGGCAAATTTGCACCTGGGCAGTAACCCATAGCAACCAATCAGTGGTTAGATTTTTTTCAGCCAGCTACAAGGAGAAAAGTGAAAGCAAAGATCTGATCGTTTGCCATGGGTAACTGCCCAGGTACAAATTTGCCCAGTGTTTAAAATTATCCCCAGTATCATGTAGAATTAAGTCAAAGTGAAACTGGACTGTTTTCTTGAATTAATTCTACTAGATACTGTATATCATGACCTGGATGTATGAGAATCTTCATAGACACATGTAAAACATATTTAAGGAAATGGAGAAGTCATATTATCTATGATCATTTAACTTTCAACATGTGTAAATAAAAACACTTTTATAATGGGGAGTTTCCACAATAAAAGACAAAAGCAAGCATTTGTAAAGCCAGTTGTCATTCCAGGGTTTTTCTATCTTCCCACCCACTCCACACCTACAGCCAACTCACTGCTCAGTCATGGGAACAAGCATCGGCTATGGTTTTTATGGGATGACACTTGTTACATAAGTAATGCCTTGTCTGAAAAAGCATGTTTGCTTTTAATTTCTCCCCAGGTGGTTGCTAAACAGAATATATATCTTTTTTTTTCGTTTGTTTGTTTAGAGAATTTTGGTGCTGAGTCCTGGAAGTTGGAAGTTGGAACAAATGGGGCAGGTACTCCATTCCACAGGTACGGCTCACATTTTAGAGAGTTCAGAAGAAGGTTGTCCAAAAAGAGCTCAATGTGCTCTCAAGGCAATGTGCTATCTGTGGAAGGAACTGCCTGTGGGTAGAGTCTGTCACTGCAAGGAGGAGATCAAGACAACGTTAGGAGCAAGCCCCCCAAACTGGAGCACAGAGGTGTCCCCAAAATATATATTTGTTTTTCTTTAGTCTACAAGGGCACATTTAGAGAGAGAACTCAGCAAGTGTGTAAATGTAGCACCCAGAGGGCTGCAGGCATTATTTTATGATTTATATTATGTTTGTATGATGAGATGGGCACGCCAATGTTGTAATAAACTGCCTTTAAATTGAGTACCTGTTATGGATCCCATAAGCTTACAACATGTAACGGTGCAGTGCTTTGTTCCCTTCTGTGGGATATTAAAAGTTGCAGTACAAATGTGTACCTGTATCCATGGAAACTTGAGAATGCAAAATACTAAAATGACTTTGCTCAGAGTGCTTTGCTTTGCACCTAAACACTAAAGAGATCTGTAACCTTTACACAGAACTCAAAGAAAAAAACTTTTTTTTCATGACTCCTTTTGTTAAAGAAGATTGTTGAGGGATTTCTTATACCCAAAGCTGATTAAAAGTTAATGACATGGGCTCTGATGGAAAGTTTAATAAACACAGCATTGGTGCAGACTAAAAGTGCATTTCTCTGGAAAACATATAAAAATATTTTGGTAATATTCATGGCGGTAATATTCATGGCGGTAATATTCATGGCGGTGATATTCATGGAGTGGGCTCTGATGGAAAGTTTAATAAACAAAGCATTGGTGCGGACTAAAAGTGTATTTCTCTGGAAAACATATAAAAATATTTTGGTAATATTCATGGATATTAAGAGGAATAACTACTGCAGAAATATTTGTATAATTGCATGATTTTCAATACTGGGCTATAACTGGTGGTTAAATATGATCTCAGGTATCTGAACAAGCCACCAGGCAGTTGCAGGACTAAGATTCAGACGGGCCACAACTGGGTGAAGAAAAGGCAGAGCGGTATGTGCCTGGCGGGCCCTAACCTCTCTCCCCCCCCCCCATCATTTTGGGTTGATGTATCCGTCCACTGCTGAAACTGGTTAGATGGAGAAAATGGGATTCCAAGATTGGGTTATTGTTGTGTATTGCAAAGGATGAAAGAGAGGTGGCATAGAGTAAGGCTGTAAAAGCTACAAGAGATTGTAAAAGATTTGAAAAGCATGAACCACAAAGAGATTGGGATGAGGAGACTAAAAGGAATTATTCAGTATGAAATAAAAAATGTTTCTAATATAGTTAGTCAGCCAAGTAATGTATAAAAGCTGGAGTGATTGGATGTCTAACATAATAGCCAGAAAATTACTTCCTGCTTTGCAGCTTCCTTGGTTCCAACTGATTCCACTGATCAGAGGGGGGGGGCACATGGGTCAAAACTGTTTGCTTTTGAATCTGAGCTGCATGCTAAGGATCAATTGCAAACTCACTGAACAGATTTGTCCCATGTGGCCCCCCTTCAAGTCATTGACTAACTCAGAGTTAGAGAGCTGAAAAGCAGGAAGTTATATTCTGTTCTGTTATGTTACACATCCAGTCACTCCAGTCTTTATACATTACATTTTTTTTTCACTGAAGTAGTGAATATGCTGTTCATGTATAATTTTTATCTTTTACAGTAAGCAAAATATCTGCAAGATGGAGACCCCAGTTTGGATATAAACATTCAAGCCTTCAAAGAGAACTGAAGTCACAAAATTAATATGGCTTGGAATGCTATATTTTATGTTCTGAACTTAGCCCTATAACAGTAATGACACATGTCTTCAGAGATGTTCAATGCAGCCATAACCTTCTTATTATGTTAGGCCATCTTTGAGTGCCAGTGACACAGCAAGTTACTGGAGGCACCTACAGAGAAGCCCAAAATGTGAGTTTTAAAGGAGACATATAGGATAAATGAAAAAAAACAAATTTTGTAGGCAATTACAAGTAATATATGGTGTTGCTTTTACATGGTGCTAAAAATTAATATTATGTTTAAAAATAGCCCCTTTATTGGAGCTCCCTATAGATGTTCACTAGGAAAACTCATTCAGTCATTTGGACTTCAGTATCACCTTTATGCTGATGACACCCAACTCTACTTGTCTACTCCTGATCTTTCTAATTCTGTCCTTTCCCAAGTCACAGACTGTCTCTCTGCTGTCTCCTCCTGGATGTCACAGCACCACCTGAAACTGAACCTTTCAAAAACAGAACTCATCATATTTCCTCCAAGATCTTCCCCTGTCCCTCAGATATCACTCACCGTAAACAACACCACCTTTCATTTCACCACACAGGCACGCTGCCTAGGAGTTATCTTAGACTCACATCTGTCTTTTTCACCACACATTCAAACACTTGCAAAATCTTGCCGTATTCAACTGCACAACATTGCTCGAATACGACCCTATCTCAGTTCAGAATCAACTAAAACATTGATTCAGTCTCTCATCATCTCCCGCCTTGATTGCTGCAACTTACTCCTCACAGGTATTCCAACAAGTCACCTTTCACAACTCCAATCTCTTCTAAACACGGCCGCTAGTCTCATTCATCTAGCTCGCCGCTCAACATCAGCTGCTCCCATATGTATGTCCCTTCACTGGCTCCCAATCTCTTCTAGAATCAAATTCAAATTACTTACACTCACATTCAAGGCCCTTAATAATGAAACCCCTCCCTATATTTCATCTCTAATCTCCAAATACACTCCTTCACGAAACCTACGATCTGCTTCTGATCTTCGCCTCACTTCTCCTCTGATCACTTCTGCCCATTCTCATCTACAAGACTTCTCTCGGGCTTCTGCTTTTCTCTGGAACTCTTTGCCACAACCTGTCAGACTTTCTCCTTCTTTCCAAACTTTCAAGCGCTCCTTAAAGACCCATCTGTTTAAAGAGGCTTATTCGATGTACCTTAACTAATCATTGCTGTATCAAAAATGACAAAGTGTTTATACAATCCTAATGTCTCAATTGTACCCTTACCTTTTAGTTTGTAAACCCTATTGTACTCTGTAATCCTTGTCTGTTATCCACCATTTATTCCCTGTTTGCTATAACTGCAGTAAAGCACTGCGTATCTTGACAGCGCTATATAAATAAATGATGATGATAATGATGATGTTCACGGGTTCCTGTTTCAAATGAGACGTGGACTTGTCCTAACGGTCCCTGCCAGAAGCACAGTAGGAGGGGGACAGCCAATCACAGCCCTGCAGTCACACAAGCAAAGACAGGCTTCAGTTCCCTATCAGGTCCTGCTAGCTGCTAATTGGTTCGTGTCCTACAGTACAATGAGCTGAGTCCCGCCGGCTCTCCTGCACAGCCTGGGAATTCAGTGAGCAGGAAGTGGAAGAGAAGGGAAGGATTATTAGGGTTTTTGCAGAAATATTCAATGAATCAGCCTGAAACACTACTTTTTTTAAGCACAATTCTTCTATATCTAAATGAATATAATGCACTGGTACATTCTTATTTTTTACACAAAATGTCTCCTTTAACATTTCTAGTCTAATTCTTTGTTCAGCATTCTTCTTTAATTAAGTAGTTTCTCTGAGACTGGCTCACAAGGGCTCAAAGAAGTGGTTGGGGAGCCCAGCTTGTGTGGCACTAATGGTGAAGTTGACTGAATGGTTATATAACTTTTAAACTATAGCATACTATTGTTTTTAATATGTAAGTTTTTATGAGCTGTAGGGAGGCCTGAGCAAATGTTGGATCACAAAAGGGGAGCTTGAATCCAAAAAGTCTGAACAAATCTGCTCTAAGGAGAGCAATCAAGCACAGTGAATTCAGATTAAAGATTCCAATGAATAACAACAAGTTTTCCAAAAAAAACATTTTCCAGTGGGTTCAGGTCTATTAGAGTAATTGGATTTTGGTGGAGAATATGTCTGAAGATAACATTGGCATCCATTTAATAACAACAACTTAATGCTAATTGTACATAGGGAAAGTTATTACTTCTAGGTGAAGTTTCAGGTCTTGTGTGTAAAATAACACAGCATTATGTTTTATGGCTTTTAAACACGGCTGTTTTTACCTGTGCTCCCCGGCATTGTGCTTTCTTCCGTTCAGCTGCAGGGGAGCGCAGGAGTAGACGCCGTCAATTATTTTGTAGGAAGCTGTACTCACACAGACACATGTCTGCTCGAATGCAGGTGATATGCAACATGCTGCGTCCCAACCTGTGTTTGGCGCTTACATGTGTCTGTGTTCTCCTGCACTCCCCTGCGGCTGAACGGAAGAAAGCCCAACACAAGGGAGTGCAGGTAAAACCGCCCGTGTGTAAGAGCCCTGTAAGAGCCCTAACTGCACATTTCAAAATCTATGTCTAATCTATTAGACAACATTCTGGTTATGGAAAAAAAAAGTTAATTTAGAAAACAAGTCACGATTCTGTATAATTTATTGAATAATACAAATGAACAGAACTGGTCTAAAATGTGTAATTCATTGTAGCAAAGTTTTATTATCTATGTATGTGATTGTTACATTTCTTCCTACTGATCACATTGCCTGGTGTCATGTGAGTACTAAGTATATGCCTCATTGCAAAAGCATGTCAAATAATCCCAAGTGTCTTTGTTCCACACAGACTGGTATGTAAGGCTACTATTGGAGTAGCAGTTGCAGATGCTCACAGCCCAACACCAGGCTCTTGGGGATATTCTACCATTTTATTGCATTTGAACTCTTGCTGAACTCTTCATGATTTTCTTGTGCTTTTTCCATATAGGACTTGCAATGTGTGCATTTAAATAGTGTTTATATGTATAATATTGCAGCCAGTACCACTAAGAAATGTATTATTCCTATATATTTATAATTTTCCCTATTTATAACATTGGGATCAACCATCATTTTTACCGGCCAGGTGGTAACCTTACTGGTGTAGGAGTTCTGGCGAAGGGAGGCAAGTCCCCCAAAACATCAAACTTTTCAATTTTTGATGCTGAATAAATGGGTTGAACACCCAGGTCCGGATATGTGGCGAGGCCTAGCGGCACCAGTAAAATCCAGCACTGTGAACACCCTTTGCATATCATGTGTGTGCGACTCTAGTTTTCAAGAATTGTGTAAAATTCAAGCTTTCCATGCACCTAAGTATAAGTATAGGAAAGCACATACATTTACCTAAGCACTGCAGCGAATGTTGTTTTTAAACATGCAACTTCATCTTCTGGGGGCCATACAAATCCTTTGAAGTTGTACTGCCCTACCATTGGCTATTGGACTTGTCCAAATGTTTTCCCATGTTGCTGCATAAAGTTAATAAAATACATCCCTACATATGTTGGACTGGTGGAACTTGTAGTTCTGTAACATGGGGAGAAATTAAGAGCTTTAGTAGAAATTATAGAATGGGACGCTCAAAATCTGGAAAAGTTTAAATTGCTGTCAAGTGTAAAGGGGATTATCGATACCGTCATCATGTTATTACCTTCATCTAAATAGCTCTTAGAGACAACAGAAATGTTAGTAAGATGTATGGAATCCAGAAAAAAGGGGGGGTTCACCTCGCACACCCTGGCTTGACAAAGGGGACCACCCCGAAACGTTGCATCGTGTGCAAATAAACTTCTGCAAGGGTTTTCCCTGCTTGATCGTGCCTGGTGTGCCATTGCCTTTTTTTCTTTGAGTAAGATGTATGGGACATGTAATCCAGAATGCTCAGGACCTGGGGTTTTACAGATAACAGATCTTTCCATAATTTGGATTGTCATACCTTAAGTCTACTAAATCATCATGTAAACATTAAATACCCAAAAGGCTGATTTTTGCCCCCAATAAGTATTAATTATATCTTAGTTTGGATCAAGTACAAGCTACTGTTTTATTATTACCGAAAAAAAGCAAGTAATTTTAAATAAAAATTTGGATTATTTGGGTAAAATGGATTCTATGGGAGATGACCATCCTTTAATTAGGAGCTTTCTGGATAACTGGTTTCTTAGATAACGGTTCCCATACCTGTATATAATGTATACAGCAATACTGTCCGCTTTTCATTTCTTTGGCTTGCTAGACAGGGTGGAGCATTAAAAAAAAGGTACTGCAAATGCTGTCACTACTTTGCCCACTTTCTATGTACAGTGATTTGCCCCATATTTACAATCACCTAATGGCTACTGCTTATATTCTAGCCTCAGTTCTATGGAGTGATAAACTTAGGCCTTCTTATATTAATGCTGGGAAATGCTGCAGGTATTACATTTTACTAAAGGTAACAATTTGGAACTGTTTATTGATTCAAATTTATTTTTACAGAGCGGACTTATTATGTAACGTTTTAAAGAGAATCTTTGGAGCAACCCTGTCTCATATAAGATAAATGTTTCATTCTTCCATCACTTAAGCACAAAATAGGTTCAGGTCTTTATGAGAGACAGTTAGCTAACCAGTATATTTATTGGATGTTGTAGGAAACCCATGAAACTACAAGGGAAGCATACTACTTTCACACACATTGGAACACATTTACTAAAGAACAAATAATCTAAATTTTTTAAAACAATTTGCCTTTTCTCTGTAATAATAAAACAGTACCTTGAACTTGATCCAAACTAAGATATAATTAATACTTATTGGAAGCAAAACAGCCTGTTGAGTGAATCTTTACCTTATTTTTCTAGTAGATTTAAGGTATGAAGATCCAAATTATGGAAAGATCCATTACCTGGAAAACACCAGGTCCCGAGCATTCCGGATACAGGTCCCATATCTGTTTATTGTAGAGAATGATATTCTGAGATCATTTTCAATTACTTTTCATTTTTTATTATTTGTGGTTTTTGCCTTATTTAGTTTTTTATTTTTACAGCTCTCCAGTTTGTAATTTCAACAATGTGGTTGCTAGGGTTCAAATTACTCTAGCAACCTAGCACTGATTTGACTAAGAGACTGGAACATGAATAGAAGAGAGCATGAATAGAAAGAGGAGCAATTGAAAGTAGCAATAACAATAAACTTGTAGCCTTACAGAGCATTTGTTTTTTAGATGGGGCCAGTGACCTCCATTTGTATGCTGGAAAGAGTCAGAAGAAGAAGGCAAATAATTAAAACACTATAAAAAAAACAAATAAGGAAGACTGATTGAAAAGTTGCTTAGAATTAGCCATTCTGTAACATAATAAGGGTGTTATTTACTAAAATCTGAATTTATCTCATTTTCTAAAAAAAAATTTAAAAAAACACGACCACACTCACATGTTTGATTTGACCATATTTAAAATTATAAATAATTCGTATAAATAAATAACTGGAAGTAATCGTATCGCAGAAAAACTGCCCCAAAAAGCCCAACCATATAAAAAAAAAAAATTAAATATTAACTTAAAGGTGATCCACCTCTTTAATAAATGTGCATAGTAATGCACTTTGTTGTTCATTGTTGGTGGAACCGCAAACCAATTACTTCTTCCCAATTGGCAAGGGTTTGTGAAGGACTGATCCTACTGAGTATTTTTATTTCCCAGCATTACATTATTGGATAGAAATACTGATTTGATGATGAGTTTGTTTGACATAAATCGTTTGCAGGAATTCATCTTACATAACCCATATATATATTGTAGTTATTAAAAACATACACTGAAAAGTGTTATCTTGTTTTCATTTTCTGGCTGTGTGTCAAAGCTCTGGGATAACTTTCTTCTGAGTACTCTTGTACCTTCATATGCACATTTTACCAAATCCACCAACACCTGAAAAGGATATTTGTACTATGACCTCTGATCATTGACCTGCTATACACGCAGTAAATCTAATCGACTAAGTGGTGGCAGTTGGTTTCCAGAATGAATGGCGGGATTATACGGCACACATATGGGTTGCTGAGGTAAGTATGTTAGTGTTGTAACTCATATTTAGAAACGCCAGTCTTTTCTCGCACACACACAGTTTTGTTAAAGTAAGTAGAAATTGCACAGAAATTGCACAGGTACTTTGTCTTTTTACTATTCTTCAAAACTAAAGATATTTGCTATACATAGCTGGTTGAGTGGATATGGTCTTCCTTTGCTAGGGCCACCCGTGGCCCCATACCACAACATTTTCTGGACGTGCCTACAAGTAAAAAAAAACTTTGGTGGTGTGGCCCCCCAACAAGTTAAAAAAAAATCAGCTCCAGGGCCCCCCAGGTTAAAAAAAAATAGCATCAGCGGCTAGGTCCCCACAAGTTAAAAAAAAAATTGTGCCCAATGATTTTTAAAAAATTGTTGTTTACTTTTCTTCTTCCTCGGCTCTTTTTGGCGGTGGCTCCACACCTACTTCGGCACAACTTGGCTCCTACTTCGGTGCAACTCGGCTCCTGCAACTCAGCACCTGCAACGGCGCAACTCGTTCCTACTTCAGCAGTTCAAAGAGGGCCTGGCTAATCCAGAAAATGCAGCATGGTCCAGGCCTGCATATAGAAGCCATGGGGCCTGGAACAATTGTCCCCCCCCAGTGCCCCCCTGATGGCGACCATGTCCTTTGCACTGAGCTTTCTCTTCTGTGCTCTCATTTTTTCTATGACTGTTTTGAAACCAATTTTGAGGTTGCAAAGCTGATTTGTTGCCTTTTTATTTGGGTCCTCTATGAAAATGCTTTAAATGATTCTGGGACTCCTTGGCTTCTAATATCCTTGTGTACAATATACAAGCACTCTCTCATTTGCACAGGTGCACATTTCATTTTGGCTGTAGTTTTCCTTTAACCTTAGGTTGCATCTGTCAGTTTAATTTCAAGGATAAAGCTGCAGAGTAGTTATTACACTAATATATCAGTTCATTTGCTGGAGCACACTGAATATTTGGCTGACAAATCTAATGTCATTATCAGCATCAAATTGATATAATTAATGCTAATTAGGCTCATTCTTCAAGCAGGGAACAAATAGCACACATTAAGCTTCAAAAATGACTACCACCATTCTTGGCAGAACTAATTTAAATCTGCATAACGCAAAGTAACATTTTTCCAATTTATGACAGTAATGATTCATGGAGCATATTAGAGCTGATTGGTCCCAGCGGTGTCCACAGACACCAGTGACGACCATTGCAAGAACCTGCATTGTAAACACTACTTGTGTTTGTTTATTTTAATACTTCAACGGTATTCGTTTTTCACACTAACATGGTAAATAATTCAAGCAGACAGTTGGAAAAGGACTGGGGATGGACTATATCATGCAGTAAAACATTTTATTTAAAAATTGCACCTCAACCACGATTATGCCCTAGATAGCTGCCTCTTTTGCTTACTTCTAGTTCCGACCCTGGGTATTCAGGCAAAACCAAAAATGATGGATTCAGTGAATGCCTAATATGAAAGTTGAATATGCATCTGCTAAGATTAAGAAATACCCATAGTTCCTATCGCCACTAACAAAATATAGCAAGTGAAGTCTTGGCATTAACAGATGGGAAAAAGAATGCTAAAGGTCAGATATAACCCATCTGCATTCTTGTGACATTATCCTTCAAGGCTACCAAAGTGGGACTAGGATTCTGTCAAAATGTCTTCCCCTTATAGTGTAACTGTCAGTACTGTAAGCGTGCATCTAAATTGTAGTTGCTTTGTTGTATGGTCTGTCACACTAGACAGAAGCATCCACCTCTCTGTGGGGTTTTCCACATAAAAACCACTAGACTTATGGGACCCTGTGGGAGGACTCTGTGTACTTTTCCATGAAAACATTAGGAAGGGGGAGTAAGTGTTTACAATATGCACCAATAAGGCAAGTGACTTGACATTAAAATATAGCAAAGACAACTGTTCCTATTTGTGTGGAGATCTAGGCCACCCAGCGTCTCTAGACAAACTATGATGGCTGCGGATGGAGAGGGGGTTTAGATGTCTTGAGCAGGGAAATGTATTACTGGCTGCACATTACTCTGCAGGCAACTTCTTGAAGCAGAACCCCCACTTAATGGAGTCTCAATTGAAACAGCTCTTTAAAATACAATCAAACCGGTAGCACTACCATGGATTCCACTAGACAAATGGAGGGACCCATAGGGGTTACATTGCCCCTATGCCTTTAAATCCCTACCCTTTCTCCTTTCCCCTAGTTGCTGGGCAAAAGCCCATGTATCTAATGTATATTTACATATCCTTAGTTATTGGTAATGACTACTTCCTACCACACTTCCATATAGTGTTTGGAAAGGGGTGGATCTTCCTCTTGGCTGCTGGTATCCTTACCTACTGGATGTTCCCATTGAGCCTGGGTACACCAAGGCCCAGTAAAGCCATTTGCCCTAGAGGTACCAGTACCTCTAGTGTCTGAGTCGGGGACCAGGGAACCCCATGAACGAGTTTAGCTAGAAACAGTGTTTTATCTTTTTCTATCTGTAGCAGGGAGTAGCTTCCCAAGGCTCCTATATTGCCTTTAGTGAAGGGACCATAGTGGATAGGGTGTCAGGCTTAGACTCCTTCTCCCTGACCACTCCAATGGGTGGGATCCGGACCACTTCAAGGTATCTCTGCTGGGGATTCCTATTACTGCTTAACTTCAATGCCTTATGGGAGTCACATTCCTCAGCTGCGTCATCCACTTGTTCTAGCCAATGATTTTACATCTGTCTATACCTCTTGTGACTGTAAGTAAACCTGAGGACATTTGTCTTGTACAAATAAACTTGTTACTCCTTTGTTTCACCATAAGAACCATCTTTTCTTATTTTTACTGCACAGTAGCATGAGAGTTGTAGTTTTACTACATCACCTGCTGAAATCTTAAAATTAGCGAAGGCTCTAGCCTGAAGTGTTGAGTCACATGTAAACCATGCTCATATCACTAGCTGGACATTAACCCCTTTTTGGTCTGCCTAGTGTTACACAAATATAACACTGGACTCAAAAGTAAGTGACCCAGTGCTCATTTGGTCCTTGCAAGGTAAATAATTAGATTACCAATGCACAGATAAGCCCCTTGCATAATTGCCTCCTGCTAACAGAACAGTCACAACAAAGGGCGAGGGGAGGGTTGTATACTGCCAAACTAATTATCTACTTCGCAAACCAAACATCACGTAGTTTCATTTTCCCTTATTTGCCCTGATTAGCTCAAGAAATAGCAAAAATACCTAGATATGCTATGATTAAAGCAATAGGTAAAAAGTATGTTCAGCACAAGGCGCAGTGCAGAGTCACAAAGATGATCTATACTTACACCTTGCATTGATTAAGCTTAAAGTACTGGGCTCCCTTTAGGCACTGAGCATAAAGTTCTCTTTTGCAATTATGCATAACGTGCAATTAAAATGGCAAACTGTGCTAATTTTGACACCCACCTTCTGAATAGGGGAACCTTAGAGAAAATATTTAACACAAATGATAAGTGTAATGTTTCAGTACATAGAAGTCCCAGGGACCATATAGTTCCCACAGCTCAATATGGTAGTAATATGTACTTTGTCACTGAATTAAGTCGTTTTTTCCATTGCTTGCTGCATGATGGAAGAACTTCATAAGCTTAACAAAGCCCAGGATATAACACTCTGTTACTTTACTGTTCAAACTTTAAAATGTGTTTTCATTTACAAGCACATCTTCATATTATTAGGTGGTATTAGCATGATCTGCATAAAAGAACTTTACAATGGAAATAATATGCTAAATCCTGTATTTATTATATCCCTTTTAAGTGCATCTAGAAAATGGAAATTGTGGTTAGTATTGCAAGAATAAAAAGTAATGGAATGACTGTAATTGGACATTACACTTTATAATAAAAATAAAGAAGCATGGCTAAAAAAAATCAATATAATGGGATTAAGCAGCCATAGCAATTATACAACTCTCCATATGTAGAATATTAAGGTTACCCAAGGACGATATGGCATTTTCCCTTATAGTTCAGTATCCTGTATGTACATCACATATACTGTATACTTATATAGCCCTCCTGTGTATGCAGTACAGGTATGGGATACATGAAGAGCCTAACCGCTCCAACTCCATATGTATCAGCAGAAAGAGGCTGGCAGCTTGTGAATATCTGGGTGTGGGAATCCTTCATTGGCCCAGGCTGTACAAATATTTGAAAGCAAGAAAGGAGATGGTTCTGCACACCGATGTGTTTAAAACTCCAAATTCATCCATATGTAAAAGAAGGCACGTTCCAGAACGTAGCTTGACACGTTTCGGGCGCATGCACCCTTAATCATAAGCATAAAATTACCCTGGGGGAGGGACAACATTTATAGGTCAGCTCTATAGTGACCTCTGTTGGGTAATTTTAAAATGACATATGTCCAGCTAGAAAAGGAAAATCCACCATATGCCATTAACCCCATATGGGCAGAAGTATATTTAAAAAGGTTATTAATAAAAACCTATGCATACAGAAAAGAACTAGAGAAACGAAAGAGAAAGTATAAATATAGTAACATAGTAAGTAATGTTGAAAAAAGACACACGTCCATGAAGTTCAACCTTTTAGTTTTTTTAATCTGCCTAACTGCTAGTTGATCCAGAGGAAGGCAAAAAAAAACATCTGAAGCCTCTCCAATTTTCCTCAGAGGAGGAAAACATTCCTTTCTGACTCCAAAATGGCAATCGGACTAGTCCCTGGATCAACTTGTACTATGAGCTATCTACCATAACCCTGGATTCCCTCACTTGCTAAAAAGCCATCCAACCCCTTCTTAAAGCTATCTAATGTATCAGCCTGTACAACTGATTCAGGGAGAGAATTCCACATCTTCACAGCTCTCACTGTAAAAAAACCCTTCCCGAATATTTAGGCAGAACCTTTTTTCTTCTAATCAGAATGGGTGACCTTGTGTCAGCTGGAAAGACCTACTGGTAAATAAAGCATTAGAGAGATTATTATATGACTTTCCTCATAGCTAAGATTTTCCATACCTTCTACCAGCTTAGTTGGCCTTCTCTGTACCCTCTCTAATACAATAATGTCCTGTTTGAATGATGGAGACCAAAACTGTACGGCATATTCTAGATGGGGCCTTACCAGTGCTCTATAAGGTGGAAGAATGACCCCTCCTCCAGTGAATCTATGCCCCTTTTAATACAACTCAAGACCTTATTTGCCCTTGATGCTGCTGAATGGCATTGCTTGCTACAGCCAAGTTTATCATCTACAAGGACTCCAAGGTCCTTTTCCATAATGAAAATATAAACTTATAAAAAGTTAGGTGACCAAAGTCTCTGAATCTTCCCCTTGGTTGTCCGACCCAACGATCCTCGTTTCTCCTCGAGTACACAACAACAGTCCAAAATTTTTCTTTAAAAGGTCAGCGCTAATTAAAAGCTCAAGGGAAAAGTATGATGAAAAAGAGAAAGAGATGAAATTTTTTATAGTGTAGCATTTTACTGGGAGTTGTAGTACCACAACCAAAAAACTATATAGTGCAGTTACCCTTTACAATTCACCACAGGTGGCTATTGGATGGGTACTTACAAACGTTTAAATTTAGCATGTGCACATCACGATTAGTGGAGAATAAAATTGTAGGATAATTCTTCTGAGCTGGAAGAGGTTAAAAATGCGCAAAAATAGTGTAACGCGTAACTATGACAACCAAATCCCTTTAAGAGGCATATCGGGGACTATACGTACGGAAGCCTCTGATGAAGTAGTTAAGCGACGAAACGCGTAAGGCATAGCTGGCTGACGTCACATCCAAGCGTCCAGGAAGCAAACAAGCAGCAAGCGGATTGTGGAGGAAACGCTAGTCGGGTCCCCAACAGCAACCGCTGGTAAAGACTTGCAGCAGTACGGACTTGCACGGATAAGTGACTATATGCCTGTTTTTAACTACTAAAATGTGGGTGCAACCAGTTGGTTTTTTAAGATATTTAATAAAAAGGGTTTTACACTATTTTTGCGCATTTTTAACCTCTGCCAGCTCAGAAGAATTATCCTACAATTTTATTCTCCACTAATCGTGATGTGCACATGCTAAATTTAAACTTTTGTAAGTACCCATCCAATAGCCACCTGTGGTGAATCGTAAAGGGTAACTGCACTAAATAGTTTTTTGGTTGTGAAACTACAACTCCCAGTAAAATACTACACTATAAAAATTTCATCTCTTTCTCTTTTTCATCATACTTTTCCCTTGAGCTTTTAATTAGCGCTGACCTTTTCCATAATGGCTTTGCCTAGTGCAGTCCCATTAAGGGTATAAGTGGCTTGGATATTCTTACATCCCAGGTGCTTGACTTTACATTTATCAACATTGAATCTCATTTGCCACTTAGATGCCCAGATTGCCAGTTTGTCAAGATCATGTTGCAAGGATGCCACATCCTGGATGGAATTAATTGGGCTGGATAATTTTGTGTCATCTGCAAACACTGATACATTACTTACAACACCCTCACCTAACTCATTAATGAACAAGTTAAATAAAATTGGACCCAATACCGATCCCTGAGGGACCCCACTAAGAACCTTAATCCAAGTAGAGAATGTACCATTAACAACCACCCTCTGTACCCGATCCTGTAGCCAGTTTCCTATCCATGTGCAAACAACTTCATTAAGCCCAACAGACCTTAGTTTAGAAAGCAGTCGTTTGTGGGGCACAGTATCAAATGCTTTGGCAAAATCCAAATAGATCACATCTACTGCCCCCACTGTCCAGTATCTTACTTACATCATCATAAAAAGCAATCAAATTTGTCTGACATGACCTATCCTTCATAAAGCCATGCTGAATGCTGCTCATAATGCCATTCACTCGGACAAAATTTTGAATGTGAACCCTTAACAAGCCTTCAAATAATTTGCCCACCACAGATGTCAATCCTACTGGCCTATAATTGCCAGTCTGAGATTGTAATCCCTTTTTAAATATTGGGATAACATTAGCTTTTCTCCAATCCATAGGCACCATATCAGATGAAAGTGAATCTGAGAAAATCAGAAATAGGGGCTGGTCTAAAACTGAACTAAGTTCTCTTAGAACCCGGGGGTGTATGCCATCAGGCCCTGGAGCCTTATTTACATTAATTTTTATTAAAGCTTTATGAATCATATCCTGAGTCAGCCACTGACTAGATTGAGCTGAGCCATTAGTGCAGCTATAAAGTGAGCCTGGGAACTAAGACTCCTCTATTGTATACACTGAAGAAAATAACTGATTTAACACATTTGCCTTTTCTGTATCTGTTACAACATTTATTACAGTGTTTATATTCTTAAATGCAGCTTCTGTCCCAACAGATTTGTAGTTTTTAAATGCCTTTCTCTTCTTTCCTATTAACTTCTCTCCTTCTGTATTAAGCCACATAGGATGATTCTTAGAGCTCCTACATTTACTCCTTAAGGGAAAAGAAAGAGAAAGGATAAACAGATATATGTAAAACTGATTCCATAGTGCTAAACAAAATGAGAGATATCAAATCTCATATTAAGACCATGGAGGATGCATGTATTTAAAGTCAATATCCAAAACGCCTCGACAGTATTCAATTTGCGTAACACCTCCCCCCCTCTCAGGGGAACGCATACTCTTTCAAAATTTAATCCCTAGGTCCAAGGAACCCTGTGTACTAC
Source organism: Xenopus laevis (assembly GCF_017654675.1). Classification (NCBI taxonomy): domain Eukaryota; kingdom Metazoa; phylum Chordata; class Amphibia; order Anura; family Pipidae; genus Xenopus; species Xenopus laevis. The sequence goes on from NC_054373.1 coordinate 98,907,967, forward strand.
AGGTACTGAAGTGTCTGCCAATAGGGAATCTACTGTCTCTTTTCTCTACGGCATTCAGGTGCTCCCTAATTCTCTCTTTAAGGGAGCAGACAGTCCGTCCTACATATAGTTTTAGGCATAGTTTGCATTCCAATAGGTACACCACTTGGTTACTGCAACAGTTGTTATAAGTCTGTTTTTTTTATAATTTGCCTGTAATGTTAGATGCAAATTCAGAACTAATTGTAATCACTTTATATGTCTTATATGTCCCCTTACTACTCAGCCACCTGTCCGATGATGGGCAAACTGGACTAGACACTAAACTGGGAGATAATATTTTGCCCAAAGTAGAAGATCTTCTCGATACAAACTTTAAGGGATTGTTGAGCAGAATTTCTTTTAATATTGAGTCAATATAAAGAATTGGAAGATGTTTTCTAATTATTTTACATATGTCCTTATATTCAGTACTGTACTCTATGCTTAAATAAATTGGGGTATTGCTGTCTCCATTTTTGTTACAATTATTAAGTGATTTGTTTTGCATTTCTGTTACCACCTGAAAAAAGATTCTTTCTATCTCTTGAACACGCCCTGAGGTAAGCTGATTCGACAATACCCACAGGATATTCTCTGTCAATTTTTGTTCAAGTACAGTATAATTGATTGTTGATCATATGTTTCAATTGTGGAGCAGTTTCATATAAAGCGAAGGAACTGGCTAAATGGAAGGCTCATTTTGGTATGTTGAGGGTGGCAACTTTCCGCTCTTAAAATAGTGTTGCCAGTCGTTGGTTTAGTGTATACTTTAGTTTCCATTCTACCAGTGGATGGTATACCCATCAATGTAGTATCCAAAAAGTCTATGTTGTCAGGATTCTGGTTAAAAGTAAACACTACATTTAGAGAATTGGTATTTAGGTAATCCAAGAAGGTTTTTTCCAATGATCCTGACCAAATGAATATAAACTATACCAGGGCCGGAACTAGGGGTAGGCAGAGTAGGCACGTGCCTAGGGCGCAAAGCTGGGGGGGCGCCAGGCACGTACCTGCTCTGACGCCTACCCCATTGTCCGGTCCCATCTCTCCCCGACTTGCATGCGTATATTTTTGGAATTGCGCCTTTGCGCATGTGCGCACAAAGTTTCGCGCATGCACAGTCATGCGCACTTTCGCACATGCGCGCCAGAGCGCAGTTTCGGTCATGCACGCCAGAAACTGCGCTCAGCCGGCGCCGTACCCGGCCAGGTTGCCTAGGGCGCCTGGCTGGGTTGGCCCGGCTCTGAACTATACAGTCGCTATACAGTGTCTCCAAATACATGGGTGTGTTCCCACCATCCCATGTATAGATTAGCATAGAATGGTGTGAACACAGCTCCCATGGCGGCTCCACGTCTCTGGAGATAATATGACCCATCAAAATAAAAATAATTATGGGTCAAAAGAAAATCTAGGGCCAAAGTTAAAAAAAGATACACTTGTGAATAAAGTCCAGAGTTAAACAACATGTAATTAATGGCCTCCAAACTCTTTAAGTGTGAAATGCATGAGTATAAGGATTAGACATCTATAGTAACCCAGCTGTAATTGCCGGACCAAGATATATCTTTCAATCTGGATAATAAATGACCAGTGTCCTTCAAATATGATTTTAAATTAACAACTATAGGCTGGAGGCAACGATAGATCCTCATTTAGGGAGCCAATACTTGACACTATTGGTCTACCTTGGGGGTGGGTCAAGGACTTATGAATTTTGGGTAAATGGTGAAATATTGGTGTAATTGGAAATTCCCGAAGTAAAAATGGTAATTCCTTCACATCCACTACCCCCAAGGAAACACCAAACTTTACAAGATTGGTAAGTTCCAATTGAAATTTCTTGGTTGGATCTTCCATTAGTTTGGTGTAAATATCACAATCTGACAATTGGTGTTTGGCTTCAGAAATATAGTCAATGGTGTTCAAGACTACCACTGAACCACCTTTGTCTGCTTGGTGGATAGTGATCTATATTTTCATGTAATTGATTAAGAGCCACCCTGTCTGATTCACAGAAATTGGAGGACTATTTGGAATTTTTGTTTTTAATATATTTCCATAGATCTTGGTCGATCAAAACTTGAAAAACATCCATGTTTCTGGTTTAAGACCCAACGAAATCTGTGTTTGAGTATCCATGTTAGTAATATTCCCCTCATGAAATAGGTCCTCCAAGTTCTGTGGAGGCAGGACAGTCTTATCGGGTTAATCCCAAATTATGTCAAAAACCTGAGCAACTGGGATAACAGGTTCCATACCTGTACTACGTACAATCATTGTACAAACAATTCTAAACATAATTAATAACAGTAAAAAATTTACACAAAGTAAAAAACTATTTTGGTGGAATATTTTTGGAAGAATGGTCTTGCCCATCTTTATTTATTTATATATATATATATATATATATATATATATATATATATATATATATATATATATATATATATATATATATATATATATATATATAAATGAAAACCAATTTAGATTGACCCATCACAGCACAATATTTTCACTGGGCTTTAAAGAGCATCCATAAAACTATTTACAATGTAATTTTCCTATTTTTTTACAATAGCAAAATAACAATGAAAGGTATCATCCCTTCTCTTGACCTCAGTTTATTTGGTGTTGTGATAGGAATTTGGTGTCTTGAAATTGACAAAAAAATCAATGCAATAGGTTTAAAAGTAAATGTAGGGTGATTTCCCTAAGTGCTGGAAACATTTGGAACCAAAATATATTTTTTGACATGGTTATCCATTAATAGTACATGCTGGATTATAACAAAATATTGTGTTTATTGTATGGTAGTCATCTCACAATCCATCAGAGGCTAATGTTACGGAAGAACAAGGATGTAATCATATGACGTATTGATTTTGGTGACAAAATTAACCTTTCAAGATCACTTTTCTCTTTAGGAAATCAAGCTGCTCGTTGTTTTGTCTGTCGTCTAATCCACAATCAATACTCCATGTAAATCATTCTCCGAAAGAGTTATGTCTTTGTTTACGTTTCATTGCAGCGCTCTACAAATTAACTTCAATCCAGATTGCCAAGAAATCATTAAATGATAGCAAAATATATTTCATTAAAAGTACACTATATTTTGTTACCCTTCTCACTGACCTTTCCGGAAGACATCTTGCTTTCATTATAAATGGAACAGACAAGGATTGTAAAATCTCTTGCAAAGGAATCAGCGTCTTTATTCCTGAAATATATAAGAAGTTAAAAATGAAAAGGCAAATGAGATGGCAACATGTTAACTTTGGTTCATTATTTATTGCTAGTTTAAATTGTATTAACAATCTGTTCCTTATGGGGATTGAAATTTGCTTTCAATGAAACTTTAATTGCATGCATTCTATAGAAAAATACAGCTTATAGCTGTCTGATTGAATAGCAAAGTCATCCAGCTTGCACAGATTGCTATGATTTACATTGTTCTGCAAGCAATTAATAGCACTGCAGAGAGACCTAACATTTTCTGATTTTTTTCGTACTTAATTTAGAGTTGTAAGCTTTTCTCAGTTTTAAATATAGGAAGGCCTGTCATTTTTACTTTATTAAATTCCATTCATATTTCCTATTGTGTAATTTCCTTTTTCTATTTTAAGTTAACAATGCAAGTATATTCAACTTAGAGAATAAGAGCTTATCACATTTGAAATGAAATCATATAATGCATACAGTCCTTCTTCTAAAATAAAATGTAAAATATGTTGCTATGATTATGGACTTGCTCTACTATAAATATAGTAGAAAACATAGTTATAGTAGATAATAATCATCCACAGACAGTATGTAGCAACTTATCCTAAACTACACTCACATTAAATATAGGAAATACAATAAAGTTCATACCATATATACATGCCATGAAAACATGATAATCAATTTTGTATTAGTAAAACAAAATTCAATTAAAGGGGACCAGTCACCCAAAAAAATTATTCAATCCTATTTTATCATATTAGCCAAGAAAAATGAATTTTAATTACACTATAAAAATTATTTGAATCTTGTTTCCTTCAGTCTGGGAATTCATAATTATAACAAGCAGGCAGCAGCCATTTTGTGGTCACTGTTATTAATGCAAGCCTTGCATCATCTCAGAAACTTGTTTGTGCACCAGAATGGGGGACCTGATGTCCATTCCCATGCCCTGGTTACACAATTAAATGGTAAAGAGAACGGGGGAATGTGGGGAGAGCAATGACATCTAGGAAGTGCTGAATGGAAAGTGAAAGTAATTGTCTGCCCCGCCTCTATGCCCATGGCATAGAGGAGGGGCAGGCAATATTTGATTGACAGCTGAGATTTTTAAATCAGCTTACAACAGCTATGAATGCTTTAATAAAAAATAGAAATTGGATTTCATGTTTTATTTGAAAAGGACTTTTATTATACAGATTTTTGTGTCTGGGTGACAGGTCCCCTTTAACACTATTTATCAACTATCAAGGCATAGTAACAAAGAGCAATATGCATTAAGGCCCCTTGGAGCTACAGTATTCAAATGCTTTTAAAAAACTCCCATGAATTTAAAATTCGACCCTTGATAAATCTGCCCCTAAATGTCAATATTTCCAAAAAGCTAATCCCTAAGTGTGTTTTTTTCAGAAAGACTTATTTCACAAGTACAAAGTGCAAAGATACTGGGTACTTGTCTGAATCAGTCCTCTTTGCTGAGTTTCTTTGTGGGCAGTGTTAATGGGCATGTTGATTCAACACAATTATGAGTGGACAATGACAGCGGATGCCAACTTAGAGATAGTAAGCAATAGTTAGAAGTCATTTGTCATTAGAGATAAAACAACACCTGAAAATAGAATTAGGCAGAATAGGTTTTGTAGATGATGTACATAATGGCTGGAAATAGGGGTAAATTGATTCTAAATTGGCAACATGTCATGGGTTGGGGTGTAGGTTAAGGGTTTGCAGGTTAGGGTTGGGTGTGGGTTGAGTTTTTCCTGACCTGCACATCACTAGTAGACAGTGAAGGCATCTGCCAAAGACGCAAGTGGGGAAGTTCATGTGAGAATGCAACATGTGCAAGAGGCAGTGGGAGCAAGCAAATGGTGACAGTCATTCATTTGCTCCCACTGCCACTTGCACAGTTTGGGCATATGTGTGCTTTGTTATGTGTTTGATTAAATGGCCCGTCGACAGGGGTGCTATGAAAGTTATTAAAAGATAAATATAAAAAGTACGAACGAAAACAGGGCAAAAAAAATACGAGAATCGTATATTTTTTTGTGGTTCTTACACTTAATTAATCTCGAATTTTTAAAGTTTTTTTTAAGAATTTTTTTTAACAAAAAAACAATTTGTAGGGAAAAAATGTGATTCGTGAAAAATGTTAGTAAATAGGCTCCTTAGATGTGATTGTTTTTATATAAAAATATTGCATAATCTTTATTTTAGGGCAAATTGTTCTAATGTACAGCTGTGTCCCACCTGTGTCTATTAAGCTTTACAGCATAATCTGTTCTACCTTAACGCTCATTTTCTTTACCAAACTCAGTAAATGGGTTGCATGATATAGAAAACAAGATGATTTAAATTCCGTGTAGCTTATACACTCAAAATTGTGGAGAAATCCATGATACACTGGTGCAAAGTCACTCGCAGAAGCAGAAAATAAAAAACACATTTACACCAGGAGACTGAAGCACTGAGTTAAAAAAAGAATTAAGTTGTGGGTAGCAGAAACTATCTGTATGAAAAGACAAAAGAAGACACTGAACAGCAGGGAACAGCTATCATAACTACTAGGGAAGAAAAACATCTGGACGTTGAATTGGGCAAAAACCTGAAAGAAAGAGAAAACGTCTTGATTACTGTTAATGTCTCTAAAGGGAAAAGCAAGTCATAAATAAAAAAAAAAAATCTGTCTATATCTTTTGTCTTTGTGCGAGGAAAGCACTCCAGGTTAGACCCCCCTCTGCAAATTAGGAGCAGGACAATTGGATTCGCCATGGCTGTTCACCCAGTACAGAATTCCTAAATTAACCCTATTTATAGACAACGATACCAACTCATAAAATGCCAGGAGAAGTTATGGATCTAGAAAAAATTCTTCAATGACTTAGCACTTAGAGGTGGTTGTGGTGTTATCCCTGGTGTGATGGCTCTCAGTAGGTTGGTTAATGATGGCAGTGATGGAAACAATGTCTTCCCTTTCTTCTATCTATATGACCAAGTTCACAACATTCCTTGACAGCTGAGTTGTAGCCTAGCAAAAGTTGGACCACAGGGAAAGATGCCCAATCTTCCTCTTCCCTAATTTCTCAAAGGAATGGTACCCCATCCAACCTACAGCCTCCACGATTATCAATGTGTCCTTAAAAAAATATAACTCAAGCATCACATGACAGCAATATTGCTGCACCCCACTAATGTTGAACTACAGGTCCCAGAATTAGGGCTTAACAAAGAGACTCAGGTTACTGCAATACATTATAAAAGATTCTTAAATGGTGCTTTATTGGCTCTGAATAAACAAACAAAAAGTAAGCCAATCAGGGTTTAACAAAAGTTCAGTGGCAGAGAAAGGCTATCGACATTTTCTCCCTCCTGTCTTCAATTTCTCTTCTTTGTCTAGTACCTGTATTCAAACTTTCAGCCTTGTCACAAGTATTTTACCATGCAGCAAATGTTAATTACATACAGTAAACTGCCTTTCAAAATAATTAGTTCCCCCCTTGGTCTGCACATTAAGCTCATATTATAAAAAAAAACAGGCACTTTTTCCTCATAAAGTGTCATCATCACCACCACAATATGGAAGAAGTTTTCTGTGTTTTTCCAGATCTTTCAGTACCATTAAAGTATTAAGTATTAAAGTAAAATATTTTTAGACTAAAGACTACAGTACACGAACAGTTAATTTAACCACAATCCTTTCCTGAATGACATAAAAAAAGAAATCTGTCTGTATATCCTTGGAAATGTATACTGTGTGTTTTAATGCAGTCTCTTGAAAATAGGTTTTAAATTGCCCCTTACATTAGGCTTTTATTATATGAAGGAACAAATGTATTACTTTACAGCAAAAATCAAGGTCTTGCAGTTCCCTTTCAGACGCTGCTTTCAGAAATCTTCTTTCTACATGTGTATGCAAATCATTGTCTAATTTATCCCCAAATGGATGTTTAATTGCTCATTCTATGCATGAACCCAATTAGTGCAAATGCATTGGAGATAAGAGGCCATGTGCAATGTGCATCTAATCTTGCCTCAGCTTGTCTGTGCAGTTTCAGGGACCGTATTCTGTCTGTACCATTCTGTACAGTGACTAAAATGAGTTAAAAGGAGATTGAGGAGCAGATCCCTATGTGCCAAAAAATGTATAATGCACCCTGTTTTAGGGGATTTATATTACAGGCATGGGACATGTAATCCAGAATGTTTGGGATATCCAGATATTGAGTTTTTCTGTAATTTGGGTCTCCATACCTTAAGTCTACTAAAAGAGCACTTTAACATTAATTAAACCGACTGGAATTATTTGCCTTCAATGAGAATTCATTATTTATTAGTTACTGTAATATTATGTACTAGGTATTGTTATATTATTACAGTGAAAAAGGAAATCATTTCAATCATTTGATTAAAATGGAGTCTATGAGAGATGGCCTTCCTGTATTTCTGAGCTTTCTGGATAATGGGTTTTCCGATAATAGATCCAATACCTCGACCTACTTTACATCCTACACATAATGCTTTATCTCTCTTTTCCACATTTGGAGAAATCCTAGGTATTCTCTGGTATCAGATTATTGTATGGAATAATATCTAGTGTAGTGGAGAGTATTTGTTATCATCCAACATTGACAGAGTCAGACTGGGGGGTCTTGACCCACAGGGGCTGTTGTATCAAGGGCCCGCACATACATCCCCATGCCCTGACCCCCCCTCTTGGCCAACTCCATGTGGAGGTCAGGGAGTTTCAGGCAGATGGGGGAATGGATCTGGGTTTTTCCTGAATATTCTGTTAAAGAAAAGTGATGAATATGAGGGTTTGCAGAAAGACCAGTACATTTGTAGAATAAAATGCAGAAATAATAAACCTTGGTATTGTGTAGACCAACTCCTTTGCCAATGCCTTGTACAGGGTAATGAGTGTGTGCCTGGTATGGATGAGGCAATTTATTCAGCCCAGGCTTGAGCCAGGGATGTTGTTCTTTGAGTATCCAAATCCTGGCTCAAGGGCAATGGAACAAAATATACATAACGTGATGGTATACACTGCTATCATGCTTCCAGGTTAAGGGGTTCATAAAATAAATAGTGTTCTTTCTTCTATTTTGGGGCTTCACTACCAAATTCCCAGTGAGACAAGAGGTCAGAAATAGCATCCAGAACCCCATTTCATAGCTCATGTTGTGCCTTTACATGAATATTTGTGTGTTTACATGAGTAGGGTCTGTCCCACATAATTGAGGAACCTCTCTTTTCTCAAATAAATGAAAAGAAAGATAAAGAATAACATAAGGCAAATTCCTGCAACATGAAAAATACAGAAATATGTTAATATTCTCTTTATGTGTAATAACTAAATAAGATAAATGCTGATAAACTGGCCATTAGGCACACAAAATGAGATCTGAAGCCAGTTGTATATATCTGAGTGCCTGTGGCCCATTACTATAAAAGTAAGTATAAGAAATAATTTAATTTCTGAAAGACCTCTCGCTTTATTCACAGTTCTCATACTGAAGAAAATTACCCACTTGATAGGCTAGGCTTTCACTATCTAATCACCTCATTATGGGGCATTCAGGGACAAGTCAAATGAATGTTCTGGTGATTCTATTAGCTCCTGCAGTGTGGCTATTTTAAAATCATCAAGTTAGACGCATTTACTAATTGCAATCAGCCAACAGAAGAATTGGCCCTGCTGCTGCAAATATCTTTTGATCGTGGCACTGACAGCAGCTCTTAATAAATTACACCAAAAAAAAAATACTTGTAAAGGGTTTTTTTTAGCATAAGAAGTCGAGTGTAGGAAGAATTTCAACAATACACAGCATGAAACATTGAAATTGTTCTTAATAATATAAAGATATGGGATCTTTCTGTAAATTGTATCTCCATATTAAGTCTGGTACAAAAAAATCATTTAAACATAAATTAAACCCAAATAGGACTGTTTTGTCTCCAATATGGATTAATTATGTCTTAGTTGGGATCAAGTACAAGGTACTATTTTATTGTTACAGAGAAAAAGGAATATTTTTTAAAACATTTTAATTATTTGATTATAACAGAGTCTATTGGAGATGGCCTTGCCGTAATTTTCAGCACAACTTTCTGGATAACAGGCTTCCAGATAACAGATCCTTTACCTGTATAAGATAAGTGATATGGTCATGTGGAGTGAGGGTGATCCTTAACCAAAGTTGGTCTAGGTGGCCCAGGACCAGTTATTAGGTGTTACCTTATGCTTAGTAATATATACCCATCTGTCTTATCTTCTACAAAGCTGGACACTCACAGATTATGCCAGTCATGGAGTTTGGCCTTTATTTTACTGACTTTTGAGAGGAGGGGCAGGCAATATTTGATTGACAGCTGAGATTTTTAAATGAGTTTACAACAGCTATGAACGCTTTAATAAAAAAAAAGAATTTGGATTTCATATTTAATTTGAAAAGGACTTTTATTATACAGCTTTTTATGTCTGGCTGACAGGTCCCCTTTAATTTAGTTGTCCGGATTGATGGACAGCTCTAGGGTAACTCTCAATGTAGTTGGGAATAACTAGGTGTTGACGTCTTCTGACCTATCAGTACATGACCCAAATTCTTGGCTTACACAATAGGCAGCTCATTACAGACAGATACTGATTCTTCACTATAAGGTTAGTGAGGCTCTGGAATGCTCTGATTGTGATGGCAGATTCCATAAAAGGGGTTCTTTACCAAAAAACTATTTTTGTTGCATAATTAATTGAAATCTACAGTTGTTTGACATGTAATTGATATTAAAAGCACTGTCTAGGGGCATATCTGTAAGGGCCCCTGCAAAAACAAATTCAGGGCCCTCTGAACAAAATCAGTAGAGAACATTGATATGCAAAATGACAATGTCAGACATGCAATTCAGGTCACAAGTTTAAAATCTCAATTTACTGACAATGCCCCCCTCTTATAGCAGGCCCCCTGCAGTCCCATGGTCTGCACCCTCTATAGCAGTGATCCCCAACCAGTAGCTCGTGAACAAAATGTTGTTCTCCAACCTTCAGATGTTGCTCCCAGTGGCCTTAAAACAGGTGCTTATTTTTGAATTCCAGGCAAGTTTTGGTTGTATAAAAACCAGGTACACTGCGAAACAGAGCCTCAATGTGGGTTGACAATCCACATAGGGGCTACCAAATGGCCAATCACTGCACGTATTTGGCACCCCAGGAACATTTTTCATGCTAGTGTTGCTCCCCAACTCCATTTACTTCTGAATGTTGCTCACGGGTTGAAAAGGTTGAGGATCCCTGCTCTATAGTTACGCAACTAACAGTATCGCAGACATTAACTATTTAATCACCTCATTATGGCACATTCAGGGAAGTGTGGTGTTCATGCAAATGGCCTGTATATGTCACTGTGATCATACTTATACTGTGCATACTTCCTGGTAGCTTAAAAGTGAAATCTTACTGTTGTACAATGGCTGCATGATTCTGCTAATAAAGCATAACAAATGGCGACAAGGATGGCTCTTCTACCTCTGCAGCAGCCTGCACCTTTTCTTCCAAACCCTGGTGAGCCTACCATACCTTTTTTACTACTTGGATCTGTATGTTTGAAAATTACATTATTGCTGCTGACCAAGGGGAGATTTCTGCTGCTAGAAAGTGTGCTTTACTTATTCATTGCCTGGGAGCAGAGGGACAGCGTTCTATACATTACCATTACCTGATGATACTTATGAAACTGCTCTTACTGCTATAAAGAACTTTTTCGTGCCATGCAACAACCTAATCATCTCCAGCTGAATTACTACATGGCAGACAGATGAGCACTAAATTACATGTTGCAGACATCAAACTTCCACAAAATACTGTGCCTACAAAATCATCTACCGCTGTCAACAAGCCAAATGCAAGGCTTATACTGACAGAAAATGTGGTGCCAGAGAAGTACACTTTCAGCCTGGATCTTTAGTCAGAATTAAGAAACCAGGAATACTGAAACAAGGACAATCTAAATTTACTACACCTCTTAAAGTGAGACACCAGCGAGGACCATACACATATGAACTGTCTGATGGACGCATATGGAATGCAAGTCGTCTTGCTCCTGTTAGATATGACTTTGGAGAAGCTTCATTTGATGAAGGACATTTTCCTACTCCTGATACTCAACTGCAATAGGCCTGAAGAAAGTAAACCTATAAGGCGTACTGAGAGAATCAGAAAACTACCTGCATGGACCAAGGACTTTGTGATGTGAAGAATGTATAATATTGTTTTAAAATGCATACTGTTTAATTGTTGCTGTTATTATAGTTGTCCAAATGCTTTCCTACCATAGGGGGAATATGTGGTGTTTATACAAATGGCCTGTAGATGTCACTGTGCTCATACTTGCGTGCTGTGCATACTTCCTGGTAGCTTAAAAGTGAAAGTTACTGTCAGGCCCGGACTGGCCATTTGTGAATACGGGCAAATGCCCGTTGGGCCGCTGCCCATGCCGTGTAAATGGGCCGCATTGACAGTGTGCGACTGTGCGATCTCTTGTGCGCAGGGCCCTTGCGCTTGGATGAAGAGAGAAATGTCATTTTGCAGGACCCGCACTAACATTTCCTACCAGTAGAGGGCGCGCAGCAGAAGTGAGCCGGAAACTGAAGAGCTGCACGGGGAAAACTTTGCAGTGCTTTTCAAACGCTCCAATGAAGGGATGAAGGGAAGGATGGAATTTTCTGCTGCTGTTCTGCATTTCCCCCCTTGCCCCCCCCCCCTCCAACTGTACAGAGAAAGGGCAGGTAAGAACAACTACTACCTGCTACTTAAAGTGATACTGACATGAATAAAAAAAAAATATATATATATATATATATATATATATATATATAATATATATATATCTATGTATAATACTGTTCATCTAAAGTTATAGGTCATGTACATTTTGAAATCTGCACTGTGTGTGAGTTAGCTGTCTATTAATCTTATAAATGTTGCCTTATATGTTAGAAAAAAGTGTTTTTAGTTTATTTTTGGGAAAGAATTCTTCATTTGCGCCTGTGTAGTAACAAATTACAAGCAGTCTCGTGTCCTACAGATATATGTGTAGCAATAGCGATATGGAGCACACAGTGGTTTAGGAGGAATTAAAACATTCTTTATTAGATATCCTTTAAAATCATCAGTACATTATGTGGATATGACTTCTCCCCCACACTTGACGCGTTTCGTGGCGTTTCGCCACTTCCTCAGATGCTTAGGTCTATGCTTATGCCTGTGCTTCTGAGGAAGTGGCAAGACGCCATGAAACGCGTCAACTCTGTTATGTCATAATACTGATAATATCACTGCACAGTTTAATTATTCACAGCAGTCTTGCCCTGCTTTATGGCAGCTGAGATTCTAACTATCTATGTGCAGTTTTCTATGCAGGACATGGCAGGCTTCGGGCATCTGTTCACAGGTTTTTATCTAATATTCCCCTGTATAATTGTGTCCAAGGAATGGATTAAAAAAACTTGCTCCCAATAAAGACTAATTATATCTTAGTTTGGCTCAAACTACTGTTTTATTATTACAGAGAAAATTAAATCTTTTAAACATTTGGATTGTTTGCATATAATGGAGTCTATGGGAGACGGCCTTTCCTAATTTGGAGCTTTCTGAAAAATGGGTTTCCAGATAACCAATCCAATACCTGAAGTGGGCTGCTTTGATTTTTTTTGCCAGGGCTGCTTTTTTCTCCCAGTCCGGCCCTGGTTACTGTTGTATAATGGCTGCCTGACTCTGCTAATAAAGCACTGTTATACTCTACTCATCCTCGGCTACCAAAACATAACAGGAAGTCAAAAGTCTGTGTTGGTCCCTAGAAGCAAGACATACTTTATGTACTGTAAAGTGGAGTCCTACTGTAACATCTACTTTTTCCCCTATTACTCCAGTTAAGTATGATGCCTTGCTTAGGGACTATCTACATGCAGAGTGTTAAATGTCTGTAGAAACTGATTTGGAATTTTCATATTAAGTTAGTGTGGACAAAGGTGGAAAAGTGGCAGCTGTGATTAGTAGCTGGGTCTGTTTTTATTTTTTATTATTTTCTTGGTATCATGTCATTTGATGGCTCCCAACCCTTTGGTAAGAGGCTTTTGTAGAGCCATCACAATGCAAGAATCAGCACAAGGAACTGTCCTGGCAATCCACTTTAATTAGACAATGTTTATATCTCTTGCTTGAATTCATGTGCGAAGGATAAGCTTTGGTGCATGAAGCTGGCATCCATTATTTCTTGTCTCTGACTTGAATGCTTCCAAATATAGCCAGGGCTTACTTGACCTATCGCGAACATTTTATTTCATCTGAAATCTGACTGGCACATGGATTGGGAAAGGTCACTGAATGCAAAGCAACCTCACAATAGGAAATGTATTCCCTCTTTGTTAGAATGGAATCCACAATCTGAAATTATTCATTTCAGCTACCATAAAAAAAGCAACTCCGCTGTTTATTTTCTGTCATGCCGTGCATATATCTTTCATGTTTATACATGAACTAGTTTTGCTAGGCTTTTCATCTACCTTTTCTACTGTCTGGGCCACAAGCATTGATGTGCTTTTTTCTAGTGATTGATGACCCAGTTATAATACCCAAGCGATCTCCTTCAACATGTCTATACTGCAAATCTCTGGGGAAACCAAATAGGGCCACCTCTGAATATGCAATATCCTCTGGCAGTGATAACATATGTTGACTATGCTAAATAGCCACACAAGATAGGGACTATGAATTTTAGCTACATTTTGTTTTATTTATTGTAAACGGACCAGGGAGAATAAATAAAAATGTTAATTGTAACCTGAAATCATATATAACATTGTACTACTTACTTACCTTACTTATCCTTGCAGGGATGCTGATTGTTCATATTTTTGTTATAGTTGCTTAATAAAGTTTTTTTTTTAAATCGATTCCAAAATATACATCCAAAATACTTATATTTACGTGCGAATAAAAAGACACTATTTTAATTTAAATCTCTACTTATTCTAAAGATGACCTCAATGTTTTGTTGAAAGATAAGGAAAAAAAAGATTAATTACTGTGTTTCACAAGGGTTCTTTTTTAAAAAAAAAATCCGTACCCCTGTTAACTAGGTATGCACGAAATCCACTAGGGCCGGGGAGCAGGGGGGGGCGGCATCGCAGGAGCCGCCTTAGGGGGCAAGAGGCATTGAATCGTCCCTGCATGTATAAAATAATACAATGGTGGCTCATTGAAATTTGGAATATTTTGGTATATTGTGTGTAGATTTGTTGTGTGTATATGTGCAACCCATCTATGTTCCCTGTATTTTGCACCTTCTGCACAGTTTATAAAAGCAGGCTAATGTAGTGGATTGGAGCTAGACACAAGTTGTAAGGAGTGTATGTAAAAACAAGTTCCTTTGTGATTAGCTTGTGTATGCAAATTCACACATGATATATACTGTATGTATAGTAGAAGTGACTACTTCATACCAGTCTAATAATGTGATAATAATAATAAATGTATTTTCAGTGTTTTGATCACATACTTCATACCTTCAACAGCTAAAATACCACAGTGAAATTCCTTGTGAAAATTCAGTAGTTGGGAAGTGCCTAAAATCACATACAATAAACATTAACCAATGTAGCATGTTCAGCACAAAGGTTTTAGTGAGAGTACTTACCGGACATCCACAGGCTTCATCGTGCTACACGTTCACCTCCATCCCATGCTGTGACTCCATTTCCTTAGTAGACACAATTAGCGGAGCACCAAGGAAGCTGGTTTAAAATGGTAAAGAAAATTTATTTGAAGCACATTAAAATATCCAAAATTACAGCAGCATACCAAAAAACTTAGCTGTCCACTTGACGCGTTTCGTGGCACCCAGCCACTTCAGCAGAAAGCATCAAGCGGGCAGCTTAGTTTTTTGGTATGCTGCTGTAATTTTGGATATTTTAATGTGCTTCAAATACATTTTCACTTTTTTACCATTCTTTGGTGCTCTGCTATACTAATGTAGTGTTACATGATAAAAAATGGTAACAAACACTACAATATTGTATCTATATTTTTACTTAGCCTTGGAGTGCTCCCACAACCCTTTTTTCTGCATTTATGATAAAAATGGTTCTTTTCTAGAACTTTGGCTGTTATATGTTACTAAGATTTTTTATCAAATTAAATAATTTCATTAAGTAGCCATATAAAATGGCAGCGATTCTTACCCCTTAAGCAGAATGTAAATTGTGTGCTGTGTGCTCTGTGTGACTATTTACATTGAGTGGTTTTAAAATTGCTTATGAATCTAAATCCGTATAAATGAGAGAGATGATTAAAGTTCTCTTCATAGTCATCTGTTAAGGGATATCCTGTCATATGCAATATAAGACAATAATTGCCTATTTAATTGCTTTTCCATGTGAGTGACAGGCAGTGATTCAGGGACAGAATGGCTTCCTAAGCAATAGATTGGTATCAGGTGTGGCCAAGACGCATTAGGAGGAGATGGGCTTTAGAGATCATCTGTGTGAAAGTCCCAGCGCTCAGAAGAATGGTGCTTTTATTTATTTGCAACTGCATTAACAGACTACATAAATAGCAGGCAATAAAGACCAAAGCACATTCTCTTCAACAGGAGGTGAATGCAAAGCTTTCACAAATATTTATAATTAGCATGTATTAGCTTGTTTCATGTATAGTCTGAAAAACAGAAATTTTTAACCCCTGGGGAATTAATTAACCAGCCCCAAATGTCTTTAAAATGTATAATAGAAGTAGGATAGCTATTTAAATAACACTAAAATAATTATGTGATACCTAGACTAATAATGGCTCAGTGTTCCAATTAGTTCTGTTTGTAAGAATGTGAAAATTGCAGAAAATAAATCTGAGTGTAAAATTAACCACATATAATAAATCCGGACAGACAAGCACTTACACACAATTGGTCCTATTTATTAACTTTTGAATTTCTATTTTTTTTAAATTTTTTATCTAAAAATTAATTTTTTTATTTCTTTAAAACTCTAAAAATTCAAGATTTAGAAAGCGTACAAAAATAATGTGCACAAAAAACTCAAGTACAAAACTTCAGCAAGTAAAAGAGGTCAAGGTCCTATAGGTCAAGTATTTTTTTCCTAGTAATTGTCAAATTTTTCAGAGGGGTTTTTTTTTTTTCATTCATGCTTTTTATATTTAGAGCTGTTAATAAATTACATGGCATTCGTGGTTTTAGAGAAAATTAGTTTATTTGTGATATCAAAAATCTCTTAAACCACTAAAATGAGTGTGGATAAATTGGCCTCCACGAGAAATAGCACATGGGGAAATTGAGGTCACTTTGCTCAATGAGTTTTCTATAAGCCCACTACACTAGCAATCACCCTGTGTCACATATCACTACGTAGAGACATATTTATCAATTGATCAAGTGAGAGTTCACACAATAATAACTTTATCCATAAGAATCTTATTCAAGTGAATATAGGATAGTGGAGTTTCCATGGGTCGGACTGGGGGGCCCGGAGCCCACTGGGGCTGCTGTTAGACAAATAACAAATCCTTTACCAAAAGATTCAGATGAATACCTTCCTCTGTAGTTACGTCCCTGATGCAGACCCTGCAGGGGGGGGCCACAGCAAAATTGAGTCCATACACACTCAGCAGACACACTCAGCTCTTAAACTGGATGGAGCATTCATTTTTTTAGGTGGGATGTCTGTGGCAATGCATTAACTCCCCTGCAAACAATAATGGTTTATCCCTAAACTTTCTCAAGATAAAGTGCAATATGTGCTTAAAGCAAAGTGCAACAGCCTATAAATAAAATGACTCCTCTACTTCTAATTCCATATAACAGTTACAAGTTCAGAGTAATTTTCCAGACACTCCAGCACATTGCAGTGAAGCAATCTCTTTATTGTCATGAGCTGATGGAAAATTTTATTTACTGGTACAGAATACCCTTGATGGGAATAGATTTTGCTTTAGCGTTCAGAGCTGTAACAGTGTGTGTACATGATGTAGATCGTCAATTCCTATCAATTCCTTCCACTAATTATTAGTTGCAAAATTAAAGAAAAGTAACTTTTTAATTTAATCTGAGTGTTAAGAGTCTCAGTTAACCATTATATGTTGGTTTGGTTTAGATGTTCCTGTGTCCTTGGATTATACAGTATTTTATGTTAGCCTTATAGGAAAGGCTTGTCTACTCCGTATTCGTTCTTCTCCCCAGTGCCAGGATGATTATATGAGGTGCGAGCAAACAGGAGTGAGCATACAGTAGAACCCCCATTTTGCATTATTCAGGGAATCAGAATAAAATAGTGTAATATCTGTAACATTGTAAAATCAGGGAAATGCATTATGCCTTATACAGGTATAATGGTGGGACCAGAAAAAATTGTGTAAAATTAGGGACAATGGAAAATCAGAGTATGTAGAATTGAGGTTTTCCATGGCGATAATATTCTTCAAAAAGCCCCTACTTCAGTGGTTCCAAATCTATGGAGTTGGTTTTCCTAGGGGGCTCAAAGCAGTGGCTGGGGATGCAGTTATTTTAATATCTGGGAGATGCCTAGACAGTCCTCGAGGTGGTAAATGTATGTTGACTTGAGTGAGGTGCAAAGAGTTGCACCTTACTCTGAATGCAGCACTGCATGTGTATGGCAATATTGCATTTCAAATGGGTGAAAGGTAGCTCAAGGGCATCCTTCAGGAGCAACCCCAATCTCCTAAACTGGCTGTTGTTGATGGTCTCTGCATTCCTCTGGAAAGCAGAGGTTTAACACTTTCAGAGCGACCTATTACTATGTAAAACAAATGTGCAGCATATATTAAATGTGTGATACTATCTATAGCACTAATATTTTTGTGCTTCGTAAATCTAGCCCCCTGTGGGCATATACCCAATGTCAAAGTAAATGGTAAAACAGCACAGTTCAGACCTTTATTCTCTTTGCTAGCTGGTAAATGAGCATCTGCAAAAGGGCACTTGCCTTACACACATTCCTAATGCAGCAATCTATTGTGTTCCCAGTTATTAAATCTGTTTCTCAAAACAGCTTCTGGGAACCAACGTTACTCTGTGGCTTTTATGTCTGATTATAATCTTCAAAACAGTTGTATTTTTTTTCCCTAAAACCGATTAGCAAAGCCAGACTGTGGTCTTGTTTTCTCAATCGAAACAGTGTTATTCAAGAGGATTTCAGTGCCATTAATAACATTTTAAAGTGTTATCACACACGCGTTTTACAGAGCTTTGCTTCAACCATACAACTAAGTTGCTACCTTTAATAGACATTTGTCCCATGGGTTTTTCAACCATTAGGCTAGATTAAGTGACTCTTCTAAAGCACAATAGCAGATTGTGCCCTGCGGTTTAGCTGCTGGCTGTGGTTGACTGATATCCAACCCTGTGAATCCCTGCTGAGTACATAAGCTTTGTGAGCTCCACTAAATGCATTTAATCTGCATAAATGTATGTGAACTGTGTGCAAACGCCTACTGTAACCTCTCTCCATGCAGATCTGAACTGTTTTAATAGGTCTAGCTCATCCTAGACATAACATTAATTATCGGCAGAGGCTCATTTTTTGTCTATTAATTAGTTATTTTGCAAAAATGTGTAGCTAACATTGCTAGGGTACATGCTGGATAGCTGGTTCTATCTCATCAAGCTAACATTTATTCTTATTGATGGCACTGTAGCTGTACTGCAGTATAAAAGTCATGCAAAATGTTTCCTGCTGTGCAATGTAGTTATTTATTATATTTTTTATGGGTTATGGGGCAAATTGTAATAGACCATGCATTTAAAGGAACAGCAACACCAAAAAATGAAAATGTTTTAAAGGAATGACAATATAATGCACAGTTGCCCTGCACTGTAAAACTGCTCTGCTTCCTTCAGAAAAACTACTATTGTTTATATAAATAAGCTGCTGTGTAGCAATGAGGACTCAAAAATAGGGAAGAAGGTTGTGCTCCAGAATAAATTGTAAATGACTCACCGAATAGTAAATGTGATCCGGCAACAAATATTTGGAAAGAGCAGGGCCGACAGGACCAAGGAAAACAGTTAAAAAACTATATATTTTATTTATACAAAGTTAAAGGTGTATATTTGCATCTCCATCTGCCCTACGCATTTCGCACCCACTCAGAGAGCCCATGACTAAATGCCCTGAGTGGGTGCAAAACGCGTAGGGCGGATGGAGATGCAAATATACACTTTTAAATTTGTATAAATAAAATATATATTTTTTAACTGTTTTCCTTGGTCCTGTGGATCTGTTTGAGTGCCGGTCGGCCCTGCTCTTTCCAAATATTTGTAGCAATGAGGGCTGCCATTCAAAGGAGAAAAGGCTCAGGTTATACAGCAGGTAGCAGATAAGCTCTGTAGAACATAATGGTGTTATCTATTATCCACTATTTAACCTGTGCTATATAGCCATTTTTCAATTTCTGCCAGTGCTACACAGAAGTTTGTTTATATGATCTATAGAAGCGTTTGTGAAGGAAACAGATATGCTTTACAAGTGCAGGCCAACAGCACATGATATTTTCATTACTTTAAAACACTTTACTTCTTCGTTGATACTCTTCCTTTAAAGTCATTCAAATTAATTAACACAGCGTTTTATGAAAAAGATGATCATGTTGTCCTTTATTTTTAATCATTTGCATGTTCCATATTACTTCTGAGAATCCCATTAAAACTTCACTAAAAAGCTGGATTTTAGCCCTGACTTTCTGCCTGGCTTAGTGAAAAGATGCTAAATCATACATATTAATAGTATTAATACTGGAGCACTCTCAATTTTCATTCCAGGGACCCCATTTTAGCAGCCCTGAAGCCACAGTGTGTTTATGCAGAGCAGCAGTTAACGGAATTGGATCAGATACACAACAAGCACATCCTGTACGAACAGAGAATTGAATTTGGATTTGCAGGGACACATGGTGATCTATGAAGTGATGAACACAGCAATACAGCATATTAAGTCACTTCAAAGACACAGCTAAGAAGGACAAAATCAGAATAATGAATATGTAAGACAGCACTGACTAATGAAAGGCTTGCTGGGAGAAGAAACTGCATTCGAATAGAACATGCTGACCTGGGTAAGACCTGAAGCCTCCCTCCCTTTGTATAAATAAACACAAGCATGCAATCACACACACACAAATTTATTTCTCGAAACAAGGCCATAGCTTTATTAAATAATATCAACAACTAGATGATCTTGGCAGGCCGCCTGACACCTCATGATAACTAAGGCCTCCAGAAGTCTGTGCCAGCTGATGTTACACTGATAAAGGGGAATGTTGGGCTTTACCAAAAAGGTTGAAAGGAACAAAATCTACAACATGGAATGCTCTTTTCTGTAAAAGATGCTTCAATGTCAGTTAACATATAATTAAATTGTTAGTCAGCTCATGGTATCAATCCAGAAGAAATACAGGACACTGTATAACTTACTACAAGCTCACAGCTAAGTTGAACACAATAACTGTGGAAATCCAGAAATTAACATGTTCCAGGTCTCTACAGAAAGGTGTTATTCTGTTGATATTCTACATTTTTAAAATTAAACTCATGTCCCCCATATCTGTCATATCCTGCCAAACTGTGGGGAATATTAATTATTTGAACACAGAAAGGCTAAAAAAAGTGCAATTTTAGACGCAGGTCACCATGTGTTTTTAATCAACAATAAAGCATTTTTTCCCTCATTATTGCACCAGAAATGACAGTGAAATTGCACCTGATTTGTGCTGCACATGTTCTGCCACATGGAACTGCAATTCACATGCAATTGCTTTAAAAACTTTTCATAGTCAAGCTTGTGTCATTTCCTGTGCTCAATGTCAAAATGATGTATATGTATGTGATGCATGTGATTCTTTTTGTGTTATTTTGCTGTATCAATCGATGCAGTTCACAGTGGGAACACTGGATGTAATTAATGAATGACATTGATTCAATTCAAACTACTGGCTCTATTTTTTAACCCCCGATTTTTTAACCCCCGATTTAATGACTTGGTAAGAATAAAAGTGGCATTGTTTACCCCTGTCCTCAAATGGTACTTGACCAGGAAAGATAACTACTGCATAATGATTTTATGCTACTGAATTTGGGAATGTAAACCTAAAATAAAATTTCTCATAATGAAATAAACTTTACAATATACATTCATTAACATGGTAAATGAAAACAGTAATTGCAAACAATATTAGTTTGACGTTGTTCCTTTCTACACTCCTGGTACTGGGGTTGATTATAAATTACTTATAATCAATGTATATTGGAAAGATAAATTGAATTACAATTTCTTTCATGAGGCAACATTCTATTTTTTGGGTTTAGATCACCTTTAAAGTGATACTAGTCTAGGAACCTATGTTCCCCCTGAAAATCAATAGGAATCTGTCAGTATTGCCAAAAAAGAATGGGCATGATCTTCTTTGTTTAGAGCTGCCCCCAACCAAGCGGCACTTACTGCAGCCAACACTCTGACATGGATTTAGGGGTATCGGAGCAGAGAGCTGGTTGTGCCAGTCAGGCTGGGTTCGGAGGCAGTGTAACCCTTCCATAGGCTTGAGTATAGTTTTCAGTGTCAATGTAATTTATTTGTACAACATTACTTTACTATTCCCTGTCTTGCGAGATCAAATCCAAAATTGAAAGGAAAAGCATGGCACATACACTACTTGACTAGTAACGGTAAAGGTTTCTTTTAAAGGAAAACTATACCCCCAAAATGAACACTTAAGCAACAGATAGTTCATATCATATTAAGTGACATATTAAAGAATCTTACCAAACTGGTCTATATATTTAAGTAAATATTGCCCTTTTACATCTCTTGCCTTGAGCCACCATTTTGTGATGGTCTGTGTGCTGTCTCAGAGATCACCTGACCAGAAATACTTCAACTCTAACTGTAACAGGAAGAAGTGTGGAAGCAAAAGACACAACTGTGTCTGTTAATTGGCTCATGTAACCTAACATGTATGGTTTGTTGGTATGCTTGTGAGTACAGTGAATCCTACGATCCCAAGGGGCGGCCCTTATTTTTTAAAATGGCAATTTTCTATTTATGATTACCCAATGGCAAATACTACTAGAAAAGTATATTATTATGAAAATGGTTTATTTACATGAAGCAGGATTTTACATATGAGCTGTTTTATGCAATATCTTTTTATAGAGACCTACATTGTTTGGGGGGTATAGTTTTCCTTTAAGGGGCAGTTCCCCCCCCACCCCACACACACACCTTGTTCAACATCAGGTCAGTGAAGAAGGCTTGTACTGAACATAGTTTTTGCCAATTGTTTTAATAACTAAAAATCTGTGCTTTTTGTTATTTCTGGCGATAACCAGGGAGATTGAAGCTACTACTGTTTGGGGGGGGGGGTAGATAGATATCCAATGCACAAATTATCCCCCCTGCATAATGAACCCCTGCTAACAAAACAGTCACAACAGACGGGGTTTTATTCTGGGAATCTAACTGCTGTATCTACCTCAAAAGGACCAAACATGGGGTAGCTTCAGTCTTCCTGTTTGCCGTGTTTTTCTTAAAAAAGAACATAAACATGGATTTTTATAAAACTATAGGCAAAACACAATCCTTATTCATAAACATGGATTTTTATAAAACTATAGGCAAAAAACAATCCTTATTCATTGCACTCATGATCAACAAGGGGTATACTGGCTCTTTAAGACAGATCAATGCATACTCTTTCAGTCTTACTGTGTATTGTTAGGACATGTATTATAGTGGCATAATTTGTCTACTTTCTTCAGTCTTTAATTAAAACCAAACCCTGCGTTCTGTTATACTGTAAAAATGTAGCTAACTATAAGCATTATCCAGGGGGGACCAAATCCTGCCAAGAATTGCAATGTAAATGAATATGGCTGCTTGCTGAAACTTGCAAATACACATTTATTTGTGCACGATAAACACATTAAACAAGGGCACTTTCAACATATCCTTGTGTGTGTAGTAAGTTCAAAATGTACATTTCAAAAATAGGATTTTATATTAATATCAGCTTTTCCATCGATGTTGGCTAGCATTGTTATTAATAAAAAAAAAAGCTGGATGTGTTTCTGTGGAATAAATGTGCCATGAAATTTCACTTCATCACAGGCATTTCATAAGCACTAAGTATACACATAGTAAAAATTCCAATAATCATAAAAGGAGTATAATTGTAATGGGAGCCCTATATGCAGCTCCATTGCTAGAGACATCAGTTCATTGAAGACAATGGCCCCAGCCATACAGATCTAGAGACGAAAATGAATTCAAGTTCCAATTTAGCCTCAAGCTGGAACGCTAATTCCTTAAAATGCAATAATAAGATTTCTCAGTGGAACAGTCCCCAGTTATTCATATTCAGTGGGGAAATTCTGATTATGCTTAAAGTCATTTGCTGTTTTTACATGACTTGCAAGAGGCATGTGGTTTCATTCAAATTTTTAATTTGATCAGTGTTCCCCAGGGGTCACATAATACTGGAAGCCGAATCTGTGCACCTATTCTTATCATTTTTGGCAAGTGTGCACCCCAAGGAATGTCTCACACTTTCCTTTTCATGTATAATATATCAGTACATACACACACCCACACCCACACATACATGATTGACTTATTATAGAATGCCCAATTCTAAGCAACTTTGTTATTAGTCTTCATTATTTATTTTTTTTATAGTTTTATTTTAGTTATTTGCCTTTTTCTTTGGATTCTTTTTAGCTTTCAAATGGGGTTCACTGAACCCATCTAAAAACAAATGCTCTGTAAAGCTACAAACTTATTGTTATTGCTACTTTTTATTACTCATCTTATTATTCAGGTCCTTTCCTATTCATATTGCTGTCTCTTATTCAAATCAGTCCATGGTTGCCAGACTAATTTGGACCCTAGCAACCCGATTGCTGAAACGGCAAACTGGGGAGCTGCTGAATAAAAAGATAAATAACTCAGACACCACAAATAATAAAAAATGAAAAACAATTGCAAATTGTCTCAGACAATCACTCTCTACATCATACTAAAAGTTAATTTGAAGGTGAACAACCCCTTTAACCATTCACTTGGGCTTTTGAAAAAAAACAACCTAACTGATGCCTAATTTAGAACTTTATTCCAAAGGTAATAATATAATTAAGTATAGACTGGACTTTTACCCTCCGGAAGTTTGCTGTTGCAACAATCAATGATGTTAAAGCTGACTGTTTTACAACTTCCCCTCTCTTATATCATATAGTACTCTTGTTGTAATATTTTAACCAAAAATCACTTTACCTCATTGATCTTCTTTACCTCTGATGTAGGGAGGTGAAAGGACCCATGCAAAGTTTCCAAATGAAGAAATAAATGATATATGATACAGTCACACAGAATACATTAAACCAATTTCATTGAACAATTTACGAGTGAGTTGTGTGATTCTGATCAGGGGCAGATTTATCAATATTGTGTTTTTTTTCCCACAGTTCAAATATAAACACGATTGCAAATATACTTGAAAATGATTTTTAAAAAGTTCATATAGTTGCAATGTATTACAGAAAAAAATGTAATTTTCATTTGCTTGCAACTGGTTTTTTTTTTTGCAAAAAATCATGACAGTGACTATTCTGAGGTTTTTTTTAGTACTCAGAAATAAAAAATGCTGTTTTATAGAAAGTTACTTGCTATATGTGGTAACAAGGTTTATTTTTCCTGAAACAGGAAAACTGATAAATCAGCATCTCAGAGTGTGGTATCCTATATACAAGATGTTTCAGACTTTTTGTGTGCAAACCACCCTTGGAGGTCCACCTTTAGTCTGGGTTCAGGGTCGGACTGGGCCAGTGGCACACTGGGAAAAAAACAGTGGGCCCAGGCCCTCATGGGCCCCTGCTGGGCCAGACCTCCTCCCCCAGTTGTCCCAGAAAGTAAGGTTGATAATGATGTGGCATGTCTTTTGCGCGCATGCGTTGAGTCTTTTGCGTGCGTGCGTGCGTGTTAGTGGAGGCGTGTAGTCCGGGCAGGGGTCTGGTGTATAGGAGGGGGCCCCCGAGGACTGCCGGGAGAGGGGACCTGAGACAGTAGCCCCGTTGGGCCCCGGGTCCCCCAGTCCGACCCTGTCTTAGTTCCTGTAGCTTAGCAAGCTCTTAAGTTGTTGGTGTAGCAGTCAGTGATCCTTAGTTCAAATAATATCTTGGGCAGAAAAAAAATTCACTTCAAATGACCTTTAAACTGGGCTTTCAGGTGTATCTAGGAAAGCAAATATACGTTCCCCTCAACTTTCACTCTAATTTGAGTGCTGAGCCCCCACTGCTGCTCTAAGCCCTACAGATTGAGAACTGCTGCTATAGACTATATGTGACATATTAATTTGAACGTACTGTACCTGTAATAATAAAATCTGCATTTATTTCAATGTCAGAGAAGCAATAAAAAAAATACAAATTTTAATGATGAATCAGAAAATTTAAAATCTGGAAATGTGTCTTTTAAGTTACCAGAGGGAGCTTTTGTGCTGTAGCCCACATAATACATTGCATACTCCTGGCCCAGATGGTATCTACTTCTGATGAACTGATGATAATAGAAAGGCAGTTATTCCTTTCAACTCATTTTTATTTGGCTGTGCACCAAAATATTTGCATAAAGCTGGCACTGTACTCATATATAAAATTGTTAAAGATTGCAAAACATTATTGTGACACACTTGTTCGTCATACACAATTATTTTAAATCAATATAAAATGATCTTATTTAAGGATTTCTTAATAGTTTGATTACAAAAAATCAGCATGATTTTATGAAAGATTTGTCATGCCAAATGAATTTAATTAGATTGTGCAAGCAATAAAATGAATTGAGGAATGCTATTGTAATGGACCTCCAAGGGATTTTTCTGGAACCCAGTCTATCATTCTTTCCTTGGCCAGTCCTACATCCATATAGAAGGGAGCTGTTGTAAACAGCAGTAGATGCTTCATAACTTTATTTCACAAATTTGTTGTAGTTTTTCAGATATAAATAATTTTAGTGTGCTCAACCTAACATTTTATTAACTATAACAGGAAACTCACACATGCTGTGCATATTAGTCACTCATTGGAATCAGCCAGTTAGAGCAGGTAAAATTTTTTGGTGACCCACAGCATGAGTGTGTTGGTTGTATCTGGAAAAGTAATGTTAGGTTGCTATATTTAAAGAAAAAAATGCGAATAACCGTAGGGAATAATAAATATTATTAACATTCCCTATAGTTTGGTGTGGATTTTTATCATAGCAACAGTTCCCCTTTAAGCTGAGTTCCCACATGCAAATAAAGGAAACCAGTCCTGCCAATTTCTGTCAAACTGGCCAACATCTGCTCACGTGTCTGTCTCAAAACTAGGCAATTTCCAGCTGGACTCTGAAGAAAATCTATGAGGCAGATGATTGCATTGATGTACAGAAACCTGTAATGGCAGAATGGATTTATTAGCTTTCACACCTCATCTGGTTCTTCAGTCAAATGCAAAGAGACTGGAAGCCTCCTTTATGTGCACTTGGGATTCTAGAGAAAACCACTAAATTGGTATATAAAGATTTGCATCTTAAAATTGCACTTTGCTTGATAAGCAAATTAATTATTGGATCTGTAATATGTAGCGGTCAGTTTGGGTCACCATGGGTGTAGCAAAATTGGCCTTAATCTACCTGGGCTGAACACACCTATCATTATATTAATTCATTCACAATTTCAAATCGCTGCACTCTCGGTAATTATTTTATTTATTTATTTATTTATTTATTTTATAAATACGTTCAGGTAAAACCCTCAAAATATTTTGTACTATTTACTAGTTAATGAAAATGTAGTAGAGGCATTGAACCTCTGCACTCAACCCATTATCAATATATTTAAGACATTGAAACTACAGCTACTAAAAAATGCTTTACCCTTTAAACAAAACAGGGATTGTTTGTCCCTGGCCAACTACGTCAAAGTCATAATTTTTTGACAGGATTTGGATTTGATTGAATCCTTGTGCCTAGTTGAACCGAATCCGAATGCATATGCAAATTAGGGGTGAAAAGGGAAATCATGTAACTTTTTGCACAAAACAAGGAAGTAAAACATTTTTTTCCACTTTTTCCCATAATTTCCATATGCAAATTATGATTCAGTTTGTTATAAGGCCGAATCTTTTACGAAGGATTCGGGAATTTGGCCAAATCCCAAATAGTGAATATGGTGCATCCCTAATAAATATACCATTTATTTGAGATTTTTTTTTCAGCTGTCAATTAGTTTTCATTCATTTGATAAATAGATTGTAAACTCTAATGAGCAGGGCCCTCTTTACTTCTTATATCAGTCACTATTTGTGTGAAATCTGTGTTTGCTGTATACACCTTTCTATTGTACAGAACTGTGAAATATTCTTAACAATACATGATAACAATATTTTGCATGTTTTTCTGCTTTACATTTTGTAAGTGAAAAAGCTAAATTTTGAATCATACAATACACACATGGTTCTCTTTCACCCTTCCTTAACTTAATTTGCATATGTTAATTAGAGTTCAGATTCAGTTTGGTATTCAGCTGTACTTTTTGTGGCGCATTTGTGGTTTGGACAAATCTGAAAATAGTAGATTTGGTGCGTCCCTAATTGTTAGGGTCCTTGATATTTAGATTGTTCTAACATTTATTCTAACATTTTATGTTTTCACAAAAACAACATTCATCCATTCACTCAAAACAAGACCACATCAATCAGATCTGATCGGAAGTAAGACTGAACTTACCGTATATACTCGATAATAAGCCGACCCGAGTATAAGCCGAGGTACCTAATTTTACCTACGAAAACTGGGAAAACTTATTGACTCTAGTATAAGCCTAGACACAACTACAGCCCTGTCTCCCAGCAGCCCACATTCTGCCAAAGCGACCCCCCCAGCGATCAACCGGACTTCTTTGCAAAGTTGATGGTGACAGAGAATTGCCAAACGGATTACTGTGTGCATTGTCCCACTGTCCCACTACCATGTGCAGAGGGTGTTGATATTGCCATCACGGTTAATCTTTCGTATAACCAACAGAGGGCGCTGTGTGATATTGTAGTCACTGTTATTCTTTCATACAACCAACAGAGGGCGCTGTGTGATGTTGCAGTCACTGTTAATCTTTCATATAACCAACAGAGGGCACTGTGTGATATTGCAGTCACTGTTATTCTTCCATATAACCAACAGATGGCGCTGTGTGATATTGCAGTCACAGTTATTCTTTCATATAACCAACAGAGGGTGCTGTGTGATATTGCAGTCACTGTTATTCTTTCATATAACCAACAGAGGGCGCACTGTTATTCTTTCATATAACCAACAGAGGGTGCTGTGTGATATTGCAGTCACTGTTATTCTTTAATATAACCAACAGAGGGCGCTGTGTGATATTGCAGTCACTGTTAATCTTTCATATAACCAACAGAGGGCGCTGTGATATTGCAGTCACTGTTATTCTTTCATACAACCAACAGATGGCGCTGTGTGATATTGCAGTCACTGTTATTCTTTCATACAACCAACAGAGGGCGCTGTGATATTGCAGTCACTGTTATTCTTTCATACAACCAACAGATGGCGCTGTGTGATATTGCAGTCACTGTTATTCTTTCATACAACCAACAGATGGCGCTGTGTGATATTGCAGTCACTGTTAATCTTTCATACAACCAACAGATGGCGCTGTGTGATATTGCAGTCACTGTTATTCTTTCATACAACCAACAGATGGCGCTGTGTGATATTGCAGTCACTGTTATTCTTTCATACAACCAACAGATGGCGCTGTGTGATATTGCAGTCACTGTTATTCTTTCATACAACCAACAGATGGCGCTGTGTGATATTGCAGTCACTGTTATTCTTTCATATAACCAACAGAGGGCATTGTGGGATATTGCAGTCTCTCCCCAAGTGTACTGTTGGTATAGGAATGATTAAAAGTGACTGCAATCTCAGCTACTCCGGTTGGGTACAGCTGACCCGAGTATAAGCCGAGGTAGACTTTTTCAGCACATTTTGGATGCTGAAAAACTCGGCTTATACACAGGTAAGCATCTCTGATCTCTGCATCTGTTGATGGCCTATCCAACTGCCAAGACATTTAAGATATTTAGTTAATGGCTTGCACAGGCTTCATAAACATTTAGCTGTAAACATGGACATAGACTTAGACACATATCAGTATATAAGGGGATTTTACAACTTGATTCTGAATTTGTAATCAACAGAAGAATAAAATTGCTTGGTAATATTTGCATCATGTATTTTTGTGATGGAATACTGTCTTGAAAAAATATTGGGTTAGCTTTATTTATTGCTTATCCCCTTCTGAAAATATACAGATTTAAAGGTGAATTATTGTTTGTGACTATCGTTAATGTATAAGATGGAGTCTCGAGAATGTCCAGAAATAGCCTCACAAATCTTCCACTGACCTTTCTTCCCAGTAAGCACCAGTTAACCACATGTGTTTCTACTGAGCTGCACCACATATGATTTATCTACAATCAGTTCCCATATATTCATATTAATATTGGTACCAGATGCCTGAGGCAAGGAAAACATCCACTGAGAAAGGTGATTATGCTTAGAGATGATGGGGTTGGGGTCATGTTCTGCAAAGTGTTTGCCTTAACACATTTAGCAGTTACCATTCATAGCCAAGTTTGGAGTATCAATCCTCATGTTTATCCCTTCTATTTTATACTGTAGGATCTGCAATATGCTTTATATATCACACAGTAATGTTTGCCCCTCTCAGTCAAACCAAAAGCTCAAAAATCAGGTGCGGGAAAACTATTTTCATGCTGAACAAATTAAAAAGATTTAAGACATATGCAGCAGTAAAAAAATAAATGGGTTTTGAAGGTTTAATAAGGTTTCAGCTACATAAAGCCTATTTGTTTCTTAGGTGCAGTGTTGCAACAGTGGTGTGACTAAATGTACTGTTCCCTCAACACATTCTGAATTTTGGGTAGATAAATGATATTGTATACAAATGCAAATCACCTGCTCACCAGACCCTGTATGCTCTTAGCAATGCAACAGCTGATGAGTATCTCTTCTCTATTATTACATTTCCAGGTCTGGGGATATCTACATGTGTTTAAAAAAGACCTAAATGCTTTAAGTGAAGCAGGTAATTGAATATTTACAGTTATTTACACGTATTTCTACCAGTTTAAGAATATATATATGTATATTGAACTTCTCTACAGTGTTAGATTACAGACTAATGGATAACCATCAGAGTATGAACAAGGGTGAAATAATAAATAGTGCTTAAAGCCTTGACCATGAAGAGTTCCAACTGTATCACTATTTTTGGTTTAAACTTCCTTAAAGGAATTCTGTCACAGGAAATCATGTTTTTTTCAAAATGCATCAATAAATAGTGCTGCTTCAGCGGACTTCGGCACTGAAATTTAATTTTTAAATCTGACATAGGGCTAGACATGTTAGTTTCCCAGGTGCCCTTAGTCATGTGACTTGTGCTATAATAAACTCCAGTCACTCTTTACTGCTACATTGCAAGTTGGAGTGATATTGCTCCCCCCTCCCCCTCAGCAGCCTATCACCAGAACATTGGGAATACAACAAGATAACAACTCTCTGACACAAGATAGCAGCTCCCCTGTAGATAGGAGAATACCACTCAATAGTAAAAATCCAAGTCCCACTGTGACTCCTTTAGGGTAGGGACACACTGGGCGATTTGGGGAGATTTAGTCGCCTGGCGACTAATCGCAGCGACTTTTCTCCCCGAATGCCTCCCCTCACTCTGCGCCTGGATAAAATGAAGCAGACGGCACACGGCGATTCGTTTTCCGAAATCGCCAGAAGTTGCCTCACGAGGAAACTTCGGGCGACTTCGGAAAACGAATCGCCGCGTGTGATTAGCGCAGGCGATTTTTCATTTTAGCCAGGCGCAGAGCGAGGGGAGGCATTCGGGGAAGATTGGTTGTGGAAAGTCGCAGCGATTAGTCGCCGGGCGACTAAATCTCCCCAAATCGCCCAGTGTGTCCCTACCCTTAGTTTTATTGAGTAGAGCAAACAATATTCTGTCTGAAAGCAGTTCCATCATGAAGTGGCTTTTTTAGAACTACAGGCCTAACTATTTTACTCTTAGGATAAAGTCACATGGGGCACTGTTGGGCCCAAAAAACACCCAAAACACCTGCTGACATTAATCTTATTCTAAAATAAGGCCCAGATCTTCCCAAGCAGCAGTACTCTAAAATGTTTATGCAAAAGGATAATTTATCCTTGTGTAGAACAATTACTCTGATCCTGACACGTCTTCCTGAAACCCCGCCATAAAGCAAGCTAAGTCTTCTGTTGTTTGACAGAAAGCATATAGAAAAGGATCACATACCCTAAGTACCAAAATATGAATTCTGCATACAAGCATAAAAGACACAGTAACTTTTTCAGATAGAAAGTAAAACTGATTTCCCAAAAATGACACTATCCAACACAACATTATACCTTGGATGCTTTGTATCATACTATTGTGTCCTTGTGATTATGCAATGTTGCTGTGTTACTGCATTGTAACAAAGATAAAGACCCCCAAGGTACTAAACAAAAATACCATGGGGACTTTATCTTTGTTTGCAGTGTGGTATTTTCATATATATCAGTTCTCACCATGGTATTTGCCCTGAATAATGTACAGCCATTATTCTGGCTTATAACAAGATCTAGGCTCTGCGTTATGCTCCATTACTGATATGTATATATATTACTTGGGCATTTGACATTTTTGCATGTCAGGGGGGATATTGGGAATAACAATATATATCACTAATATAAAGTAACAAAAAAAAATATGCTTCTGTCTGCTTTAAACTTTTTTCTGCAGATTGTCTGCAACAGATTTACTTGTATAACAGGAACACATAAAAACAAGTCTCTGTTTACAAGCCAGTATTCGTTAAATATGAACTATTTTTTTGTGACAGAGAAAGATGAGCCAAATGAGGAATATCAGAGACCATCTGTTCCCCCTGCACCATTCTCTCAGAGAGAATCCAGGAGATCACTCATAATTACAGAGCACTATCCCAAGATGTCACGATGTACAGATCTTTTATGGTTTTTGTGGTTTTGTCT
Organism: Xenopus laevis; assembly: GCF_017654675.1. Classification (NCBI taxonomy): domain Eukaryota; kingdom Metazoa; phylum Chordata; class Amphibia; order Anura; family Pipidae; genus Xenopus; species Xenopus laevis. The sequence continues at coordinate 98,940,421 of NC_054373.1, forward strand.
ACATTAAGTTTCATAAAAAGAAAAATGGCTTAGAATGATCATGGGTTTTCCAGAGCATATATGTGTGTGTATATACAGTATTTACCGGTATATATATATATATATATATATATATATATATATATATATATAGTCCAGAAATGACGGCACTCTCAGGAAAAGATTCAAACAATCCAATGAAACCATAAGTTTTATTGTGATCCTAATCACAATAAATCTTATGGTTTCACCTATTGGATTGTTTGAATCTTTTCCTGAGAGTGCCATCATTTCTGGACTATCTCTATGATTTACATTTAGGCTGGCACCCAGGTTATTATTTACTTTATGGTGTGCGCTCCACGAACGGACTATATATATATATATATATATATATATATATATATATATATATATATATATATAGTGCTTATATTAATATGGCTTGTGAATATGGGAGCATAGGCTACAAATATTTAAAGGGGACCTAACCCTTTTGTATTAGAGTGCTTGTCGTTTAACCCAAAACTAAATTGACTTCAAGTGAATGGAAAGGGATTTGGGACAAGTAGAAACGAGTCAAATGCCCTTCACATGCAATACATGCAGTGTAAAGCCTTTTGAAAACAGAAGGTATTTACATGCCTCATGCTATACACATAGCACTCCCCTCATACCAAAAAAGTGCTATGTGTATAGCATGAGGCATGTTAATACCTTCTTTTTTCAGAAGGTTTTACACTGCATGTATTGCATGTGAAGGGCTTTTGGCTTCTTTCAGCCCATCTCACCCTAACCAGGTTGGTTTCTCTGCTTCGCTACTCGCAAAGTCTAACCCACTCCAACCCACTTCCAATATCTTGCACTGATGAGATCTAACAAGATTGAAACAGGCAATCTGCAAGTTTGGATAAATGGCTCTGCAGTGTCGGACTGGAGGGTCCAAGGCTTCCAACACAGGGGTCCCCATCCCCGCTTTGAGCCCCACAGGCACAACCCCCCTCCAGATCCCCCCACGACACCGCAACCCCCCTCTGGGCCCCCGTGCTGCCAAAACCCCCCTCCTGACACCCCCCACTGTTGCACAGGCAGTGGTGCCTAAAGCGAATGGGCGGGTCTGGGTCAGCGGGAGCCATTGGGTTTTTACCCGCTGTCTCGTCGGCCCAGTCCTACCCTGTGGCTCTGAACTATTAGGCTATATCTGTGATATAAAACCAGTGGTTCTGGATGCATAGTTGGCCAAATGGACATAAAGGAGCGATTTGCATGTCCCCGCCCGTAATGCCATATATGAGAGTTAAAATCTAATTTTTGGTATGAAGGCAGTGCTATGTGTATGGCTTGAGGCATGTAAATACCTTCTGTATTCAGAAGGCTTTACACTGCATGTCGGGCAAGTAGATTCCCTCCAAAAATCAGTCAAAAGTAGTTAAAAGTACAAAAATATTTATGAGGACATAGTAGACAATGGTCTAACGCATTTCCTGCCTGTTGGGGCAGCAGGCACGAAACGTGTTAGGCCATTGTCTATTATGTCCTCATAAATATTTTTGTATTTTTAACTACCTTTGACTGATTTTTGGGGGGATATGGATATGCACCTGTGGACTGGGGTGAACTGTGAGTATATCCTCCTCCTTATACTAATTGTTGCTTGTTTGCATATTTCATTGCAACTCCATTTACTATGGTAGTGCCGACACTGGCCTTTGGCACCTGCTCTTTTTGCTTTTGTTAAGGAAAAATTCTATACAGCACAGGGCAGACATACTGGCCTTTCATATAAAAAGTTGAAGGGCCAAAGTATAAAGAGCACCATGCTTTGTCTCTCCAGCTGTTGCTAAACTAAAGTGCCAAGAATCCTATAACAGCTTATGGAGTCAAAAGATGGCAGGCATTCAACAACAGCTGGGGGTGACAGAATTGTGCATAGTGCACAGGTTAGTTAGTTCAGAGATATTCAATGTATTACCGTTCTAACAACAACTCAAAACTTTTGGCCTCTTCTCACCTTACTACCTGCGCGCTTGATCCCATTCTTTTAAAACCTCTCTGCAATACCAATCCCTGTCTAATCAAAGCCTTAACCCATTAATTTAATCTCTCGCTCTTAACTGGAATCTTTCCTTCTCAAATAAAACATGTTCTTGTCCCTCCAATCTTGATAACCTCCAATCTCTCTGTTACCTTTCACCTCTAAACTAATTGAGTGCCTAGTCTACATCCGACTAACCTCATTCCTCTCTGACAATAACCTGCTGGACCCCCTGCAATCTGGTTTTAAGCAACAACACTCCACTGAAAATGCCCTAGCCTGACTAACTAATGACCTTTTAACAGCTAAAGCCATGAACCATTTCTCACTACTAATACTGCTTGATCTCTCAGCTGCATTTGACACTGTATATCATCCTCTCCTCCTCCAGTCCCTACATTCGCTTGGCCTTTGTGGCACGGCCCTGTCCTGGTTCTATTTTTACCTCATTAATCGTTCCTTCAGTGTCTCCTACAATGGAGTAGCATCTTCTCCCCTACCTCTTTCTGCTGGGGTTCCTCAAGGCTCTGTTCTGGACCCCTTATTATTCTCCCTCTATATTTCTTCCCTCTGCAAACGAATCAACTCGTATGGTTTCCACTACCACCTCTATTCTAATGATACTCAAATCTATCTCTCCTCTCTTGATCTCAACCCAGAACTCCTAACTCAGGTCTCCTCCTGCCTGTCTGGTATCTCTACTTGGATGTCGCAACGCTACCTGAAATTGAAATTATATAATGTTATTTATCTGCACCTCCTAACAGACCATCAATGCCAGATTATAAAGGAATTGTAAATATCAGCTGACAACTTCCTGACAACTTCCAGATGTGCTCCTAATCTTTCTGATAAGTTGGTTCGAAGTCATTTTGGAAAAACAAAATCTAACCAGTCTAATCACCCATTAGGTACTTTTCCCTGTGGATCGTGTACCATATGTCCTTATATCAAGAGCATCAAAGAGGTAAATGATAGATTTGTCAAAATACATCATATCAGGCAATGGAATAACTGTAATACAATTGGGGTAATTTAAATGATCACCTGTCCATGTAATCTACATTATATTGGCAAAACGAAAAGAACTTTAAAAAAAATAATATCTGAACATCTATCCTGCATTAGGTCCACCACTTCAGTTAAACATTATATTTAAGTAACTTCCAATTTTTGGGTATTCACCTTTTTTATTAATGAGACACACATGATGAAATTCAACTAATTTATTGCAATTGAAACACTATGAACTGTGTGGTAATCACCAAACAACTTTGTATATGCACAATTCACTCAATATACTTTCTCTAATTATTTCTTCATCACGACATATGGATGGTGCGATGCATTATAACTCTTCTCATATTTCTCTCCTTGTAAAAAAACGACCTCAAATTGAACATCTCTAAAACAGAAATGGTTCGATTTTACACCCGTAACATCCCAGAAGTATCCATCATAGCTAACAATTTCACTATCACCAATCTTCCCAGGCCCGGTGCCTTGGGGTTATCCTAGATTCTGCCCTGTTCTTCACTCCTCATATTCAGTCACTTATTAAATCATGTCACTTCCATCTAAGGAACATATCCAAAATACAATCATTTATCACCCAAGATGCCACCAAAATTCTTATTCACTCTTGTGAAATGCACTTATTTAGAGAAGCCTACCCTCACGCTGCTTAACTACCATATGCAATACCACATCCAGTAACTGTACTACATCTCTCACCCACTTCATTCTGATCTTGCCCACTCCAACACCTTGTGTCTTATTCCCTTCCCTTTAGATTGTAAGCCCTTTTGCATAGGGCCTTCCTCACCTTTTGTATCGGTATTGGTTGTGATGTACGTAACTACATATGTTCTATGTATGTAATTCATGTGTTTTAGTTGTATAAACACATTTACTTTACATCGCTGCAAAATATGTTGGCGCTATATAAATACATGTTAATAATAAATGTTAATAATAATAACTCACTTACCCCTCTGCCACCTAAAGTTCTATGAATTACTTGTTGCTTTAATTTTAATAACAGCCTTTCCTGCCTTTCTATCCTACAGCAGAGTGCGAAAAGGGCCCTTACAGTGCTCCCAACCAATGTCATCATTAGAAATTTTTCCACCCCGTCCCCCAAGCCCAACCCAGATCCCACCCACATCCTAGTTAAAAGACTACACAGACATCAGCGCTAAAAACTGTAAAAAACCCCACACACAAGTTATAAAAAGCCATTGGTGGTCATGGCCCCCTTATAAGTTAAAAAGAACTGTGGAGCCAGGGCCCCCCTTAAAAGTTATTTTTTAAAAATTGGTGGTCAGGGCCCCACTACAAGTTAAAAAAAAAAAATTGGTGACTAAGGCCCCCCAATAAGTTAAAAAAAAAACATTGGCGCTAGGGCCCCCCCTTACAAGTTAAAAAGAAACATTGGGGTCCCAGAGAATATTTTTTTTAAAAAAACATTGGTGGCTGGGGCCTATAGAGTATTAAAATAATACATTGGTGACCAGGGGTTTAATAAAGTAAGCAAACACACACTGGTGTTCAGCAGAACTCTGAACTCGTGGCCTTAGGACTTCAACTTTGCCTGCTTTTGTGGCTTCGGGTCTTTTTGCGGCTTCAGGACTTCAACTTCGGTTTTTTTGATGCTTCGGGTATTTTCTCTGCTTCAGGATTCGACTTCAGCTCCTTTTGTGACTTCTGGGTCTTTTTGCGGCTTTGGGACTTTAACTGCGGCTCCTTCCATGGCTTTAGGTCTTTTTACGGCTTTGGGACTTCAACTTCAGCTCTTTGGTACTTCGGCTATTCAGCGGTTCGGCTCTTCGGCGGTTCGGGACTATGGCAGATACGGCCCAGCTTTGTGCTGTCAAGGGGGGCCTGGCTATTTAGCACAGCCGAGCCCCCCTTTAGGCCCGGGCCCGGTACAGCAGTACCCCCTGTGCCCCCCTGATGACGGCCCTTCTCCCGACAAATGTCAATAGTATGTTTTTACTACTGTGGTCATTTAGGAATATCTAGCAGATATAAAAGCATTTCACATTTTGGCAAATGGGTCATGTGCTGCCCTGTGGCACACTGCATTGTCAGTAATGGGTATAGAAAATTAGCATTCCTTGCTCCTACCTGCTTGATGAAAATACAGAGTGCCAAAGGGCAGTACATTTTCCATTCAATACAATGGAAAGCAGATAATCAGTGAGGAAGAGCCACACGTTTACCTGCGATTTGATCCTTGGTAAACAAAGTGCCCTTTGTGTCATTCCATTTACATTCCATTTAAGATAAAAACACAAAATAATATGTTTTGGAAAGAGCACAATATCATGCTAGTAACCCATTATGTGAGAGTGACGTGTGGGGGTACTTTCCAGCAGAGTGAAGGTGTGCAAGTAGGTCTGTCAAAGGCTGTATACTGAGCAGCAGCTATAGGGTTGCATGCTGTAAATTTCGAAATTAACCTTAAAAGGATACTGTCATGGGAAAAATCAGTTAATAGTGCTGCTCCAGCAGAATTCTGCACTGAAATCTATTTCTCAAAAGAGCAAACAGATTTTTTTATATTCAATTTTGAAATCTGACATGGGGCTAGACATATTGTCAATTTCCCAGCTGCCCCAAGTCATGTGACTTCAGACTAGAGGAAAAGAACTTTCATTTGAAGCAATGTAGGTGGTTCTTCACAGTCAGGACAGTGAGGTTGTGGAATGCACTGCCAGGTGATGTTGCGATGGATGATTTTGTTAATGCCTTTAAGAATGGCTTGGATGATTTTTTTGGACAGACATAATATCAAAGGCTATTCTGATACTAAAATCTACAGTTGTATAGATATGGTTATATATATCGTTTATATGAGTATTTGGAGGGCTCAGTGTCAGTGTGTATGTATGGATGCTGGGTTTCATTTGGAGGGGTTGAACTTGATGACGATATCTTCCGGGACCTGTTGGGGATATTCGTAGTGGTCTATCTAGATGACATCCTAATTTTTCCCCCCAACCTATCTGAAGTTTTGCTCAGGTTATGGAGAAATAACCTCTTTGCAAAACTTGAAAAGTGCACCTTCGAGGTTTCTTCTGTTCAGTTTTTGGGGTTCAATATCTCCAGCAAGGGTCTGGAAATGGACCCTGGAAAAGTTAGGGCCATAATTGAGTGGGCTCAGCCTCTTTCTTTATGTGCTACCCAGAGGTTCTTGGGTTTTGCCAACTACTATTGGTAGTTTATTGGTAATTTATAAAGAATTGTTCCCTGATAGTAGCCCCAATCACTGACTTAACGAAAAAAGGTGCAGATCCTAGCATGTAGCCCCCTGAGGCTATTCAAGCCTTTGAATTCCTCAAGAAGGAATTTGTGTCTGCCCCCATTCTTCGTCACCCTGACACTCATTGTAGAGGTTGATGCCTCAGAGGTTGGGGTAGGGGCAGTCCTTTCTCAAAGGCATACATTAACCAACAAGGTGCACCCCTGTGCATTCTTCTCTAGAGAAGAATGTCCAATCCAGCTGTTTGCTACAAATTAAAGTTGTCCATCTTATCCGGTGGGAAAGCGGGGTTTGCAGACCACTCAACAGTGGGGAATGAGGACATTCAAGTTTGTAATATTTCTTTGTCTGATCCCATAATTTCAGAGCCTTTTTCAAAATGTGATTAACTTCTTTGGGTCTCATTTTTTTAGGGATCCACAGAACATTAGAGATAGGGCAGTTATGAAGTACTTGTTAAAATCTGGTACCCCGAAGCCCCCTTCCAGTATGCGGAGGTTCATGAATTTTCTGGAAATCCATCCAGAGTCCATTTAATGGAAAAAAATCTAATAAAAACAATCCTTTTCCTCTGCAATAATAAAACAGGACCTTGTACTTGGTCCTAACTAAGCTTCACAAATCCATATTCGTGGCAAAATAAACCTATTAGGTTTATTTAATGTTTAAATGTTTTAGCAGAATTAAGGTATGGTGATGCAAATTACCAAAAAAAAAAAAAATACACGCCCCATGTATTCCAGATAATATTGTAGACCATTTAGGGTAAGACTTATTTATATAAAATATTAATATCTAACTTGTATGACATAACTGAAACCTGTGTATTATAATAAATAAAGTACCCCTGTTGTAAAATATGAGAAGTCAGAGCGCCTTCAGCCTTATGACTTTATAGGGTCATGGAACTCCTTGGAGACTTATTATGCCTTATTATGACTTGTTATAAAAGGGAGTACATTATTTACTTTTTTTTTATAATGGGTTTTTATTTAATAGTAAAGAACCATGCCTAGGGTGCAAAAGTGCAAATAATTTGGTGTTTTGCAGCCAGGCCCGGATTTGCGGCAAGGCCGCATAGGCCCGGGCCTAGGGTGGCAAAAAAATAGGGGCGGCATGCCGCCCAGCCGCATTATGGGGACGCGTGCGTCCCCATTCATTTACAGCAGCTGCGCCGGCGTTTTTTCGCCGGCGCGCTGGGAAAGTGAGGTGAGGTGGGCGCTAGGACCGCGCGGCCGCCTGGTCGGACCGCGCGGCCTAGGGGCGCGCCTCAGTGAAATCCGGCGCTGTTTGCACCCATTTGTTGCACTCTGCAATACACAGATATATTGTTATTGATAATAGTATACTGAGATATATTGTTATATTGTTCTAAGACAGATTAAACAGAAAGTCAGAACAGAACAAAATGGTTGAGGAAAGGAGTGTAAGTAAATGCATAGAGAGATAGGACATGCATTTATAGCATCTGCAAGTATCCATGTGCGTGTGTAATGGTGTATTTTTGTGGTGCTGCCTAACTATTCTACAGAGATGAAACACTAAAATGGTGACAGGGCAAGTAAGGGCTGCATGCAAGAGACACAAATGTGAGCGGCTGCCTTACTGCTGTTCCTGTTATTGGCTTGTCACTGTAATTGCCTCAATAAGCAATGTGAGGATGTCCTCCAGCTCGGGACCTGAAGCTTAACGCCCTGATGCTCCCTCCTTTGCCCTTCTTATTTCCTTTCCATTACTGGCACCATAGGCCATCCATCACAGAATAAAGAGCTGATATTTAAAGTTATTACAGTTATTACCTGAAAAGAGTTGGCGCACAGCTGCTTTACCTTTCCAGGCTTATTATGGGGAAAAGTGTTAAATAGTGTACTAAAATGTAATGAGCAGAAACGCATGCAATCTATAATGGCTTTGTATCTATAGCTGCCAGCATGTGCAGATAAGGAAACTTGTCCCATTACAGCTACAAACCTAGTATAGTTATAATCATTGCCACATCACACTGTCTTCAAATAGCAGGTATTAATCCAGCTTCATAAAGGCATTACCTACATCCCACAGCACAGTAAATCCAAAGGAGCAGTTTGTAAATCTGCATAGTTATGATGCAAAATCCATATTTTGTACTATTTCTGCCATTTATGTAGCACAGCTGTTTATTACAGGAGATACAATATGATATCCACATAAGGTATTATGCCTTATTTTTTAGTTATTTACCTAAGGCAAACCAGTTCTGAGACCCTCACTATTTATGGGAAATAGTATTGTCCAACCTGCATCCATGCAGTTACATAGGGCTACTGGGAACTGTAGCAAAAAGGTGTAGAATGAACAGTCCTAGCGGTTTGCACCTGGGTAGGGTTGGACTGGACTCGCTGCCTCATCCCCTCAAGATTTAGGAGAAAGAGGGCGGTATGCAGTACATGCGTGGGTGTAACTACAGAGGAAGCAGACCCTGCTGCAGGAGGGCCCAGAAATTATAGGGGGCCATGAGTTTGGAAAAACTGGACAACCTATGGATATTTTAGGGGCCCTAAAATAAATTTGTTGTGGGGCCTAGTCACATCAAGCTACTCCACTGAATACGTGGTACCTACAAGTGCGCAGGAGGGTGTACGTTGTAAGGAGGGCCCTTGATGTCACAGCCCCACTACACTACAGCTCAATATGGAGGTATCAAACTATGGAGAGAACAGCAGGTACTCACAGATCCCACATCAGCCTTTATAGCAAGATATAGAGAAAATCAACCTTCTACCGAAATGTCAAAAGCCTGTATCATGACTTTTTATGAAACTGACCTTTCAAAGTGTCAGCTTGTAGCTTATCCAACAAAACCTGTGCAATGACTGCTTCTTGCTAGATTTAATAGTAAATAGAAGTACAATTCAAGGGAACACCAAAAACTAGGCCTCTCCTAAATGATATAAAAGTAATAATGGCCATCAGCCTATGCACTATTCAGGTATAAAACATGACACACATTATAACACACTCTTCCCACACTCTTTGCTTGATTCTTGATACCAAGGTCCATCTACCCCATCACTCACTAATGTGTAATGACGAGGCAGAGAGGAAATTAATGAATACCCATTTTGATTTTTTTTAAACATATTTTGTAAACAAACATTTCTATAGAATTTCAGTATTTCCAAATGGTTTCTGCCAGTTGACCGTACATATATCCATATGCATTTTATACTGGCGCATTTGGTCACAGATTGTTGATCCCATAAAAGAAAGATACCTCAAACATTTCTTCCATAACCAACAAAATACATTTTATCGTTACAGACCGGTCAACTATAATAAAAAATGAACAGAGCCCGGATAGAATTTAGCAACCTATATAACTTCTTTATGTTTTCCGATACTGATTTGTTAAGATATGCAAATGGAGGGAATTTATGGGAACGGCGTTAAGCCAAAACAAAGCAATATACTGTGTAGGAGGACATGATGTACGGTTGGATATAAAAAGCAGAAATAACATTGCCATTGTGCGATGCATTAATAAAATGAAATTGTGTGCAGAAGACAAAGATGCAGAGGGATGCTCAGTGACAGGATGACAAGAGAAATAAATGGCACTATCTAACAGCAGCAGGCCTTGAATGATGGGAGACTTGCTGAGGGTGGGTGTCAGTGTTAAATCAGGGCACCTAGAAGGAAGGGAAGCACTAAGTGTATACAATTGGTGTGGGCAGTTTCAGTAGTAGTGGTTTTACTAGAAATTATGAAAATCTCTCACAGATACTGAAACTGTTTATCAGTGAGTGTCACAGAGCTCCCCCTCCCTCCAGTGCCCAGGATTTCTTTCCTCTATAGCTTTGCCCGTTATTTGTTAAAATCCAATATAAACCTCAGGCCTGTCTGTGGAAGCTTTAGCTAAAGCATGACACAGGTAGGACAAGTCACACTGTGTGACTAAATAACATCTCTATATCCCTCCGCCTCTTATGTCTGGTAAGTAATTAGTAACTAGTGCCGTGCCTCGTGGAAACACCTTTTCATGTATCCAAAATGACTGCTAATCTCACACGCGCAGTTTTATTGTACAGGTGCCCGCTGAGATCCCAAAAATACCAAATAAAAATGGGATGTACTGGGCAAGAGCGCAGAAGCCAGAGGAGGGAGACGGACGCATAACAGCCGGCCCACAGCTTGTCGGGCGGTGCCACTGACAGACAGGAGAGGGAGGAGCAGCGCACACAGACACCCAGCACCCTGCAATCCATGCATCTGCTCTCTCTGCCCATGGAGCAACCGTAGCGCTGCAAGCAAAGAGACACAGCCCCACTGAAAGCTTCATCTCCAGTTTGGTGGCTGGAGGAAGGATACCATCGCTAGTGGCAGGAATTGCACAGGTGAGAGGGCGCAAATCCCGGGACTTGTGTCATTCTGAGAACAAGGATGGCGCTAATGCTTGGGGCAATTATAGAAATGCAGCCGGCACCACAGGGTGACATATATATATATATATATTTAGTGGCGAGGTATAAGGAGAGCTGAAAACCGTGCCATGAGCGGGAGGGGGAGGTTATGAGAGGATACAAGGATGTGGAGCAGGTCTGTCCCTTCCCTGCTGTCACAACACACAACCATGGAGGCTGGTGCGAGAGATCGTACTCTTACATTGGATCCTATCCAGCAGGAATAGCTCTGCTTCTATGTTCCCTGGGTCAGCTTCTGGCTCTCTTGTGTGCTTGCTGCTGCTGGGATACCACTGGCAGACACCATCAGCCTCATTCCCACTGGCTCTCTAGCCTTTTATATGGAAAATTATGTTTTGCAAAAGCCCACATACCGATATATATTCTACTATAATCATATTTGCATGTTTACATGGGAAACAAAACCCCTCTCTATACTCATCTTCTGAAGGGGCCAACAGAAGACCCCCATCAGTTGTTAGACTACAGCTCTCAACTCTGAAGGCTGTTCAAGAAGGGTTGCTGAAAATTGTAGTTCACCAACAACTGGAGCATTGCAAGCTAGGTAGATGCAACATGAATGCTTATCTATCTATCCATCTACTATCTATCTATCAATCTATCTATCTATCTATCTATCTATCATTCATCTATTATCTTTCTATCTATCTATCTATCTATCTATCTATCTATCTATCTATCTATCTATCTATCTATCATTCATCTATTATCTTTCTATCTATCCCTATGATATCTGTCTAAATATCCATTTGCATAACCATTTACATGTATATATATATATATTTGATCACTCTCTGTATCTATATATCTTCCCTAGTCTAATATACCATGTACTACACTGCATCCATTGTAACCAAATTATCACCTTTAACTATTTGCCATTTCCAATGAAATGTGCCATTTGTGTATTATGCAGCTAAAAAAATAAAAGGAGCGGGTAGATTCTCCTAAATAAAATGTCATTGAATTTGCTGTTTAGACCTCAGAAATGTTGCCAAACAGCTGCTGCCTTGTGTTTCACATGTGCAAATCCCAGGGGTCATTTACTTTCCCCTATTTTTTTGGCTAGGAAGATATATTTGGTGGCTTAGTAATGGGGAGGGGGAGTCAAGCATGCTGTAGAAGGTAGTTGCTCTCCATAGAGCGCTTATTTGGATTCATAGGCTTTTTATTTTGCTTTTATTTTATTTTTTTTAAAAAGACTATTTACATTTGGATGCAAAGAGGCATCATTTGGTGTGTCTTTTACTGAGGGCAAGGGAGCATGATAAGAGCAACGAATTGCCCTGAAAGCTATGACAGCAGCATGCTGAAAAGAGAGACACACACAATATTTTAATAGCATTCCTATAATTATACAAATATGTCCCCATTTAAAATCCGAAGTGGTTAAGTTGTGACAGATGTGTTTTTAACAGCAGGAGCCAAAAATCAATGCTTTGGCGTTACATGAGAAGCTATTGTATGCCACCTTTGTATTTGAATAAAAATAGGTGGGAGGACCCTTTAATTACAGTCTGACAGGGCCCAATTCAGATATGTCAGATGGAGCTCCATGCTGGAATGAAAATGTTATTTTCCATTGTCTTTTAACAGCAGATGAAAAAGCAAAATGGAGGATTCTCCAGATGGAGCAGGGCTGAGTTTTGCACATATATCTCATTTTTTTTTTTTAAATCCAATCTGATCAGAGCTGCTTTGGCTCCCATTGTATTGCTCTGAAGTTGCCTGCATGTTAAAGTGATAATGCATTCATGCACTTGGTTTTCTGGTGGCCAGAGGAAAGGATGCGCGGGACACACAAGCAATTATTTCAGCCTGAATAGACTTTCATGTCTTTGGGGTGGTGCTGTGGATAATTTTATGCTGAATTTTAGGAACTCACATCTCTAATGCATAATGCATGGGACTGACAATCATGCAGGAGCCCCTCATACTGCCGAGGCAATTATTACCCCTTTAGCATTCATTATATACAAGCTTGTGTTTATAGTATAGTAAATAGTTTGTATTTTAGTTTTATTATTTTTAATAACAGAAATTCAGAAAGTATCAAGGACCATATTTGTGATCTATTTATATGAAACCATGGGGTTTGTGAAAAAAATGTTCTTTGCCTGGCTGCTGCTATTCATAATCAAAGGAGAAAGGAACATAAAGCCTTGCATTAACACAGTGCTGGTTTCACTGTTATATAGCATATTCACAGGGGCGTAACTATAGAGGAAGCAGACCCTGCGACTGCAGGGGGGCCCAGGAGGTATAGGGGCCCCATGAGGCCCTAAGGCTAGGGCCACACGGCGCGATTTTGCCGCGATTCTGCGCTGGGCGAGTTGCGAGTCGCTGCGGTTTTTAAGCCGAAATAGCTTTGTTAACTTTGGCGCTGGCGTCAATGCAAATCGCGGCGAAATCGCTGCGCTAATTCACACGCGGCGATTCGTTTTCTATTGTCGCCCGAAGTTGCCTCGCTGGGCGTTTCCGGGCGACAGTAGAAAAAGAATCGCCGCGTGTGAATTAGCGCAGCGATTTCGCCGCGATTTGCATTGACGCCAGCGCCAAAGTTAACAAAGCTATTTCGGCTTAAAAACCGCAGCGACTCGCAACTCGCCCAGCGCAGAATCGCGGCGAAATCGCGCCGTGTGGCCTTAGCCTAATTCATATACAATTTCAATAAATATTGGTAAAACAAGTCAACTTCTAGACCTATTGGGGGGCCTGAAAAATAATTTGCTGTGGGGCCCAGTAATATCTAGTTATGCCACTGCATATTCATAAGAAGGCTTTGCTATCAATAACAGTAAAAGTCATTGGCCCATGTTTTTTCCACAGAGAAAATGATTTATCTGCATATTTTATTTAAGATGTATTCACGTGTGTGGGTTGTTCTGTGCTGCTTTACTGCAGAGTTTTCATTCACATCAGTGAAAGAGTGCCCCCAGTGGGAAAATGATCATGGAAGATTGTAAACTGCTAGCTTTTTCTCAGTTGTTATGGGATCTATTACCTGGAATGCTTGGGACCTTGGAATTCATTTGCAGTGCAAGTGTGGAACCTGTTATCTAGAAAGCTTGGGACCTGGGGTTTGCCGGATAAGGGATCTTCCGGTAATTTGGACTACTATACCATACCTCCCAACATTTTGGAAGTAAAAAGAGGGACAAAAAATTTTTTTCCGCACATAGCGCAGCAATTTTTTTGACCACACTCCTTTCTGTGGCCACACCCCCTAATTACCATGTTTGTTTTACAAAATTTGGCAGGTTATGAAAGTTTGAAAATATTTCTCCTTATCTAAACTGTGTTTTTGTGTCTCAAAATTGTTACAAAGTATGTTATTTGCACCTGTTAGCTGTTCTGGGCTCTCTGCTAAAAGCCAATTAAGTGAGAAACTTTGTTTCTTTTTCTGGCTGTTCAGTGCAGAGAAAAGAGGGACTTTCCAGTACAAATGAGGGACTGCGGGTTGAGCTGTCAAAAGAGGGACTGTCCCTCCGAAAAAGGGACAGTTGGGAGGTATGCTATACCTTAATTAAGTCTTAAGAAAATGGTTTAAATATTAAATAAACCCAATAGGATTGCTTTTCCTCCAATAAGGATTAATTATATCATAGTTTTGTAGTACAAGGTACTGTTTTATTATTCCAGAATCCTTCGATAAAAATTTGGCCAAATACTGAACCGAATCTGAATCCTAATTTGCATATGCATATTAGGGGTAGGAAGGGGAAAACATTTTTTACTTCCTTGTTTTGTGACAAAAAGTCATGCATATGCAAATTAGGATTCGCATTCTGTTCGGTCTGGTAGAAGGATTCGGCCGAATCCTGCTGAAAAAGGCAGAATCCCGAACCGAATCCTGGATTTGGTGCACCCCTAGTATTTAGCCATATTGTATGTAAAATTCACATCATAAAATTAATATATCAGACATAGAAATAATGTTACTTATAAATTCATTCTGTAGCATTACTAGCCATTTGGATTACAGGCCACCGTTGCCATTAAAGTGATACTAAGTCTTTAAAAATACAAAACTCCTTGTATGTTATATCACAGCCCAATTTCAATAGGGAAATTTTTGATGATATAGCAGTCTGAAATGCCCAGCTCATGCAAGCTCATGAAAGTTGGGTTGTTGCAAACTTGCATGCCTTAGTGAGTTGGGCTTAGAGGAGGCTGTATAACAAAAATCCTGCACCCTGGGAATGTCATTGCCCTTATATATACTTTGTAAAATTAGCTTAAAGGACAATTAATATATGATTAAAGATGGGGGTAGTGGAGTAGGTGGCACAGGGTGTGTGCAGGCCCCGATTCTAGCCACCTCACCCCTTTAAAACCGAACACATATGGAATACACAGTCTGCATGGCTAATTAGAAAATCATTTAGATGCATGCTGCAGACTGAACTGATGTATGTGCAGCCACACTTTTAAAGGGGTGAGGTGGCAACCCTACCCCATGCAGCAGCCCTGTGGGCCTGGACCCCCCCCCAGTCCAACACTGTCCTGAAGCATAAATTGCATGAAACTTTGTTTAAAATATATTTTTTAGGTACATGTACTATATAGGCCAGCTTTAGGGCAGAGACAGACATGGAGATACGGGGAGATTTAGTCGCCCGGTGACAAATCGCCTCTTCTTCAGCGATAATCTCTCCGAACTGTCTTCTAGAATCTAACTTGCCGGTGTGATCGCACTCGGAACGCTTCGTTTTCCGAAGTTGCCCGAAGTTGCCTCACGAGAAAACTTCAGGCGAGTTTGCAAAAAGACTAATCTCCTCGAATCTCCACGTGTGTCTCTGCCCTAAGATGTACAGATATGGGAACCCTTATTCAAAAACCTGCTATCCAGAAAGCTCAGTAATTATAATGTTTAAAAAATTATTTCCTTTTTCTCTTTTTTTAATAATAAAACAGTATCTTGTACTTGAACCTAACTAAGTTGCTGGAATCCATATTGGTGACAAATCAATCCTGTTGGTGTTATTTCATGTTTGAATTATTTTTAGCAGACTTAAAGTATGGTGATCCAAATTATGGAAATAACCCGTATTCGAAAAACCCCATCTCCTGAACATTCTGGATCGTATACCTGTGTTTGCAAAGGAAAAGGGCTTTTTTAAGACAGGTAATTCTTGTAAGTTAGAACTTTCCAACATATGGATAGCCCTCCAGATGATGTACAGGTATAGGATCCCTTATCCGGAAACCCGATATCCAGAAAGCTCTGAATTACGGAATGGCTGTCTCCCATAGACTCTGTTTTATCCAAATAATCCAAATTTTTAAAAATGATTTCCTTTTTCTCTGTAATAATAAAATAGTAGCTTGTACTTGATCTCAACTAAGATATAATTAATCCTTATTGGAAGCAAAACCAGCCTATTGGGTTTATTTAATGTTTAAATTAATTTCCGGATAATGGGTTTCCGGATAACAGATCCCATACCTTTATATATATATATATATATATATATATATATATACAAAAACAAAAAATGCAGCTCATCCATGTGTTGCAATTAAAATCAGTCTGGTGCATGGGTGTGTGGCTTATATCATATACTGAACTAAACAAATTAACCCAGCACTATCATTATACAACTTTAAGGAACAATTGGATTAAAGAGAACTTATCTGAATTTGGCAAAAAGAGACACTTTTGGTTACATGGTTTGTACAAAGTATGCATAAGCTGATGCGCCCCGCCAAGGCAGTGTCCATGCATCAGTCCTACCTAAGTGAAAAAGGGTATTTTCTTTGGGAGGAGAAAGACCATACCTGCTTCTCTCTTTATTTGGCATGACCTCTTCCAAAGAAACATTCAGCATTATGGGCTTTTAAGTAATCTGTAGGACTGTGTTTAGAGGGGCGGGGGTTGGGAGAGCAAGCATTAAAGGGAAAGCCACTTTCCTTTATAGAATATACAAAAACAAAAAATGCAGCTCATCCATGTGTTGCAATTAAAATCAGTCTGGTGCATGGGTGTGTGGCTTATATCATATACTGAACTAAACAAATTAACCCAGCACTATCATTATACAACTTTAAGGAACAATTGGATTAAAGAGAACTTATCTGAATTTGGCAAAAAGAGACACTTTTGGTTACATGGTTTGTACAAAGTATGCATAAGCTGATGCGCCCCGCCAAGGCAGTGTCCATGCATCAGTCCTACCTAAGTGAAAAAGGGTATATATATATATATATATATATATATATATATAAAACTTAGGTTGGTCCTGCCTACCTGGAGGCCCAGTATAGCTCTCCAAGAACTTTTTATAGAGCCTGACCAATGTCTCCATAGATGCCTAACATCCATAGATATATGACAGCAACCATCAATTAAAATCTTGCCCTCAAATATAATTTAAATTGGATAATTTACTTATTGCATATATAAATTTGGACAGCACTGGTACATATAGCGCCACTGGGAACATGCTACTGTACCTACAAAATAAAAAAAATTGATTTCCCTCTACAGTGGATAGATGGATAATGCTATATTATGAATTTTCTCTTGAAAAGGGGTGCGTACCATAAATCTAACATACATGTGTTGAATATGGAGTAAGTGTATGCGTATAATAGTAACACAATATAATAACACTATTCATTTAAACTATTTTATTTAGGGGAATGAAATGAATGCATGGGGTTCCCCTGGATGCTGTTTTTGTTACATATGCCTGTCGCACCTCTTTGCTGCAGTGTTTATTGAGAATTTCCATTGAGATTTTATAGTAGACTTTATCCCAAACTCTAAACGAGGGGGAGGGGCTGTACTTTTTCTAATGGCCTAATGGGTTTTAAAGGATCCTTTCGTTCATTGAGATATGAGATGTAATTGTTGCTCCAGGCATCACTTTACCATCAACCAGAAGCTTTCTCTTTGTGTTCCAAGCCTGGTGTTTGTTTATAGTTCTCAGTGGTACTTTAAGTTCCTTGTGGTTGAAATCTCATTACTGTTACACAAAGTGATCAGACTCTTTGTGTTCTTAGAAGGGAAAACAGTGGAATTTATTTATAAAAGTTTTTGCCGCAGAAACAATCAAATCAGCAGCCCAATAGCAGTCAATTTATTTCAACTTTTGTAATGTTATTATAAAATTCAAGGGCTGAAGTAATAGTTTTGGCACAGTGGCAGTTTTAAAGGTTTTGTTGCCTGTGCTGTTTTTACCATAGAAATTGCTGGGCTGTCCTCCCAACTACACATTTCCCTGTTGCTGTTTTTTTTAATATTTTATACAGACAATGTGTGCCCGGTTAATATTGCTTGGGTAGTCCCTGTCATTACACTTTCTGTATATACCACACACCTTGTCCTTTATTTGGGCAGGGTGTATCTGCAGTTACCCAGTTCCTATGTCATCCTTTCATATTTTTGGGAAGGGTACATCTGTTGTTATTGATTCACCATGTCCTCTGTCAAGTCATAGTACAACTCTGGTTTATACAAACAAGCTGCTGTGTAGCCATGGGGACAGCCATGTAAAGCTGAAAACAGAGAAAAGGCACAGGTCAAACAGCAGATAACAGATAATCTCTGTAGTATACAATGGGACTTTTCAGAACATATCTGCTATCTACTGTATTTCCTGTGCTTGAATGGCTGCCCCATGGCTAAACTGCAACTTGTTTATATAAACTATAGTTGTATTTTTGAAGCAAGCACACCAGTGCCCAGCAGCAGTTCATTATATTGTCATTTCTTTACAACACTTTTATTTTTTGGTGTTACTGTTCCTTTAAACATGTAATGTTACCACTCATCTCCCCCCCCTCTGGTCATGGTGAATCTTAACTTACTTACCACTCAATATTTCCTCTACTAGGACAGGGTACATCTGTGGTTAATTTTCTTTTTACTCTCATTGTCCTCTCTCTCTGTGGTTTCTCATTTTTGTTTTGTTCATGTTGTTCTTAGTCATGTTAGTGTACAGCTGGGGTTACTTTGTATTTAGTGGCATATAAATGATCTAGTAGTGTGCTTCCTCAGCCTAACCCTTTATTCTTACTACAAAAACTCAACCAGCAATGCATTGTGTGTTGACTTGAGCAAGGATCAGCCAGTTACAGCAGTTGAAGTCTGTCAGTGACTCACAGCATGTGTTGGTTGCAGATGAAACAAAATGTTAGGTTGAGCAACAAACAAATTGAGCATATATTTGTATGTGTTAGATTTAAATCACTTTGCTTAGTAAAACTTTAGAATCAAGATAGGCTATATAATCTGTTTAACTCTGCTGTAGCACTCTTACAACAAGCAAGATGTCTTATCAGAACTTCATGTGGCCCAGGTCCCTGACATGAATGCTGCCAACAGTAGCAAACATTGCACCTTTTCTTACATTCCGTAGTGTTGGTGACCCTGCCATTGACCCTTGACACCAGGCAGAGGTTTGAATGACAAAGGAAGATAAACGGGAGATGGGCTGATTAGAAGTATTAGACATAAAATAAGTTTAAATATCAAGCCTCAGAATTGTATTGCTTTTTGGTGGTTAGGGTTACTGAGTGCACTTTAAATTCCTGACTGGAGAGGAGCAATGGGGGTTGCAAAGTTGCTTTGATGACTTCCATCTTCAAGATGTTAAAAGATTTATTTTAAAGTGAAATTGTCCTTTTATGTTTTGAGTTCTAGTGATGCATGGAACATATACATACAGCTAAATTACCTTTGACCCATAGCCACACAGTCTCTTTTCAATCACCTTGAAGGGTGCACCTCCATTAGCAGCTCTGTGTCTTTTTTTTATAATGATGATGTCTATGTATCACATATCATGTGGCCCAGAGAAGTGCTGGAGAACAGAAAGATGGATTAGGAGAGAAAAATCTAGTCGGGCAAATCATTACATCAATGGAAGCTTTGGTGTGGATTATTGGAAAAGGTTCTCTCCCTTGCAGAACTAAGAAACTCAGTGCTTGTGAGTACCATTGAATGGTGCTTTCTCTGTCTAGAGTGCTGTTTTCAAAATGAACGTGCTTGGCCAGAAAAAGCACTACGTTTACATTATACACTAACATACACTATATGCAGTGGCACAACTATAGGGAATATGGATGGGCTCGGGCAACAGGGAGCAGACAAAAACAGGAGAGGTGGGGTGGGTCATGGATCTTTTGGAGTTTGAAGGTGCTACAACTTCCAGCATTCCCAGCAGAAATGCTGCTCTTAGCGAGCAGTTATCAAAGACCATCATCTTGGCTAAATTGCAATACATTTTAAGATCTGATCTTTTGTTGAGGTTGATAAACCCAGTTTGAACACCCATGCAAGGGGCAGAATTGGGCAAATCTGATTACTGGCCCAGGAAGTAGACACTCAGGTTAAAGTGGACCTGTCACCTACACATAAAAAGCTGCATAATGAAAGTCCTTTGCAAATTAAATATGAAACCCCAAAAATGTTTTTCATTAAAACATCCATACCTGTTATAAAGGTGTTTAAATATCTAATATCTTAAATATCTAATAACTGTCAATCAAATATTGCCTGCCCCGCCTCTATGCCCGTGGCATAGAAGAGGGGCAGTCAATTACTTTCACTTTCCATTCAGCACTTCCTACATGTCACTGCTCTCCTCACATTCCCCCTTCCCTCCTCAGGCTCTACAATTGTGTAGGGCACTGCACATGGACATTAGGTCCCCCATTCTGGTGCATACACAATTTCCCTTAATAACCGTTTCCACAAAATGGCTGCTGCCTGCTTGCTGTGATTGTATAATTCCAAGACAGAAGGAAACAAAATTTAAATAATAAATACAGTGTAAGTAAAGTTTATTTTGCTCAATTAACATGATAGAAAAGAATTTGAAATTATTTCTTAGGGTGACAGGTCCCCTTTAATCTGCCTACAGGGATCCACTTGCAACATACCAGAGTCATACCTCCCAACTGTCCTGATTTTTGTGGGACAATCCTGATTTTGACAGCCAGCAGTCTTATTGAAATTACCCAAATTGCTTTTTGATCACCTGCACTGGCTGCCCAAAAAAGATACAAAGTTTCTGAAACCTTATTTGATAAGGAGGCTTTTGGTAGAGAGCCCAGAATATAGTGCACTTACACTTAGATACAATTGTAACCAATAAGATAAACAGGTCTCTTGGTGATATTGAGACTTCCTGCTTAAAGGGCAATTTCACCTTCATTAGCAAAACTGTAGTAACACCCTAAAACTCCCAGAAATGTGTTCAAACTTTGCATAACCTGCCAAATTTTGTGGTGTTTGGGTGGGTAGTCACGCAATGAGCATGGTTAAAAATTCAATTGTGCTACGTGTGGAAGCTCTTTTTGTTCAAATGTTGGGAGGTATGCAGTATGAGTGCAATGGGATTTTAAACCAGTGACAGATTTATGTTCAATTTTCTACGACATATCAGTCAGACAGACATACAGCCATACATCTCTGACAGCTCATTGTTCTGGAGGGACCAAGTCTGCAGCCTTTATTGGCCCGTGTATAGTCAGATTTAGAGTTGGGGAGGCCTAGTTATCAAAATTCTGATTTGTGTCGTTTTAGAGGATTTCAACCATGACTTAACTCATATTTTAAAAAAGAATGGCTACTTATTTATTAAAAGATTTGAATAAAAAAAGCACAAACAAGTAAAAACACTGAACAAATCCAAATATGAAAACCTTGAAATACTCATTACTACAATTTTTGCAATTACAAGCAAAAAAAAAACAGAATAATTCTAAAACCTGAAAGTAAGTAAATTTTTTAAAATTTGCAACTTCTTTTGTAACTTTTACATAACCTCAGCATTTAGATAGCATACTTTTACTTTAGAGTTTCTCATGGTTTTGAATATTAAGTGCTGAAAAGTTTGAATTGTGAACAGAAGAATAAAAACGTTAATATATTGGCCCCTAGATGTAAATCTATTACTACAGGTACTTATTGATGATTCATCAATTATTTAGTGGTTCTGCTTTTCAGGTGACTAATTGCATGTTTGAAAACTCTTATTTTTTCATACCTTAGAATTCCATCTAGATTATTTAAGGTGCCCACATATAGTTCAGGCAGTTGGCTTGTTTCAAACATTCTGCCCAACTCTCTGGGTATATATGGCACCATGAGGGGCTGTTATTATGTCCTGCGGATAGATCAGATCTGCTTATTTGGGTCATCAGTCTGATTAGCACAATATCAGACCATTTGTGGACTGCTTATCAAGTAAGCCTGTTATATCTTTACCTTAAAATTATCTGAAAATCAGGGATATGTTTAATAAATGAAACAAGAAGCACTCAGTGTAGCCCTTTTCTACAATTATCCACAATTTTTCATATGAGCTAGTAATCGTAGGCCACCTTTAAAGGTTGGTTCACCTTCAAGTTAACTTTTAGTTTGTTATACAATGGCCAGTTCTAAGCAACTTTTCAACTGGTCTTTACTATTTTTTTTTATTTTTTTTTTTTAATTATTTACTTCTAACTTTCAACTGGTGGTCATTGACCCCATCTAGAAGCAAATACTCTGTAAGGCCACACATTTATTGTTACTGCTACTTTTTATATTACCAGTACTCCTATTTCTATTGAGCCCCTCTCTTATTCATATTTCAGTTTCTTATTCAAATCAATGCATGGCTGCTAGGGTAATTTGGACCCTAGCAACCAGATTGCAAACTGGAGAGCTGCAGAATCCAAAACTAAAAAACTCAAAAACGGCAAATGATAAAAAAATTAAAAATAATTGCAAATTGTCTCAGAATATCATTCTGTACATAAGAATAAGGGGGTTATTTATCAAAGTCTGAATTTCTCTCAATATTTTCTGCTACAAACTCTGATCAAATCCGTTCAGGGTTTTTTACGCTTATTTGTTATTACATTTTCCAGAAAATTTGCTTTGCGGTAAAAAAAACAGATTTTCACTATTTTTTCTGATTTTTTTATCAGCTTTTCATGAATTTCACAATTTTTTCATAATTTTCACCTGAAAACTTCGGGGTATTGCCCAAAACCCAGCAAACATCAAAAAATCATTGGGTCTTCTCCCATTGACTTATATGCAACCTCAACAGGTCTGAGATGCCGGATGTTCAGATTCTGACTTTTCCATCCTCAGGGTTTAATAAATTGCGAAAAATGTGTGATTTTTGCATTCGGAGTTTAGTAAATAACCCACTAAAAAATAATTTAAAGGTGAACAACCCCATTAACTGTACTGAGACAGGCTTGCAGGTAGAGGACAAAAAAAACAGTCATCACATTTACATATCTACTTTGCTTGACTGTATTTAGTGCTACATGAACGGATAAATGAATTCAGCAGACCTGCTATCTGAATTAGCTGTGGCCATAAAGTATAAAACCATTTTGCAGACGAGGGAAGGGTTGACACATTTTTTCACGCTTCTTTGCATTTATAATTTAATAGAGGTGGGGATATATTTTGCTGGAGAAATTTCCCCCTGAGTTAGAGAACGACCCACATGGGACAGAAGCATCTGTGTGTTTTGCATTAGTTCCTCCCAAGGCAGTTCGTATCCATAACTGCACCAATTATACGTGCTCCTTTTTATTATGCTGAATAGATATTTTACATGGCTTGTTCATCTGCTGGAAAACTGGATCCCAAACATTCCAATTACTCACTATTACAGGGGGATGTGGATTATGATGGGAAAAAAAATGATTATATTGAAAAAATAAAAATGAAATCACAAGCAGACATAAATAAGAGTATAATACATTCTGCATAGCTGATCCCTGGCTGCTGTGATAAGTGATTATGTACTCTGCTTAACAGCAGCTCAGGGTATTTGAGGGCACTGCCAAGAGTCATTAGCAGAGGGGCAATGGGGGGGGGTTGTACTAGATTGTAAATTGCAGTGAAACTAATTCAACAGGTTTTAACCATATGACCTCACTCCTACACAATTCAATCTTTTATATTTACCTGTTCCTATCCCAGAGTAGTTAAGATTGCACATAGGGCCACTTCTAGAATATGATATTCTGGGACAATTTGCTCCTCATGGGCATATTTTTGTTTTGGTGTATTTATTTAATATATTTACAATTTGTTCAGCAGCTCAACAACAGCTTTAACAACTGTCAAAGTTCCCTAGCAACCAGACTGATTCAAAGGGGCTGTTCACCTTCCAAACACTTTTGCCAGTTAATTCTTTTCAGAATGTTCATTAGAAATAAAGACTTTTTTTTTAATTGCTTTCCATCTTTTATTTTTTTTTACCAAAATTAAAGTTTAATGTCCTGTGTGTTTCAATCTGATCCAGGAGCAGATTCTGAACTGGGACAATTTGCTACATTAGTTGATACATTTCTCAGCAGCATCTGTGGAATATTAACAACTATTGTATCAATTCTAACAGCTGCATTTAAAGGAGTGATTTGCCTTCATGTTAAAGGACCAGTAACATCAAAAAAAAATATTTAAATATTCGTTAGTGCACAACGAAAAATAAACACCAAGACAAATTAAACTTTTAAATAGCAAAGCCTTTATTAAGAAATAACTTACAGATTGTCCACTTCTTGTCCTCTTCAGAAACGGCGAAAAGGCAACCATCCATACAGCAGAGATCGATTTCTCCTCCCTGGCAATTTTACTGACAGGCATCGTCCTTCATCCTCATCCCGGTGTCCAGCAGCAACAGTGTCACGGGCTTTCCTCTCCTGCAAGCGCAGTAGTCTTTCTCCCATATCATCAGTGCAGTGCCCAGTAATAGCTTGAGCTCCGAGTTCTATATGTGAAACTATAAAGACTCCATTCGGACCTGAGCACACGGACCAAGCCAGTGCTCTGAAACGTAGTCCCTCAGCTCATCCCTCAGCTCATCCCTCAGCGCAGACAGCTGGTGCGTTTGCGTCGCGGGCCACAGACATTATCCAGCACGGAACTTCTCTGAACGCTTCCGGTCTCCCGTAAAGTTCCCCGGCCAATCCCAGACGCCTCTACCGATTGAGGGGGTGGTGGACTCCCGCGGCTGCCTGCTCGTGGATTGCAGGGAAGAGAGGGTGCCTTCGGATGAGCATAGGAGCCAGTGGATCTGATGAACATGCTGTGCGGATGATGATGGGGGGAGCCGGCAGGCTGGGTGCTGCTCCCCTAACATGGCAGAAGTGGTCAGTTCCCTCCAGAGGATGAAGAGTAGCCAGAGTGAGGGTGAGTGACGCAAACGCATACGGGAGAAAGACTACTGCGTCCGCGTACTCAGGTCTGAATGGAGTCTTCATAGTTTCACTTGTAGAACTCGGAGCTCAAGCTATTAGTGGCCGCTGCACTGATGATACGGGAGAAAGACTACTGCGCTTGCAGGAGAGGAAAGCCCGTGACACCGGGAGGAGGATGAAGGACGATGCCTGTCAGTAGAATTGCCAGGGAGGAGAAATCGATCTCTGCTGTATGGATGGTCGCCTTTTCGCCGTTTCTGAAGAGGACAGGAAGTGGACAATCTGTAAGTTATTTCTTAATAAAGGCTTTGCTATTTAAAAGTTTAATTTGTCTTGGTGTTTATTTTTCGTTGTGCACTAACGAATTTTTAAATATTTTTTTTTGATGTTACTGGTCCTTTAACTTTTAGTATGTTATAGAATGACCAATTCTTAGCAACTTTTTAATTGGCCTTCATTATCTATTTTGTATGGTTTATGAATTGTTTTCCTTCTGCTTTTGACTCTTTCTAGCTTTCAAATTGGGGTCACTGGCCCCATTTAAAAACAAATGCTCTGCAAGGCTACACATTTAGGGGCAGATTTACCAAGGGTTGAATTCCGAAGTTAAAAAAAACTTCGAAATTCGACCCTCGAATTGAAATCCCTCGACTTCGAATATCGAAGTTGAGGGATTTTTACCGTATTCGATCAATCAAACGATTGAATAGAAATCGATCAAACGTTTTTTATCGATCGTTCGAAGGATTTTTATTTGACAAAAAAAACTTAGAAAAGTGCTCTGGAAGGTCCTCATAGGCTAACATTGCACTTCGGTAGCTTTAATTTGGCGAAGTATGAAGTCGAAGGTTTTTTTAAAGAGTACTTCGAATGTCGAATGGTCGGATATAGCCTATTTGATGGTCGAAGTACTCAAAATTTACTTTGAAATTCGAACTTTTTGAAATTCGAACCATCACTCAAGCTTAGTAAATCTGCCCCATATTGTTATTGCTACCTTTTTATTATGCATCTTTCTATAAAGGCCCTCTCCTATTCATATTCCAGCCTCTTATTCAAATCAGCTCATGGTTGCTAGGGTACTTTGAGCTTTGCTGAAATTGCAAACTGGAGAGCTGCTGAATAAAAAGCTAAATAACTCAAAAACCACAAATAATAAAAAATCAAAGCCAATGGCAAATTGTCTCAGACTACCATGGTCTACATCATACTAAAAGTTAACTCAAAGGTAAACAACCCTTTAATGAAACTCAGGGATACATTGGCTCAACTAAATGTATAGAACTGTTTAGTCAGTGACCCCCTTAGAAGAGCTGCTTCATCAAAGACATACCAAGTGAAAAAAGAAACAAAACATCAGTATTAGAAAAACAGAAAATAGATAGTCACTGAAAAACATCTTTATTTCTGGTGAAATATCTGAAAACAACCCCCTTTAAATGAGAGATTGGAAGATAAACCAACTAACTAATAATTAGTTACAATAACAATACAATTGTAGCCTCACAGAGCAGTAGTTTTTTGACAACAAAAATACTCCCCTCTTTTGGAAGCTGCAAAGAGGTTAAAGAGGTAAACACGTAATTAAAAAAAAAACTATAACAAAAAAGTAAGACCAATTGAAAAGTGGCTAAGAATAAAACACTTAAATGCTGACTTACAGTTTAACTCCTTTAAATAACTAAAGGATTTTCTAGAAGTTCCCCTGTTTTTCATGTGACCTGGTAACCTTAAAGTAAACCCTGAGCCTTTTTGGGGGCAGTCTTGGGTTTTATCTCAGGAAGTTGTTGTCACTTTTTAGAAGGTATAAAATCAAATTTAAATTGGATAGAAAGACAATTACCGTAAAATATACCACTAGTCATGCATGAGACGAGTCCATTTGTTTTTAATGCTTACAAACAACATATTCATTTTGTTCCTATTTGGGACAACCATTAGATTTCCTTTCCTTGCTCTCAGTTTGACCTATTTTATTACCATGACACATGCATACTTTTGATTGTGATCATTTGTAAAATGCCTTTGCACACTGATTTTCCTTGCCTTTTGGAATATTATTGATGGGTTCCATAACCCGTACTCTTCATTTTCTCACACTCTTGTCTACATAAATTAGTCTGCCTGGACAAATGGGGATATGATTACACTGCTCCTTGTACACATAGGGGCACATTTACTAAGGGTCGAAGTGAATTCGAAGTGAATTTTCGAATTCAAAAACTTTGAATTTTAAAGTAATTTTTGGGTACTTCGACCATCGAAAAGGCCAAAT
Source organism: Xenopus laevis (assembly GCF_017654675.1). Lineage (NCBI taxonomy): Eukaryota > Metazoa > Chordata > Amphibia > Anura > Pipidae > Xenopus > Xenopus laevis. The sequence continues at coordinate 98,967,606 of NC_054373.1, forward strand.
TCGACTTCGATTTGAAGTGAAAATACCTTGAATATTCGACCATTCGAAAATCAAAGTACTGTCTCTTTTAAAAAACGTCGACACTTCGCCACTTTAAACCTGCCAAATTGGTATGTTAGCCTATGGGGACCTCCTAGAACCCATAGCCAACATTTGGCTACGTTTTTAGAAGTCAATGTTTTTTTTCTGAAAATCGTTCAATCGATCGATTAAATCGTTCGAATCCAAGGATTTAATCGTTCGATCAACGATTTTACTTTGATCGCATATTCGATAAAAAAAACTTCAACTTCGAATATTGTACTACTGCAATTCGATGGTCGAATTCGAAGTTTTTTCACTTCGAAATTCGACCCTTAGTAAATGTGCCCCATAATATTCTGTTAAAGTCACAGATTTTTAATATTGAATTTAGCATTGCTGCCTCTCCTGGAGTTACTGATCTGCATTGCTGTGAAACCAGTGATAGTTTTTTTTAAGTGGTATAACTTGAAACAGATCTTTATTACAGGGAAAAGCTCAATTTTACATCCCCTGGTTTTAAGTGTTCCCACATTTTACACATTTTTTTGTGGTCCAAACAATTCATAACACAGTTCTTAATGCATAATGCATTTTTCTGATTTTAAATTTTCCCTGACTTTACAGGGTCCCCTAAAAAAGTTCTCCTGTCTATTGGTTGTGTCATAGATCTTTAGGATAAGGTTACCAGATAACAGTGAAACCTCAGTTTTAAGTACCCTGATTTTACATTTTCCTGCATTGTACATTTTTTTATTTATGCTCCCACCAATTTATAATGCATTTCAATGGGTGCATTTCCTGGATTTTACATCAAAATTTTGTCCTGATGTACCCAAAACTTCTTTTTTTTTCTCTATGAATGTTATTATTTGTAAAATAAAGAAGATTAAAGTACTATCCAGATGTACATTTTACCATGGTTCTGTCTTTAAATTGTAAACACCAATTAATCTGCCCCTTATACAGTCCTGCACCAACAAGAGGCCTTGCACATGCCCCCATAGTGTAACATTAACGCTGCAATATTTAACCCTTGTTATTAACACAGTAAATATTGTATCTCAAAGTAAAACTGACTCCTGTGCTTATATACTTTAAGTACTCGAAGAAAAAATTACTTTAACACATTTTCCTGATTTTACATTTTCCCAGATTTTACATACTTTTTTCCTGGTCCCCTGAAAAACTTAAAATGGGGGTTGTACTGTATATTAAAAATCAGGGCATGTCTGATTCATGTAAGACTTACATTGTAAGTTAATAGGCTGCGCTGACTTAAATTAGATGCAATTAGTGCAGCCCTTATAGATGGATTTTATAGACTTTTTCCCAGATTCTGATGAGTAGTATTTTTATCCAGAAAACAGTGGTACTGCGCCAATGAGACGAATTGAAAAACTCGCCTCAGACAGCAGCGCTTAATGAGTTACCAGGGGCAGCAAAAAAACCTCTGCTGGTATCTTTGAGTGACGAATTTCCGTTTTTTAAAACAGAAATTTGCTCTTCTAGCTTTCTGCACTAGTGATGTGCCACCCCCAGACCCCTGGCAGTCTTGAATACCTTGGAGTTATTTACAAAGTATTAAGGCAACTAAAACATGTACACCAAATTCACAATTGACCAAACTTTTTTTTTTTGTGGTTACCCAATTCCACAATGCTTATTTCTTTAAAATTTTGGAGTAAAGCAGTTGTATCAATTTACCTCCATATTTGTGAATTATCTTCAGCAAAATAAAGTTTATAACTGAAAAAACTTACCCCATTTGAGCTTGGCAAATGCATTAGTAAAAAAATAAGGCTTTCAGTGGAGCAGATGGAGTAAAAGTTTTTGAGAATTTTACCACATTTTGACTCCAATATTTTTTCAACTCCAGTATGTCTTACTTGAGTTTCAGTTTACTCCACTTTTGTGAATTTCTCCCTAGGGGTGCATTTTAAAACTGGAGGGATTAAGGGTGAGGGCACACGCTCAGATTCGGGGAGATCAGTCAGCCAGTGACAAATCTCCTCTTCTTCGGGGCGACTAATCTCCCCTAACTGCCTCCCGCTGGCTAGAATGTAAATGGCCGGCGGGATGGCACATGGATCGCTTTGTTTCCGAAGACACCCCGAAGTTGAGATTTGCATTCTAGCTGGCGGGAGGCAGTTTGGGGAGATTATGTGCCCCGAAGAAGAGGAGATTTGTCGCAAGGCGACTTATCTCCCCGAATCTGAGAGTGTGCCCTGACTCTTAAAGCTGCCAATCAGAATGTTGTTCTCAGTAGTTTTTCTGTAGCCAGCTGAGAAAATGACTAGTTGGTTGTAGAATAGTCCTTGGGCCAATTGAACCTATATGACCTATCTGGGCCCCCACTAATAACTGTAGGACTGCCACCTCTGTGTATGATCAGTAATACACACTCTGCAGAAACAACACCATTGTCATTGCTATAAAGGTTCCTTATGCCTGGGGAAGAGATATAGACAGGCTGCTGTCACTGTTATTATGTGATATAGGCTGCAATTATATGACATACTCCCACAGGCCCACATTTACTAGTGTTTCAAGACCAAAGATTGTTTTTCTCAATCCTCTTGGCAGCATGCCAAACACCTGGGGCTTGTCACATGTACATCTACAGCCCTTGCTGTGAGAGTTGCAGTTCACATGTAGATAGATTGATTCTTCACAAAAGAGCATTCAAAATTGCTTGCAAATTTTAAAGGAGAAGGAAAGCTCCACGACAGTTTATTGCCAACAGATTAGCCATAATAGTGCAAGCTAGAACTACATTTATTCTGCAGAGTGCTTTACCATGCCTGGGTAAACAGCTATAGACACTGTCTCTGTTTGTTTAGGATAGAAGCTACCATCAGGGCCGGAACTAGGGGTAGGCAGAGTAGGCATGTGCCTAGGGCGCAGAGGTGGAGGGGCTCCAGTCACGTACTTACTTCTACCCCTAGTCAGGTCCCTTCTCTGCCGACCGGCCACTTGTTCTATTCGCGGAAGTTGATATATTTGCGCTTGCGTGCAAGCATTTTTTCGCGCTTGTGTACGAACGTCTTTTCACGCAAGCGGTTGAGCGTCTATTTGCGCATGCGCACAATCACCTAGCTCGCACGCATGCGTGCGCCCAGACGGCGCAGCAACCAGGCAGGCTGCCTAGGGCGCCTGCCTGGCTTGGCCCGGCTCTGGCTGCCATATAAGCTTGGTGTGACATCACTTCCTGCATGAGTCTCTCCCTGCTCACTAACAGCTCTGAGCTCAGATTACAGCAGTGATGGGAGGAGGGAGGGGGAGAGGAGCAAACTGAGCATGCTCAAGCCCTGCCCTGGAGGTGTATGCTGAAAACAGGAAGTCTGATACAGAAGCCCATGTGTACACAATAAAGGGAAAGAACTGCTGCATTGCATTGCAGAACTGTTGAGCAGCATTACTTTGAGGGTTAACTGGTGTATTTATATAGACCTTTCTGATAAAGCGTACTTAATTTTAGCCTTGCCTTCTCCTTTAACCCCATAACGGCTAAAGGGGGCATAAATAGGGGCATATTTATTATGTTGTGTAAAACAAAATTTGGCAAAAAAAAATATTTAGGCCTTTTTTTACACAGTGAAGCTTGGCGATGTGTGGTGTATTATTCGTTGCCTCTTCCTTCCTTGAGCTGGAACATGACAGAGAAAGGCATAGGGTAGTTTTCTGAATATCTGCACAGGTGTCATAATAAAAGTGATTGATCAAATAATCACATTAACTGCCTAGATATTTCCATAAAGCCGGCACTTTCAGAAGCATTTGGGAAATTATATTGAAACACCTCCACTCTAGATGCTATATACTCTGACTTTAGATTTGTTTGGTGCTTGCAGTGAACAGTTCCCTTGAGATGCCCGAGCATTAACCTTGAATACACTTCTATACAGAATTCCTGTTACTGCCTAAAAGCCTTTTGAAGATCAAATAGCTGTAATGCTATTTACATTGTGCTATTTAGATGCTAGTTTAAAAGCTATCTAGAGGAGTCATGATACACATCTGCAAGCTTGTACTGATGTTATGAATATTAATAATCATTTGCATGCTCTGCTTCCACTATTGGGGCCTAGTTAATACCAAGAAATGAATTCATATTTCATTAATTTACATTACGGATATCTTATGCACTGCCATGTTTAGCCAAGGATGAGTCAAATTCATAATTAGCAAAGGATGTTAAAGGGCAAGTCAACTCCAAAATAAAAATTTGCCTGAAAAAAAAAGAAACCACAATTCTAAGCAGCTTGCCAGCTTATTACAAATTGTCAGTGCTTTAGAAGTGATTTGTAAAAACAATGCAATTGAAAGCAGAATTTGCTTAACTCCTGGTTGTCACTTTTTAAACAATGTTGCTAAAGTCTTGCATAGACAGGTCTGTTAATCAGCTGCTTTGTCTTAACGTTATTTCAAAAGTCTGAGCCATCCGGGCAGAGCATAGAAAGGGACAGACTAATACTGATTTCAATAGCAATACATGTGCAAATAACTTAAAAGCCATAGAAAATGTGTAATGAATGTTGCAAAGTTGCTTAGTATTATGATTTCTTTTATTAGAAACCAGATAAACAAGAAAAATACCTGCTCACCCCGTGTTACTTTTGTGTATGTTGGGGAGGAAACCAGAGGAGTAGGGTGCCCACCAATCCAGCGCAGAGCTCCAATGCTGGCGACACCAGTCAGAAACAAAAAGGGGAAACAGTCTATGCTCCTTCTTTTAGTTAAAAGCAGTCAGCCTACGATTAAGGATTCTATACCCAAAATGCGTCAGGCATTTACTCATAGCAGCTTACAATAAGGTTGCCACCAGGCCAGTATTTTGCCAGCCCAGCCGGTAAAACACCTTGCCAGTGCGATGTGCCCCTGCCACTATTGTGGCACAACACTGTGGCTCGGCTCCTTTTGCATCATGACTCGCCCCTTTTTGTTTTACAGCCCACCCCTTTAATTCCCGCCCCCACTAATGCCAAATTTTCTTGAAAAGGTGGCAACCATAGCTACTAATGATTCAATGAGCAAATATAGGACTGCTCTTGGTTAAAGAGAAGGAGTGCAGCCTGTTTCCCCATTTTCTTTCTTTCTTTTATTAGGCAAAAACATGTTTGTTTGGGTTGACATTCCCTTTAATGCACCTTATTTCTTTAACCAGAAAGTGAGGCAATGTATAAACCTCAGTGCAAGACTGAGCAACAAGAGATCCTGCATCATAACACTACTTTGTACTCTCAGTAGGAGCCAACATGCATTTTTATACTTTGAACTTGGACATGTGTCATTTTCCAACCTCAGTTATTATTTTATAGATAATTCTTGAGTCTAGAGTAATAATAAATTCTTACAATATCCTCATTTAAACTTGGGAGTCTCCACTTCAGTATTGTTGAAAATAAAGATACCAGTCCTTACCAGTTGTATATGTGATATATATTAGAAGGGAGGTTTAGTATATACCACAATTATTTGGATAGACTATTGAATCTATAGCTTTTTGTTGAAATGTGCACTGTAATGTCAATTCAGAGCAGAAAGTAGCCATGCTTTCTATTGAATGGTTTGGGATAAGGACCCAATTTATGGGTTTCTTTATATATTTTATTTACATATTAATCCCTGATAAGGATTATTTAGGTATATTTCCCTGACATATATAAGGCAGCCTTCCAGCTCATTATACCTCGACTTCCCTATATCTCATTATCTTGCTGCCTTATACTGTGTACACTCCATATGTTGACTTCTAGCAACAAAAAAACAGCAGGAGGTACATTACGACTTATGAAACAATGTAGGTCTCTATGAAAAGATATTGCATAAAACAGCTCATATGTAAAATCCTGCTTCATGTAAATAAACCATTTTCATAATAATATACTTTTCTAGTAGTATGTGCCATTGGGTAATCATAAATAGAAAATTGCCATTTTAAAAAATAAGGGCTGCCCCCTGGGATCGTACAATTCACTGTACACACAAACATACCAACAAACCATATGTGTTAGGTCACATGAGCACAGAGTTGTGTCTTTTGCTTCAACACTTCTTCCTGTTACAGTTAGAGTTGTAGTATTTCTGGTCAGGTGATCTCTGAGGCAGCACACAGACCATCATAAAATGGTGGCTCAAGGCAAGAGATGTAAAAGGGCAAGATATACTTAAATATATAGACCAGTTTGGTAAGATTCTTTAATATGCCACTTAATATGATATAAACTGTTGCTTAAGTGTTCATTTTGGGGGTATAGTTTTCCTTTAATATAGACAGGCATGTGTGCATTTTCCAGGCCACAGCGGGGAGAAGGGCCATGACTAGGGTAGGTGACAGACACCCTAAGCATGTGTATCTTCTGCCTAGCCCTAATTCCTGTAGACGTCTCTGTATTAAAGTAAAACAAAGAGTAGAATCAGTGGGGAGTGCCAATTTTCTAGGCACCTACCAGTGGTTCTATTCTTGTACTTCTTACTCAAGGCTGACTCCTCTTCTTCAAAAAATGTACCAGCCTGAGGTACTTGGTATGAGGTGAGTGCTGGGCCTCCATATTGTTCTGATATCCCAACTGCTGCCATTCAAAGGTTTAACGAATTGTCTTTCAGCTTTATTTACCCTGCATCACCTGGGTGACTTGAATATTGTATTTTCATGCCTGCTTATATCTTTTTCTTCAGCTGTGCCACCTGGCCTCTGTATTTTCAGAACCGTAAAATCGAGAGTGACTCCTTCACAAAAACCAGATGTGGCTTGCTGTTGCATTTTATTAGGCACTGGCTGCTTTTCATTAGATATCCAGTGCTCCGGTTCAGCTGTTTGCTGCCAAATCTGTTAGTTTTCAGTGTTTTATTTCTAAGCACATTAAGCGGACCTGCATCCAGCATTCACGGATATTTTTTTTTTTATTGGCAAAGCTTTTAATCTTTTATGGTTTCCTCCATGTACAAACGGATTGCCTTTTATAACTGTATCTACTGGTGCATCAGACAGGGATGGATAGAAATGTCCTTCTCTGTTCCTGTCTGGTTTAGCTCATATTGTGTAAAACAAATAGAAACAGAATGAAGAACAGTGACCTCTAAAATAGCGTCCCAGAAAGATTGATGCTAGATAGAGATTACAGTGCCAGGTAGAAGCATGCTAAGCATACACTGTAATAACACAATGGAGTACTGGACTGGAACTATCACATTGGGCAAGTCTGAACCTATAGGCAATGCCTTTCATTTGCCCTGACCGCAGATAATACAAAGCTACAGTAGAGCTGTTTAGAATTTCTTCTTGCTCAATTGAAAGCAGATGGATTTCCTTTTGAGTCGCATTTTGGAAGTCAGTGTTCCCAGCTTTAAACCTGCCTGTCACTGGCTATAAACTTTCAGCAGAATTAGGTGAGTGCTTTGTGGCCACAGACTGTGATTTACTAGCCATTGCACACAAACAGTACATCTGTGTTTCAACGATGAGCATACATACAGAACCTTGTAAAAGTAATAAGACCCTTGGTGTATGTTAGTTTAAATGTATACACATGATAGCTATATATTTCTATATATCTATATACTATATATAAGATTGTTTGTATGCAAGTGTTTAGGACCTTGCACACCTGACCTGTAACTCCATACCCCCATGTAGAACTAATCATACTAATACAAGTATGGGATCCCTTATTCAAAAACCTGTTATCCAGAAAGCTCGGAATTACGGGAAGGCAATCTCTCATAGAGTTCATTTTAAGCAAATAATTTTCTGTGATAATAAAACTTGAGAAGTTAAAGCTGCATACATTACACCCATAGTGGAAACAAAACGACACTATTGGGTTGATTTAATGTTGAAATGTTTTTTTAGCAGATAAAGTATAGAGAAGCAAATTACAGAAAGATTTCTTATCCAGAAAACCCCAGATCCCAAGAATTCTGAATTATAGATCTTATATCTGCACTATAACTTGTTTTGATATTTTATTTTGTATTAAAACATTGCAGAAAAAACAGTAAACCAAAAAAAAAATGCTATGGTTTTTTTAAAAGATATTTCTCTGTATAGTGTTAATGCTCTACAGTTTTATTATGTCTAGCTTTAAAAACTATAATTTGCTCTGCAGAGACAACCCACACTGGTCCCTAAAGAGTAGCACAGACTAGACCAGTCTTAAGAGGCAACATGGATTAAGGATACATTATTATTGTGTTTTCAAGCCATGTTGTTTGGCAGTAAAAGCAGCATGTCGCCTAGAATTATGTACATTTACAGTACATGTGATTAGAAACTGTAGTTTCATTGTATAGCCAATGTTTACTGCTTCACTTGTAGGACTGCTGCACAATTTTGGCCCACCAGTCCTGACTGATATCTATGTACAATGGATATTGCTTGGGTTGTCCTTCTGACAATGATGCCCATGGTGCATTGACAGTTTCACATTCTGTGTAGGGTTGCCACCTTTTCCGGCTAAACCCTGAACAAATGGGTGGAGATGATGGCATCAGGGGTGAGACAGTTATGCAGGGGTGGGCATGATGATGTCAGGGGCAGGCACAATAAAAATTGGTGGGGTTATGATGCCGGGGTTATTCAATCACTTTTTCCCAGAGTGTTTTAAACAGGACAGAAAACTTTGAACCGGACAGTCCTTTGAAAAACTGGGATATCTGGTTTAAAACTGGACAGGTGGCAAAGCAACCCTAGCTTTACAAGATCTGCTCGTTTGGCAAGGTCGCCAAACTAGCGGATTTTAACCCGACATGCCCACTAACGGCTGGGCGTTATTGGTGAATCCGAACGTTCGGCCCTGGGGATCAGATTACAATACTACGAATGGGCTCTGACGGGTTGCAGGACCGCATCAACTACCCGATGTGGTCCTGGTTCATACAGAAAATCAAACGATCGATATCTGGACGATTTTTGGCCTGATACCAATCGGAAGGACCCGTCGGAAGCCCCAACACATGGGCAGATAAGCTGCCAAAACGGTCTAAAGCACCAATATCGGCAGCTTTAATCTGCCCATGTATGGCCACCTTAAGATCAATGCTTTAATTAAAAGTATGAGATCTAGTAGAAGAAGTGCAGAGAATTGAATATATGTCAGCAATACACAACAATAAAATGTCCACATATGACAGAATATGGACGAATTGGGTATATCATTTCCCCAACATCCCCACAGCAGCTGAACAAGACAAAGACTCAACGACCTGGAACCCTATTCTCAATATGTAGCTCTAGAGAAAAAGAGAACAGAAGGCTGGACACCATGTTACCTGATCAAGACCCCAATTTACACAGGCACCAAATACCTTAAATCTGACAAAATACAATCGGCAATGCCACCTTGTACCCCCAGTCCACAACAAAAAGTTTTGTACCACTGCACCTTGTGTAATTTTGTGATATTTCATTGCACTTGGATAACCTTTTCCACACTTTTTCTTTGGATTTGTTTTACCTTTTAATTCCCTTTGTTTTCGCTTTTGTTATGAATATTATTCGTGACAAAATCAACAAAATAAAAAGTTAAAAAAAAATTCTGTTATACAGAAAGCAGTTATCCAAAAGGCTCTGAAATGAAACATTGTCAATTCCTAATTTTTGACTGATTTGCTTTTTCTTTTTGTAATAATAAAAAAACTGTGCTTGACGATAGCTATCAGTGTTTTTTTTTATTTTTTGTCCAAATTATAGTTCAGGCTTCACAAGGCTGAAACCCTGGAACTGTTTGGGTCAAAACCGAACACGTGGCAACCCCAATTCTGTGGTTCTGGTCATTCAGGCTTCTGTCATAAAGTCTGGAAAAATTGAAAGCTGCCCATGTTGTGTATGGTACACCTTGCACAAGTGATTTCCCTCTGTTACAAGCTGTTAGAGCTCTTTGTTTCAGCTCATTAGTAAATGCCCCACCACAAGTTCCCTTAAAGAAAACTATACCCCCAAATAATGTAGTTTTCTATAAAAATAAATAGTATAAAACAGCTCATGTGTAAAACCTTGCTTCACCTAAATAAAGCATTTTCATAAAAATATACTTTTTTAGTAGTATGTGCCATTGGGTAATCCTAAATAGAAAACGGATGCCCCCCTGGGATCCTACGATTCACAGTGCACATAAACAAACCAAAGGTCACATGAGCAAATTAATGGACAGAGTTCTGTCTTTTGCTTCCACACTTCTTCCTGTTACAGTTAGAGCTGCAGTATTTCTGGTCAGGTGATCTCTGAGGCAGCACACAGAACATCACAAAATGGTGGCTCAAGTGAAAAGATTGAACAGGCAATTTATTGATATCGATATTCTAGTTGGGTAAGGTTCTTTAAAAGGCCATGTAATATGATATAAACTATCTGTTGATTAAGTATTCATTCAGGAGGTACAGTTTTCCCTTAAATTGCCATCCATACACCTGCATAGATGTTCTTAGCATACACAAAGAAGTGGACATTTAGGTTATTATATCCCAAGTAATGCCATTTGAAAAAGAAATACCTAAGACTTTTAAAACATTTAGGAAATATATTTGTGAGTGAGCATTGCTGCCTTTGGATCTCCTTGCTGACAATACTAAGGCACCATACTGACATATAAGAATGAGAACCATATCAAGCAGTGGTAATGACTGTCATAGGACTTTTTCTGCTGGTTAGCATATTTAACAAGCTGATGGAAGGCATGTAATTAGAATTCATTAACTCCCTGGGACTTCTTGAAATGTCAGGCTGATGATAAAATTGTCACAGTTTTCATTGCAACCTTTTCCCCCCTGTTGTTTTAAAGGGGAACTATAATGTCAAAAGTATGTGTTTGCCATTGTATTATACACCCCTAAACCAGGTAGGAAAGTACCTTTAAAGGGCACCTGTCATCCAAAGATTGATTCCCAGCACTCAGTGATGAGAATCTGATGTTGCATCAGGAAGACTGTAGGTTAGTAGTAACGAGGATGGGGTGATGTAAATTTTATACCAGGGTCTGTAGGAATTACATTGCATTAATGGATGAGAAGTGGCTATACTGAGCAATTTCTCATTCGAGTAGCTGGCTACATTTTGAATTAACTCTGAGTAGCTAAAATGAATATACAATAGTTACTCTCTCCATAAAGCATAGAGGAAAGGATATTGCAAAAGTGCTTAAAAGAGCAATCTGAGATTATTTAATTTTCCAAAGGAAATTGATGGAAATGCGAGTGCTTCCTGAGCAGGGATGCAGAGGATTACAGCTGCAAAGCCAGGCAGGTGGTGGGCTCTGACCCATAGATTTCTGTCACCAGTATAACAGACCCACCAGTATAACAGGCCCAGTAAGCCTCTGATTGCCACTCGCACTTATCAGTGTCGGACTGGGATGCCAGGGGCCCACCAGAAAAACTTAGGTCTTGGGCCCACTTTCTAAACTATTATTCCTCCTCTCCTCACTCAACCTCTTTATTCTCCTAATCTTTTATCTCTACATACTATACACTTTTTCTATTATTATGCCCCTTAAAGAAATACAGAAATGACCATGACATAGGCCAAATGTTTAGCAGCAGGAGGGCCCACTGACATCTGGGCCCACCGGGAGTTTTCCTGGTATCCCAGTGGGCCAGTCTGACACTGGCACTTATAAGGAATTTTACCCGTGGTCACTTTGTTCTTTAGAGACTGCACAGTTTATTTGCTAGTGTTTCATGAATGGTGTACAGCAAGTAATTGTTCATGATCTATGCAGTGCAAAATATATGCTTGTTAGTATAATAAACACATATTAATGCTGCACAGCAGGAAGGCGACCTTCTGTTCTTTGAATTAGAATATCGGCAGGTTGAGTTTTGCATTCATTAGCATTTGCAAGTGGGAAATTCATGTCACCCTGCTGGCATCATCAATTTGCTCACGCTATTATACGTGTGGGTAAATATTAATGGTAACTGTAATGGCAGCACCAGCTGAATATCCAGCAGGCCAATTCCTTGTAGAAATACATCCATAAACTGTATGTGGGGCAAAAATATTCATAGTGTATAAGAAATTACTCAACAGGCAATATGAATTTCAGGCAATGTATGCTAAAAGCAGTGATTTATGCCATGCCATTTCTGCCCTATTTACTATAACCATTACTGTCAGAAAATGGGAGCAAATTCACATGTTTTAGCAATAAAAACAACCATTTGTTACTAATGCAACTACAAAATCTAATTTCCATTGGTCCTAAATGTCTGTGTGTTAGAATGCAGATGCAGGGATACTTGACTAAATGGGCAAAATATGCATTTGCTCAGGCCCCACCATCAGCTTTCATGCGTAATCATTTTTTAATAAAGCATCCCCATTCAGATCTCAGTGTAACCACCAAGAAGAGCACTAACCAATGCAGGTATGGTATCCGTTATCCGGAAACCCGTTATCCAGAAAGCTCCGAAGTACATAATGGCTGTCTCCCATAGACTCCATTATATTCAGATAATCCAAATTTTTAAAAATGATTTCCTTTTTGTCTGTATTACTAAAACAGTAGCTTGTACATGATCACAACTAAGATATAATTAATCCTTATTGGAAGCAAAACCATCTTATTTGGTTTATTTAATGTTTACATAATTTTCTTGTAAACTTAGGGGCCAATTCATTAACTTCGAGTGAAGGATTCGAAGTAAAAAAACTTCGAATTTCGAAGTGTTTTTTGGGCTACTTCGACTACGACTTCGAATCGAACTATTCGAACTAAAAATCGTTTGACTATTCGGCCATTCAATGGTCGAAGTACTGTCTCTTTAAGAAAAAACTTCGACCCCCTAGTTCGCCACCTAAAAGCTACCGAACCCAATGTTAGCCTATAGGTCCCCATAGGCTTGGCTAAGTTTTTTGGGGCGAAGGATAATCCTTCGATCATTGGATTTATATCCTTGAAGGATTTAATCGTTCGATCGAAGGATTATTCCTTCGATCGTTCGATCGCAGTTTTTTCGCAAAATCCTTCGACTTCTACATTAGAAGTCGAAGGATTTTAATTCCCAGTCGAATATCGAGGGTTAATTAACCCTTGATATTTGACCCTTGATGCATCGGCCCCTTAATGTATGGAGATCCAAATTACGGAAAGATCAATTATCTGGAAAACCCCAGGTTTCGAGCATTCTGGATAACGGGTCCCATACCTGTATTACATAACTTCTAGAGGAGAAAAATTCAAAGGGTTGGATTACTTTTTCCTTTAATAATTTAGCACACACAGTGCCTGCAGACCAGGTAGATTTATTGTGACAAAGTATATGACTGTGTCTGCTGTGCAGGCCTGACTGATTTCTATTGAAGCAGAGGCACTGCACATGCCCGGTAGGCACCTCCTTCTGGTCTTCACAGTTGGAGAGAGTAATAGGGGCAAATTTAGTAAAGGGCAAAGTAACTAAAGCTGGCGAAAATTCGCCAGCGTGGTGTCATTTCGGAACTTCGCCGAATTACTAATGGTCGCTGGCGTAACATCGCTAGCGAAGGAGATAGACTCTAGCGGTACTTCGCTCCCTAACGCCTGCCAAATTTGCACTCTGCTGAATGGACGTAACTACGCTAATTTACTAAGATGCGGATTTTACTGAACGTTACCTCTTGCGCCAGACTTGCCTTCACCACCTCAGACCAGGCAAAGTGCAATACAGTAGATAGTCCCAAAAAACACTAGCACTATTCGCTTCGTGCAGTAATGCTAGCAAAACTTCGCCTCATTCGGTGCCCTGGTCGCAACTTCGGATTTTAGTGAATTAGCGTTGCCTGGTGAATCTACGCCTGGCTAAGTGTTGCGCTGTGAGCGAAGCTGATAGATCTTTACTGGGAAAATGGGATGGGCTTCACTCTAGACAAGGAAGTAGCTGAGAGAGCTGCAGTTGTGCTGCTTGTGATGCGAAATCAACATGAGACAGAATGCAGGAATAAAGGTATTGTATGTTATTCTGGGGGCTGTTTAGAATAATGTTAGGGATTTTAAAATAAACTGCTTATCCTTTAAAGTGTTAATACAGAAAGAAAATAGACCCCATATGGGTGGGTGCCTGGTGAGGCTTCACAGGTCACATGCTCCAAAGGCCAGATATGTATTTCAGCCATGCACCCGAGATGGGGAGCAGTGTTTTGGGTTATACTGAGTTATAATCCAGTAACATTAATTCACCTATGATTAGCAACATTGCTATAACAACTCTGTTAATAGAAAACTAGAAATAAAACATTAACACTAAGGTAAGGATTTGCCAAAATTTCCCATACAGCAGTCTGATTATCTGACACCACCATCAAGCTCTTTTTAGAAAAAGAAACAAAGAAAAACAATAAGACATTAGCAGGTAAAAAAGAAGAGCAACAGTTAAAGAACAGGCAGAATATTCTGTATTTGCAATTACAAGCCCCATTTAAATGACATGTTGAATGTACTGTATGTGTATTTATTGTCTTAAAGGGGTTATTCACATTCCAACACTTTTTCAGTTGAGTTGTTTTCAGATTTTTCAACAGAAATTAAGACTTTTTTCAACTGCTTTCCATTTTTTACCGTTTTTCCAAAATCTAAGATTAAAGTTTAATGTCCCCTTCTCTGATGTGTGAGTCTGGCAGCTCAGTAATTCAGATGCAGATTGTGAACTGTTACAGTTTTGTAACATTTAGTTGATACATTTCTCAGCAGCATCTCTGGAGTATTAGCAACTATTGTATCAAGTCTAACAGCTGCCTTTATTTCTGGTGAACTGAAAAAAGTGTTGGAAAGCGAACAACCCCTTAAATGAAGTCCTGTGTAGCTGTTCATGAGGCCTTACGTTCACTAAATTTTCTTAAATATATCTTTGCAACTGTGCAAAACTAAATTGAATATTGTATTGCACATAGGATACTAATGATTGGAGTCGTACTGTGAAAGTAATGCTTGCCCTTGTTTGCTGGAGCGTGCAGCTGGAAGAAGCTGTGTGCAGTCACCCGAATGTCCTTGCTCTGTGCATGACTTGCTACTAAAAATATCCTAGTACAAAAAAGCCACTGCTGTGGGTAGGCAATATGCTTTCCTGACCCGATTTGTTTGAAAATGGCAAATTAGCTGTCTAGTAAAGTTGTAGAGCTCCTGTTATTGAAGATTTAGGTGGTATTTACTAAAATGTACTATTATTTTTAATTAAAACAAAGTCTAACTCCCATCCACAAATTTAACTAATTCATGAAATAATCAAATACTAGGTGCAGGAATAGTCTCAACAAAAATGTGCAAAAATTCTAATTGTGTGATCTTTTTGAGTTGTCGCCCAAAAGCCTATACTTTTTCCGAATTATCCAGCGCATCTCACGATGTCAAGAAACATCTTCAAATTGTAAATGAGACACCTACCTCTGACTTCTACATGACCTCGAAAGGTTTTAGCTGGAGTATTTTTCGATCCTGAACTTTAGCAGCTTCGGAGTTTGTGAGTTTTTTTCCCCTCTAAAAATTCGAGTTTTCCCCCTAAAAAAACTCGACCAGAAAAATAAAAAACAAGCTTCATAAATGGGCCCCTTAGTGATATTAGTAGAGCAAGCATATAAGGTAGGTTACTGGTACAGTATTTGTGCAACTGGAACATGAAGCAATACCACTGGAAAAAAACAATATAGGATAATCAATCGGGAGTTGTTGAAAAATACTGGGGCTAGGGAGATACATTTAGGGTAAATGCTTCCCCAACTGAAAAAAGTAATTTTATGTTTATTTATTAGGCTGGGCACTTCAACACTTCTAGTTTTTGGGTACCATAAAAGCCCCTCATCTCAACTCACATATGTAAGAACATCTAGCAGTAGATTTACAACTTTGCTTACTGTATTTTAGGAGGGGGCAGTTCTAGTGCAAGATTCTTTGTTTGTTGCATCAGAGGAGGTACACCTTTTAGCCTTTCAGCTTTTGGGTTCCTATGGTGCTTCCATATCTATTAGCAGAACATGCCGAATGTGGTTTGGGAAACTCTTCCCCTACCCCATGTTATCAGTAACTAAACAGTGACGTTAACAATATCTCAGTTTGGTTAGTTGTGTTGTTTGTAACACACAGCAGCCTTTGGAGCTGTTCACACTGCATCTTTGGGGCCTTATTGGCCATCTTAAACAGAATTGCCAATGCTGCTGCTCTCTCTAGTGATGCAAGGAATATTACAGGGAAACCATTTGTATCATTTCATTTCTCATACTTCTCCTCCCTTTCATAGTGCACATTTATAGATGTGTCTGTTTTAGTATTTCCATGGTGGTGACAATTTCTCACGCTGGCGTCAAGAGTGTTTGCTGATAGACAAAACTAATAGATATTGCCTTGTGTTTTACTAGCAAGTCAGCTTTTTCCCTGCTTGTTTTTATCAAGCCTCCTTAATAAAACAAGACTCCCTTTCGGCTGGATTATTGCTGTGTCCATGGAGCACCCCAGCCTTACATGAACTCTCTCTCTCTGCCAACACACCAATAGGAATAGGAGCAGCACAGCAACCCAGAGTCTGCTTAGCAACGGTGACATTTCAACTCATGGCAGAAGAAATACTCAAGTTGGGAAACATTTGTTTTTCTTCATATAGTACAGGACAAGCTTTGTATTCCACGTTTAAGACATGAAACCCGGGAGAGCGACTTGCCAAAACCGCTGAAAGGCTTTGGCTGCAATGTCAGCGAGTAAACAGTAAGGAGTCTGTTATTTTATGCTGGGGAAAAGATAAGGGGCCATGTTTCTAGTTCCCAGACTTTAATAGAAATGATAAGTAGGGAAGAATGGAATTCGCTTTGGGAAAGGCAGCTTATAAAGCAACACACTATGCAGGACTTGGCTGCTGAGCATGAATGCAAGTGGCGGCACATCACTACAAATTGTATTGAACATGTACACGGGTTTATGTGAATTGCCTCGTGTCTAAAGGTGTGCCACACAGCAGCATCAGTGCCGGAACTACATGGAACTGGGCCACACTGCAAATTCAAGTTTGGGCCCAAATCATTGCTTTTAAAGTTGTCCAATAATTAGGGTTTTACTGAGATTCCTACAACCGCAGGGTCTGTTACACTCCTGAGCATCACTGTAGAATTCCAAACGTGCCCCTGAGAAGCCAGAGAATTCAAATGGAATATAGCCAATACTATCAAAGCACTATCCATCTGTGCTATGTGGAAAGCAAACATTAATGTATACATGTACAGTTCAGCTACAACTACACTAAAGATGTTTAAACTCAAGTTTTACATCTAATATTACCTTATATTGCCGGTGGCATGTCAAATATAGTATCAACTTTATTGTTCATCTATGTGGGGTCCTTTCAAAGAGACCAGTCTGTTTTGGCTTTTTATTTACCCTCATGTCCTGTGGGTCAGAAGTGTATACAAGTCACCTACATTGCCTTGCAAAAGTCTTCACCCCCTTGGCATTTTTCATGTTCTGTTGCCGCACAACCTGGAATTAAAATGGATTGTTTAAGAGTTTGCAACGTTTCATTTACAGAACATGCCTACAACTTTGGAAATGTTTTTAGTTTTTTTTCCTTTTATTGTGAAGCAAACAACAAATCAACAAAACGACAGAAATCTTCAGTGTGTATAACTGTTTATCCCCTAAAGTCAGTACTTTGTAGAGCCACCTTTTGCAGCAATTACAGCTGCAAGTGGCTTTGGATAAGTCCCTATGAGCTTGCCACATCTCGCCACTGGGAATTTTGCCCATTCCTCAAGACAAAACTACTCCAGCGCCTGCATGTTGGATGGTTTTCGCTTGTGAACAGCAATCTTCAAGTCTGACCACAGATTGTCAATTGGATTGATGTCTGGACTTTGACTAGGCCATGCCAACACATTTAAATGTTTCCCACTCGAGTGTTGCTTTAGCAGTCTGCTTCGGGTCATTGTCCTGCTGGAAGGTGAATCTCAGTCCCAGTCTCAAATCACCGTCAGACTGACACAGGCTTTGTTCAAGAATATCCCTGTATTTAGCACCGTCCTTCTTTCCCTCGTTTCCCAGTCCCTGCTGCTCAAAATCATCCCCACAGAATGATGCTGCCACCACTGTGGCGATGGTGTTCTTGGGGTGATGGGATGTGTTGGGTTTGCGGCAGACATAGCATTTTATTTAGTGGCTGAAAGTTCAATTTTAGTCTCATCTGAACAGAGCACCTTGCTCCATCCATGCCCTCTTATTTTTAACTTTAAGTAATGGCTTTTTTCTGGCCACTTTTCCATAAAGCCCAGCTCTATGGAGTGTACGGCTTATTGTGGCCCTATGGACAGATACTCCAGTCTCTGCAACTCCTTCAGGTTACCTTTGGTCTCTGTGCTGCCTCTCTGATTAATGCCTCCAGCCAAGGGGGGTGAATACATTTGCAAGGCAGTGTATACAGTAGATTATTCTCTAGCACTGCTTCCATACATAGCACTGTACATTAAGGGGCCAATTAATCAAGCTGTGTAAAACATTGGAGACAAACATCAACAGTGATGTTGCCTATAGCAACCAACCAGCAAGTAGACTTCAGCAGTTAGAAAACAAACACAAAACCAAAGATCGGATTGGTTGCTATGGGCAACATGACTGGTTATGTTTGTCTCCAATGTTAGTAATTATGCCCATAATAGTACAGACGGGAACAACAGCGCCACCAAATAAGTTAAACATCGCTATTAAAACACAAATGTCTGGTGGGGGACCAAACTAGGCTGAGAAAAGCTGCTGGAATTGATGTGACTGATTGAAGCATTGGCAGTTGTGTTACTGGGCAGATTTGTTAATGCTGGGATTGTAATTATATTGACATACATTTTAGTTCTCATTGAACCCATTATTGGTAGATACACAAGCTGGTTCAAGAATGCGTGCTCTACCTCCTGCTCATCCACTTCTTCCACTTATATGATTCACACAACTAATGGACAGTAATACATGTATTTTCTCCCACATGCTGATATCATTATGGTTAATTATTCAGCTGCTAATTGGAAGGATCCAGTTATGCTTATTTTGCATTGATAAATGCTATCTGCGTGCAGTAGAGAAACAAGGCCACCCTACTTCAGTTGTAGCTCAAAGAGGTTGTTCATCTTTAAATTAACTTTTAAGTATGATGAAGAGAGTTATATTCTGAGACAACTTGCAATTGGTTTTCATTTTTAATTATTTGTGGTTTTTGATTGATTTAGCTTTTTAATTAGCAGCTCTCCAGTTTGCAGTTTCAGTAATCTGGTTGCTAGGGACCAAATTACCCTAGCAACCATGCATTGATTTGAATAAGAGACTGAAATATAAATAGGAGAGGCATGAATATAAATATGAGTAATAAAAAGTAGCAATAACAATACATTTGTAGCCTTACAGATCATTTGGTTTAGACAGGGTCAGTGACACACATTTGAAAGCTGGAAAGAGTCAGAAGAAAAAGGCAAATAATTCAAAACTATAAAAAAGAAAAAAAATGAAGGCTTAGAATTAGCCATTCTATAACTTAAAGATTACCTGCACCATTATATTTGTGAATGCCCTACTGTGTTATTATTTCCCAGGATTAGAATACCGTGGCTCTTTACACTAGACATTAACAGCCTTATTTTATAGAAAGGTTATAGAAGGTATCAGATTATGCATTTTAGTCTTTGCTTATAATTTTATATTCTGATTTAGAGAAGCTGTAACAGGCTATTGGGTTTAATGTTTGCAGGATTTTCTAGTAGACTTAAAGGGATACTGTCATCGGAAAAAAAAATTTGCTCCCGCAGAATTCTGCACTGAAATCCATTTCTCAAAAGAGCAAACAGATTTTTTTAATATTCAATTTTGAAATCTGACATGGGGCTAAACATACTGTATTGTCAATTTCCCAGCTACCCCAAGTCATGTGACTTGTGCTCTGATAAACTTCAATTACTCTTTACTGCTGTACTGCAAGTTGGAGTGATACCACCCCCTCCCTTCCCCCCCCAGCAGCCAAACAAAAGAACAATGGGAAGGTAACCAGATAGCAGCTCCCTAACACAAGATAACAGGTACCTCGTAGATCTAAGAACAGCACTCAATAGTAGAAACCTATGTCCCACTGAGATACATTCAGTTACATTGAGAAGGAAAAACAGCAGCCTGCCAGAAAGCATTTCTCTCCTAAAGTGCAGGCACAAGTCACATGACCAGGGGCAGCTGGGAAATTGACAAAATGTCTAGCCCCATGTCAGATTTCAAAATTGAATATAAAAAAATCTGTTTATTCTTTTGAGAAATGGATTTCAGTGCAGAATTCTGCTGGAGCAGCACTATTAACTGATTCATTTTGAAAAAAATGTTTTTTCCCATGACAGTATCCCTTTAAGGTATGAAGATCCAAATTACAGAAAGATCCATTATCTGGAAAACCTCCACGTCCCAAGCATTCTGGACAACATGCCCCATACCTGTAGTGAATAAGACTTTAATACATTCTAACTCCCCACACAGGTATTTATTCATTGTAGCACACTCAAAACTGACAGTTTTGTGAACCATGAGGACATTGACAATAAAATCCCATTACAATTAAATGTATTTTTTTTTAATTGGAGGTAGCCGTTATCAAAATGCTAATTTAAGATGTCTGTCTGTCTGTCTTGCAGGCTATCAAGATGCAGCTGCACTTCAAGCAATATTGTGGGAATCCAGAGCTAAAATAAGGCAATGTAAGGAGCACCAGTGAGATCTTCCACATTATCAGTGAGAAATATGGAGGAGCTCTATAAAGAAAACCAAGACTTGCAAATTGATTTGAACAGCCCTCCTCCCACCCTTTCTAACAACAAGCTGGAGAATGGGGTTACTCAGCTAATTACGGCAGAAGCATGGAATATTAGTCCTTCAGGCTTAATGAAAAAAGCCCTTTCACCACTAGTGACTGCTCCAGCCCCGGCCATTTTGAGCCCGTCCTCGGATTCCCAGAGTGGCGTAGCCTTGAAAATGGCCGCAACTGTACTGCAGCCAATCTGCTTAGGTGAAAGTCCTGTAGTGTTACCAATACACTGGCAGGTAGGCGGCACACAACCACAAATGAGCACGAATGGCAGCACCCCCTATGTAATAACAGCACAAGGCCCTGTCCCACTACCTGTGCTTTTGGAGCAACATGTGTTTCAGCATTTGAATTCACCTCTGGTTTTACCCCAGGGTTCTCCATGTCCCCTTACCTCTCTTCAGAGCCACATCTTCCCTCCAGCTGCTCCATCGGTTGGCCAGCCACAGATTCTAGATCAGAAAACTTCTAGCCCGATACAGGAAGCAGTGCTGCCGCCAGTTTTTACAGCTCCAAGTTTTCCTTCCATCTTGCAAGATTTCTTCCCATCACCTAATAGCTTGGGGGCACCATCTCCGTGTCATATACCTCCAGATTATGCATCCAGCAATCTTCACTCAATTCCACCCCAACTTTTTAGCTCATCGCCTTTGTCTCCGCTTGTTCCTCCTGCAACCTTGTTAGTGCCGTACCCAGTGATTGTCCCACTTCCGGTGCCAGTGCCTATACCTATCCCAATCCCTATCCCAATGTCGCACTCGGAGACAAAAGGCAGCGCAAATGAGCCAAAAGCTACAGTAGAAATTCCAAAGAACTGCAAGGAAACCCAAACCCCTTTGGAAAAAGAAGAGGTCAAGCCATTTGAAACAGCAGAAAGAAGAGCGCTTTCTCAGTTTTACCGCCACTCTGTCATTAAAATGAGCAGTGAAAATGAAGCACTAGACCTATCAATGAAAACTGAGCCTTTGGTTCTAAACACTGACATAAGTATCGAAGTGAGACAAGATGATGGTGTTCTTGATCTGTCTGTCCCTGTAAACAAAAGATGCCCCAATACAAATAGTCACGGCAGCACCAGTATGCCTTGCGCATCTCCGTCTGAGCCTCGAAGCCATCCCCCGATTAAGAACAGTCCGACTGCTGCATCTTTTAGTTCCCTGCTGGTTCATCACGAGCTGGCACCGAAGCGGGACAGCAAAGTTATCTGCACCAACACTGCCGAGCTGCTCCGCCAGCAAAAATGGATCCCAGAGCAAAGCGCTAGAGCTGCTTACGAGCCAAAAACCAGCAACAACATTGAACTTGTTAGCAGCTCCCAGACAACCAAAGTAATCGTGTCAGTTAAAGATGCAGTTCCTGCCATTTTCTGCGGCAAAATAAAGGGGCTTTCTGGCGTTTCCACGAAAAACTTTTCTTTCAAGAAGGACTTGCCTCAGGACTCTGCTGCTCAGTGCTATGATGTGAAGAGTCAGGCCGAGCACAGGGAAAACGCAGAAGCACTACGCAAACAAATTAAAAACAGAAGCGTAAAGTTAAAGAAAGTGAATTCACAAGAGATACATATTCTTCCAATAAAAAAACAAAGGCTGGCTGCCTTTTTCCCTAGGAAATAACACCCAGTCCAAGACCAGGCATCTGACGTTCCATTGCTGTAAATTCCCCAAGGTCATAATCTTGTCTCAATAAACTTAATTCTATTCGTTACACAAAGGGATGGGAGCTCTCCAGGTTCAGTTTAGTGTTGGTGACTGTGAAAGGAAGACTTTTTGTTGTTGTCGTTAAAAATGTAGTCGTCTCTGTACTACAGGGACCTGTACACGAGCCGAAAGCAAGGGAACCATCCTGCCTTTATATACGCCTTTGTAATTTATTACAGTTGGGTGGTTGTGGGACACTAGAAGTCAATAGCCAGAGTACCTTTTAAGCTTTTTTTTTTTTTTAAATCTGTTTCTTGTATCGGCAAGTCCAGGAAAGCAACCTATTTTTAAATGGATTGCACATTTTATGCAGCTTTTCCTAGAGGTCTGGACTGGCCAGGGTTGTTTCTACTGCCAAGGACTGCTTCAATACTGTATTTAATATTGATAGCTACATTGCATATTTAAATAAATGTTTGTATGTGCTAGTCACTTGCTGAATGATGTCATTTTTGGGCAGTTTTGGGGGGAGGGGAAGCCATCATCGCTGGATTTGAGGTTTTATCCAATAGGAGAGTCAAACAGGAGATTGTTTGTGAAGCACTGATGGCTCCCAGGTCCTTTTTTGGGGAAATGTATAAAAGCTGTAAATTGAGGGAGCAATAAATAATACATAAATGACCAGATTACATTGCCAATTTGTATTGCTCATGCATTTGCATTTATTAAGACTCGCTTAAAGTTGGCTTTTTTGTTGGAAGGATTACTGTTGGTAAACATACGCTGCACACTAGTGGAAACTATAACATGAGCAATTATGGGCTAAGGTACTTCAACCTTTAATGAACTTTTAGTGTGATTTTTTATTTTAAGACAATTTGCAATTGACTTACATTTTTTTTTTTAATTAGTTTTTGAAATAATTTAGCTTTTTGTTTGGCATTTCTCCAGGGGTTGTTGTAAGATGCCATAGACAGTCACTATTTATGGGGGCTGTTTGGGCCTCTGTGTAATGGAAATGCCAAGGCCTAGCTTGACTCCCAGTCCAGGCCTGAAACCCACCCAGTGCATAAACTGAACAATATCCAGGACACATAGATACACGATTATCCAGCTTCCATGTATGTAAAATCAGGGTGCAGTATGAAGACTTTTATTAATGAATATTGTGAAGTTGATTTGAGTCGCATTACATTTCATGATGCACAAACAGCTTTTTGGTGGAGGAGCCCTTTACTCACTTAGCCTGGCTACATAAAAGGCCACGTGCAGTAATACAGGTACAAGGTGTGATATTACCTTTAAATAAAAGATCCAATTCAGAGAAAGGCAAAAACGCTTTATTAATAAAATACATCCAGTTAAAACGAGTAAAAAGAACAGAACATTTGACTGGCAAAAGGACCTTGTGTTCTATACTGTGTGTATAGTGAGGTAAGCATTGCTGTATCCCTGCTTCAGAGCCAATTGAAGGGACAAAATATCTCTTTACTGCTTTTCTGATATAAGCTCATTCATTGTGGCACTTGGAAGTCCCTCTGCTTTCCAGAGAATATGTGTGCTGCCCACCATGAAAGGCAGAGGGACTTCATATCACTTCATCAAGGAACAAGGGAAGCCAAAGGAAGGTGGAGGAACAGTCCCTGTGACATCATGGTTTCCTTATTTTTTCCACTTCAGATACATTTACATAAACCCATCTGAATGGCAAAAGGTTTTTTCCTCTTATTCACTATGTACTTGTGACGATCATTCTTCTGCACACTGCACTATTGAAAACTCAGCAGAGCTCAGGGTTGGCAGTTGCAAGGGATCCCTGAACTCAATGCCTGCCATAAACCAGCAGTAAATTGGGGGCTCCCCCCAGATGCCCCGTCACACCCCTCCTGTATGCAGAGCTGACAAGGAAAAGTAGAACCGCATAGTTAAATGGACTTTATTATGTAGTGCCTTTCAATGCATGCCCTCATATTTCCCAACAGTCAATGCTTATGCATAGCCATTAAAGATATCAAATTAAATAGAAAAGAAGTTCTATTAAAAAGGAAAAAACTGCACAAAGACAACAGGTAAAACTCCTGAAACTCAATCAAGCAAAAACTAATTAAAGATACCGACAGCTAATCAGTCACAACCAATAGCAATAAAGCACAACATGATATAAAAGCTGTAGTTTCTACTGACTGCAGAGCCCTCCCAATAGACTGCATTTTATTGTATCATAGGGAATAGGAAAAAGGGCAATAACTAAGGATGCACCAAATCCTGTACCAAAGATTTAGCCAAATGTCAGACTGAATTAGAACCCCCTCCTCCCCCAAATTCCATGTTATGAAAAATGTTGCTTTCACTTCACCAGTACCATGTCTTACATACACACATTAAAGGGGATTTAGCATGGTAATATATTCTTATTTTGTTACTTTGACTGGAATAGATGTAATATGGAACATATATATTCTTTTTCCAAGATTCTTCCAAGTTCATAAACATGAAAGGTCTCCGTTTTTTGTTGAACTGTAGCCTGTTTGGGGATGCAGAGAGTTGAAGTGCAACTAAGCCTTCTTTTGTATTTGTAATTGCAGGACATATTTTTGGCCTGAGATTTAGTCCTATTTAAAGATTTCATAAGAAATGTGGACATGTATATCCACAATGTTATTACCTGTTAGTAAAGCTTAACCTTGGAGGTTACGGTTTCCTCATTAGGTTTAAAGATGAAATCCTCACTCATTGGGTGTTAAACACTCATTGGGTGTTAAATTCATGGTTTGCAGTTACCACCAAAAAAACATGATCACATCAAATACACAAGATATAGCAACATTTAATTGCTAAAACCTGAGGAATCAAACATAAGAAAAGTCTTCTCATCAGTAAAGTGTGCAGAAAATACATCATATAGATCATTTTGTATACAAAAGCCATCACAAAATATAATTCACACACTAAATATTCAGTAAGAAAGTCTGTCTGTAAGAGCGTCTGTCCTTGGCTACACAATGGCATACAGTTATACAATGTATAAAATGTATTTATTTATTATGTAGCAATGGTGTAATTTAACACATTTTCCTGTAGCTCATTAATGGCAGTATTGCCGTATATATTACACAAATGGAATACTGCATATTGCATAGGACAAGGAATGGCTCCCAGCAGAATGTGTTCCTGAAAATATAAATCTCTTTAAATGATTGCTCACTCTTTTGCAATAGAACCCCCTTTTGTAACCCAAATGTTACATGTGTAGATATTGCTTTAGAGATAAATCTGCTCGCACCTAAGATGACAATGGATGCTGAAGAGCCTTAGAGGCAATAGGACTCATATCATGAGAGCCAATCAAATGTATGGCTGTATTGTTCTATCTGCAGCTGGGAGTCAAAAGCTGATCATTCATTGGTTGCTACGAGTTACTGCCCAGTGTTGATAAATGAGCCCCACCGTTGAGGTCTTTATAAATGGTTATACTAAAAAAAAGGTGTGTTTTTTCTTTCAATATTATTTATTGAAAGCAATGATATGATTGGGATTCCTATTATAAATGGGAAGGGTGAGAATTCAAGTTGGCTCCAAATGGTTGCTGATGCACTGTAAACATAGTACAGGTATGGGACCTGTTATCCAGAATGCTCGGGACCTGGGGTTTTCCGGATAACGGATCTTTCCGTAATTTGGGTCTTCATGCCTTAAGTCTGCTTCCAATAAGGATTAATTATATCTTAGTTTGGATCAAGTACAAGTTACTGTTTTATTATTACAGAGAAAAGGAAATAATTTTTAAAAATTAAGATTATTTGGATAATTCTGAGCTTTCTGGATATCTGGTTTGCGGATAAGGTATCCTATACCTTTATATGAAAAGCAACCCTTTTAGTGCCAGTTGCTGACTCTTGAGTTATGCTACATGTTTTCACATAAACAAATGAGCCACAATCAAACGCTTGTAGCAGAGTCTACGCTGCATGGCACTAAAAGGGTTAAACTAGCAACACTGGGTTCCTGATGTAGGTCGTGGTTGGCCAACCACAGGCATGGCAATTTTTCCCCCTGTGTTTTACAGGGGGTGGGGTTTCCAGTTCAACTTAAAGGGCACATGTAGCAATGTAAAACTGCTCAGAATGCTTCTGCTTTACACTGCCAACATCACACAGGAATGTCTCCCTGCTGTTTGACCTGGGCAGAAAGCCAAAAGCTTCATTTTCGGAAACAGGTGGCATCTCAACTCTCTTTTGTCAATGGCCAATAGAACTGAAAAAAGAAATCATCAGGAGACGCTTTCAGTTTCAGCAATTTACATGCTCCCTTTAAATAAACAAACTGCCAGGTAAGTTTAATGCCAATTTCATTGAAATAAACCTGCATAAGTAAACCAATTTAAACATAATAAAGTAGAGCCTGCTAAACTGGCTCATAGGCTGCTTGCTTTAAAACTAAAGTTGCAAAACTTGGTAAATGACAGGAGTACACATTCCATATATTAATGATTTTGAAGTCTGTTCTTTAGAAATATGGGAACACAGTCCAAGTTTTCAGACAAAGAAAATTAAATTTAGGGGGTTATTTATTAAAGTCCGAATGCCAAAAAACCCGAAAAATTTGTGCGTTTTTACTATAAAATCCGAATTTTTCTTGAGAAAAAAAAACAAAACAATATTTCGGTATTTACTATCCCCCCCCGAGGATGGAAAAAGTCTGATTCCGAAAATCCGGCATCTCAGACCAGCCGAGGTTGCATATACTGTAAGTCAATGGTAGAAGTCCTGAAGATATCCTGATCTGCTCTGGGTTTCGTGCAATAATCCAAAGATGATGTAGTTTTCAGGCAAAAATCCAAAAAAAGTCTTAGTTTTCGAGCGGAAACTCTAAAAAAAATTCAACAGATTTTTCGGGTTTTTCCCCGCACAGAAAATTTTTGGGAAAATGTATTGATAAATAAGGGGTAAAAAACCCGCCTGAGTAGTTTTCATAAAATAATGAGATTGATCTGGACTTTGATAAATGGGCCTCCCCGTGTAGCTGCCAAAGATAGCACAGTCTTAAAAAATTTCCAAAAACAAAAAAATATATTTAAATAAATAGAAAGCAATAAAAAAAATCTACAATGCTGGTCTTGGTCTTGTTGTATCAGCCACTCCTGAAATGCTACTTTGGATATTAGCCTTTTGGTTACAAAAGAACTTCTGTATGAATCAGTGCAGCAAAAATCCACGGAACAGACAACGACAAAGAGGCTCCAGCTCTCCTGCTGTTCAGCGCCACCATAGCGTAAAAACAATATGTCTACTTTTTTTTTTTTTTTTTTTTTTTTTTTAAATTATGAGCATTTTAAAAATAATTGAGATCTTTAGTGTCTGTATTATATTACAAAAAAGGAGGTATTTTATAGGCAGTTGCAAGCTTATGCATACGTGAGATAATACTAGAGGTAATGGATTACTTTCCTTGCTTTAGTCTTTCAATGTGGTAGCACAACTTCAGGGCTGGGCCAAGTTTCAGTCCCATGTATTTCATAATCATGTCACTTCGAAGTAAGAGCAGAGCTGTGCCATCAATTTCCTGTAAGGAGGGAAGGAAACCGATGTTTAGCATATTCACATTAGTCATACTATCAGAGAACTATGGCTTTCAAAACCTACTACGTGAAACCATTGCAATTTTCACTTAATCCTTTACTGCAATGAGGAATATATGCATTTTAGTCTGTATACCCTGGGTGGAGGGACTCTCTGTGTGGAAGTTTGTTGTGATTATTATCTGAGGGCTGTGTTTCTATGTGGAGAGGAGCTGTAAGATGTACAATGGGTCAGGGCAGTGCTAACAGCCATTATGCTCAGTGAGATCAAAGGGATACGGTCATGGGAAAACATGTTTTTTTCCAAAATGCATCCGTTAATAGTGCTGCTTCAATAGACTAAAATACGTTTCTCAAAAGAGCAAACAGATTTTTTTTATATTTCATTTTGAAATCTGACATGGACCTAAACATATTGTTTCCCAGTTGTCCCCAGTCCCGTGACGTGTGCAGTGCCGGGCCAAGTCAGCTGGGCAGACAAGGCAACCCGGCGGACTACACTGCCCCCTTATGATGTGCGCGCACGCACAGGCGCATGTGCACACTCGCGGACAAGAGCAGAAGTTGTGCACGCACAGACAAGCACACAAGACGTGCATTCGGGCGTATTGCGCAGAAGAACGCGCACGTCCAAGAAGTGGGGATTTATGCTATAGGTTGGGAAATAAAAGTCTGAACTAGGGGCAAGGCAGCAGAAGGGGTACGGTGCCTTGCGCCCCTCCACCTTTGCGCCCTAGGCATGTGCCTCTTCTTCCTACCCCTAGTTCTGGCCCTGGACATGTGCTCTGATAAACTTCAGTCATTCTTTACTGCAAATTGGAGTGATATCACCCCCCCTCCCAGCATTTTAACAACAGAACAATGGGAAGGTAACCAGATGGCAGCTCCCTGACACAAGATAACAGCTGCCTGGTAGATCCAAGAACAGCACTCAATAGTAAAAACCAGGTTCCACTGTAACACATTCAGTTACATTGAGTAGGAGAAACAACAGCCTGCCAGAAAGCAGTTCAATTCTAAAGTGCTGGCTCTTTCTGAAAGCACATGACCAGGCAAAATGACCTGAGATGGCTGTCTACATACCAATATTACAAATAAAAAAAAAATACACTTGCTGGTTCAGGAATGAAATTTTATATTGTAGAGTGAATTCTTTGTAGTGTAAACAATTAATTGAGAAATAAAAACTACACAATAAAAATCATGACAGAGTCCCTTTAAAGTAAAAAAAAAAAAAAAAAGGTTCGTACATGTCTTCTGAAGAGTTCTGCATGAGGGGCCAGAGCTTGGGGATCTGCTTCCTTTACAAAACGCATGACGTCATCTACAGACCATGTGGCTGGATCTTTACTGAGGCCTTGTGTGGTTTGCCGCTCTGACGAGTGAAGCTCGGGTCCTGTTGTAGAACTTGCAGCTTTAAAAACAAAATATACAGTAGCTTATTAGTCAAAGCCCATTAAAGCTATAGTGTGTATTTAAAAAATACACTGCAAAATTCAAATTGCACAATTAGTTTTTTTTTAGCATTTCCCATTAACTTCATTGTTGTGGTTGGATCTTATATAAACATGTTATGCATCATTTGGGACCCACTGAGTACTCTTGTACCCAAAGAAGCCACTGGGTCTGCTACCTCTTTGTTGTTGCCCTCATTACCCGACTCCATAAATCTAAATCAACAGCTTTTGTTTGGTTTTGGTGATTATGGTCATTTTAGCAGAAAACAATGAGAAGGAAGATTTTCTATTTCAATGTTTAGACAGCTGATGTGTCTCTAGAAGTCTATGAACAAAGAGTGGCCAGATGATCAGGGTCTCCTACACAGAACAACCCCCATTTGCCTCTCTTTTTACCTGAAGAAAGATATAGACCCGAGATGTTCTACACTGCCTAAAGGTGGCATTACACCTTGCACATTTCTTGCTTGTGCTTCCTTCAGTTCATTTCCCTAGTGTCTTGCTGGGAATGAATAGGAAGGCCCCACAATTTTCTTATAGCTTAAAAAAATAAACTGTTAAATTTTATAGAAGCCTACTTTATTTAATTGTGAGGTCAGGGGACACAATAATTTGCCCTGGCCGAAATATATATTAAGTATTCCATTTCACCTCCATAACTAAGAGTGTGACTCCAATTACTCCTTATATTAAGAAGATAGTGGCAAGTCTACCATTAATGTTTTTATTCAAATTTAACCAGCCTTCTATTTGTGTATGGATTTACCATTAAATGTGTATAAATAGTTTAACCTTCTGCAATATTTACCTTCTATTCTCCTCGGAGTGTGATTTCGGCCAGTATCATAGTAGCAGCTGTTGCTGGCAGAGCTAGAAGATGATCTACGTACAACAGGAGCAGAATTTGAGGTAGCAATGACAGGCTGAACTGAGCCCCTGTAATAGGCTGATGTGGCTCCTATGTTGCGGTACTCGGCTGTGTTTCGTGTAGCTGGGCTAGGAGTGCTTACTACATTTAGTGCTGAATCCATGGACCCCTCTGAAAATCTTTGATCTTTTGGAGTGGAGTTTTCTTCTGTTGGTGACGTTTCTGCTACAGAAAGGTATTATTTAAAAAAACAAAAGTGTGACTTCATGGGACAGGAGAACACATATAGAGCACCCCTGCCAAGGAAACCAAGAGGGTGGGCGCCCCTACTGTTTTGCCTTTAATAAAACATGTCTCTATGCCATGACATGTTTTGCCTGTGGAGCTCTATATTTCCTTGTGTACATTATTTTTATTCCTAGGCAGGTTTACATTATTGCTTACTTGGACCTTCATAGAAAGTTACAGGCATGCGAGTCTTGGATGGGAGCAAATACTGTATTACCCCAAAACCAGTCTTCTGATCCCAGTGTTTGGGGCCCGGTTTGAATTTCATGTTTTACTAGTACACACCCCCTACCTCAATGCGAGAAATGTTAAATTGATACAGACACCGATAGACTTGCTTTTGCAAACCCGACTGGTTTGCCAACCTGACTGTCCCTTCTTAACCTGTCAGAGTTTCTAATATTAACCGACTACTACTGCACAAATAGGGCAGCCCCCTCATAGAGAAACATGGGGGTAAGATGTAAAAGCATCAGGCAAATAATTTTATGGCCAAATTATAAAAAGCATGTAAAGACAATGCAATTATAGATGTAACTAGATGGTGTCGTTTCTGAAGAAACCACAAGATGTTGGCTTTGAAACGCAAGAGGTGTTGGGGCCAGTAGCCCCTGGTGCATAGAGAGTACACAAAGTTGGTAGAATCTGGTTTAAAACTGTGAAAATTGAAGCAGATCAAATTGTACCATTAAAATCAATCAAAAAACCTGATTGGCTGTTTTAGGTTCCACCCACTTTTAAAATTTGAATCCCAGTCCCCCTGTGACCGACTGTGCCAAGTTTGTGGACACTCCCATTAACAATCTAAGAGCGGCGACAGTTTTAACTTTTCCCATTTAAACAAATGGCTAATATTTGATTGGCTGTGGTTGACACCGCCCACTTTTCAAAATTTTAACACCAGTGACCCATGGTGCCAAGTTTTGGGTCTCTGGCTTTAACACTGTGGGAATGACAGTGTTTTACATTTTCTCATTGAAGTCAATAGGGAAAATCTGATTGGCTGTTTGTTGCTCCGCCCACTTTTTGGAGTCCCCAAAATGTGACAGAACTTTTCAGGTTGACCCCATGACTAAGTGACCCAAGTTTGGTGAGTGTAACTTTAATGCTGTACGAGTGGCAAAAGTTTCAAATTTTCCAATGAAAGTCTATGGGAAAAAATGGGGTCTTTGGGGGGCCGCCACAGGGCCACGGAGGGTGGGATTGCTTAACAGAGCACAAGCAACCTTTTCGGGTTTGCTAAATTGCTAAAATTTCATTGGCTGTTGGTAGCTCCGCCCACTTTGGGGTGCCCCCCCAAAATACATAGTTTTATTCGGGGTGGCACCAACAATATGCGGTCCGAGTTTGGGGAGTGTAGCTTCAAAACTGTACGAGCGGCAGCAATTTGAAAATTTTCCCTGTCAAAGTCAATACGAAAAAAGGCGTCTTCAGTAGTCCGCCGCACGGGCGCAGTGGGTGGGATCGCTTACTAAAACACAAGCAACGTACTTTGCTATAAGGCGAATAGGTGTGGAAAGTTTGGCGCTTGTACCCCTAAAACTGTAGGAGGAGTAGCGTTTAGAAAATGGGGGGGCGCTAATAATAATAAGAAGAATAAGAACGAGCTGAACTAGTAGATCAATATGTTGGCTTCTTCAAAGCCAACATAATAAAAAATTTCATTTCTAGTGTCCGTATCTCTTTAAAGCTGGCCATACATTCGCCACCAAACTAGTGGATCTTTCAGTGATATGCCAACCAACGGCAGGGCTATATTGGGGTATTCTGAACATTCGGCCCTAGGGCCAGGCCCGGATTTGTGGAAAGGTCACCTAGGCCCGGGGCTAGGGTGGCAGGATTTTAGGGGGTGGCATGCTGCCCAACCACACGTACATTGGTTCAAAAACACTGGGGATGCGCTGGAGATACAATCATTTTTTAAATTTCCCGTGCACCAA
Organism: Xenopus laevis; assembly: GCF_017654675.1. NCBI lineage: Eukaryota > Metazoa > Chordata > Amphibia > Anura > Pipidae > Xenopus > Xenopus laevis. The sequence continues at coordinate 99,000,164 of NC_054373.1, forward strand.
TCCCCATTGCTCCAGTCCAGATGATGAAAATTTGCACTAATAAAGGGGAGGGGACAGGGGCGACGAACGGCAACGGGCCTAGGGGCGCCCACTATGAAAATCCGGCCCTGCCTAGATTACAATGAGGAGCAATTGGCTCCAACGGGTCGGTCGTCGGAAAAATTAAACCTGCCCGATCGATATCGTGGCCAGATATCGATCGGGAAGACCCGTCGCAAGCCCCCATATACAGGCAGATAAATTGCCGAATTAGTCTAAAGGACCGATATCTGCAGCTTTATCGTATCTATGTGCTACTAAAAAAACACTTTTTTTCCTACTCACTAATGGTAGCTAGGTATTGAAAGATCCACTCATCTAGTGAGGTTGCCAAACGAGCAGATCTTCCCTCGTGGGCATATCAGGGGATACAGATCATTGGGGAGAGGACCACATCAAAGAGTGATACAGTCCTCATTCCGATGCTATTTATAAACTTGACCAATTGACAATCTGGCCAGTTTTTCTGCAAAGTAATGGCCAAGAAGGTCCCAAACATAGGCCAATATCCGGTTGATAAGGTCCGTTGCCAGTTTTTATTGTGCCCTGATCACCTTAAGACTTTGCTTTTTCTTCCCATCTATGCAAATTCTGGCAGAGATGATAAAACAACGCAGGAATAAGGTACCTACCTTCTGGAGGATGAGCTTCTGATCTTGGCAACTTGGGAGATAGTGGGGCTGAAAAGGGAGGAGGGTCTTGACAGTATCTTTTGTTGCTTCTATTAGTGATTTCTTCTTTTGCTTAACAATGAAACATAACAGGAATTACATAAAAATAAGTAGTACCTGATCATATAATATACAGATACTTAGACACTTAACGGTGTATCTGCTCTATGTGGATGGAAAGCTGTGGATCATTACAACAGTCGAGAAAATGCACCATGCGCCACAAACAAAAATCTAAACAAAAAAAAGATCTAAACAAAATCTTTAGAACTGTTCAACAGTCAAAGTGTCCTTACTTGTTTTACTCCTGTCATAGTCTGTTGGACTGTGTGCTCCACCCATGCGCGGGCTGAAAGGTTGGCTACTAAACAGATTATCACACTGCAGGCTGTGACACAGTTTCTCCAAAAATCGCAAGACAAAGGATGCACTGTTCACCGGTGGAAGATGCACAGTGTGTTTTTCTCCATCAAAAGAAGCTGCAAAATAGAAAGAGAACATGTATTCAGGCAAAAAATGGTGCAAGCTTAAGAAGATGTCTGATCAGATATTTTCAGAGATGGTCCCAAAAACAAGGAAGCTATCTTATTTTGAAGATATTGGGTGTTGTGGACATACAGCAAGATAAATAAAGAATGTGCACGTGTACTATATATAAAGTACTTTTTAAATATGTATAGGTAATAGGTAAGTAGCTGCATTAAGACATTTGTTTATTTTAATACGATTCAACGGTGTGTGCAGAGAGTTTGATTCTTCTGACACAATAGCATTTTCATATTGCAATCAAGATTATTCTAAACTTGGAAAAATCGCAGACTATATCTCTTAGCAAGTGTATAGTGTAAGGTTTGGCAAATCATACTTCATATTTCATTACACATGTGGAGGCACATTTATCAAGGGTCGAATTTCGAATTCATGCGAGTTATTTTAAACTCCCATGAATTTGAAATTTGACTAGTTGAAATTAATATCAAATTTTTTAAACTCGAATTAATTTAAACGACCCGAAAACTCGAATCAAGTTCGATTTGAATTCTAAAATCTCGAAGGCAGCAAACATCACCAAATTGATCCCTGGACCTCTCTCATTGACGTATACAGTAATTCAGCAGGTATTAGTTGGCGAATAGTTGAATTAGAGTTCTTAATGGGCCAGAGTATGATAAATCTCAAAATTTGAATTTGAATTAAAACTCAAATTAACAATTCGAATTTGAGTTTTGACTAGAAAAAAAATTTGAAAATTCGAATTTTCACTTCGACCCTTAATAAATCTGCCCCTTGATGTTACGATTTTAAAACATTGTTTCTATTTGGCTATGTGTATGTATACGCATTTAAATAATAAGGCAGAAGGACAAACCTGTTATGGCTTCCCCACCATGATGGCCTGATTTCAGGAAGCTGAACACTACTTTACTGTAGAAGGCAGAGTCAACACAGGCCTGCACTGCCTGCTGTAGGACTAGATTTACAGGCCCAGGCCCAAAATGATCAGGAAGCTGTAATACTTTTTTCTTATCCAGATGTGGTCCTGAATTACCATGCTTGTTTACATATACACAAACTAGAACGAGAATAAAGATAAATAAAAATAGATGATTAAACGGTAATTTCTGTGCACAAACATCACTATACACATAGATACATTCAAAACTGTATATATGCCACATCTGCGTAACTCAGTTTGTACGGCTTTTCACTATACTTCACACTGGATAGTAAAAAGCAAGGATGATACTTCGTTTTGTGTGGCCTCGCACACCCACATATTAATGCGACAACTTCAGTTGTACTTCTTAAATGAACGCTACACAATTTTGTATGGCAGCCCTGAAAGGCAATGCTATCGGTGGTGCGATCACAGTGTGGCCATTGCAATGCATAGTAGCCTCCTTGCACACCCCACATGCAAAACCTCACATTTTCAGTTGTACTTCTTATTGATTCCGTGATCAAAAATCTCTCAAAAAGATAAAGCTCCTCTTTAGTACAAGTATGGGATCCGTTATCCAGAAAGCTCCAAATTACTGAACAGCCATCTCCCATAGACTCCATTTGGATCAAATAATTGAAATTTTAAAACCATTTCTGTTTTCTCTGTAATAATAAAACAGTACTCTGTACTTGGTTCCAACTAAGATATAATTAATACTTATTGGAGGCAAAACAATCCAACTGAGTTTATTAAATGTCTAAATAATTTTTTTGTAGACTTTAGGTGGTTTATCAAAATCTGAACGTATCTCATTATTTTCTGAAATCTACTCTGACTAAATCTGCATGGGTTACTTCCCCATATTTATAAATAAATTTTCCCTGAAAAATTCTAGTCTGGGAAAAAACTTTAATAAATTGTGAAAATTGTTTACGAAAATTCGAATTGTATGAATTTTTTCAGTTTTTTGCCCAAAAAACATGAAATCTTTGGATTATTGCACGAAACCCACCGCAGATCAGGATATCTTTGGGACGTCTCCCATTGACTTATATACAACCTTGGCAGGTTTGAGATGCCGGATTTTCTGAATCAGACTTTTTCCATCCTCGGGGAAAAATAAATCCAGAAAGGTTTTTGCCACTCGAACTTTAATAAATGCCCCATTAATGTTTGGATATCCAAATTATGGAAAGATCCCTTATCCAGAAAACCCCAGGTGCTGAGCATTCTGTACAACAGGACCCATACCTGTAGTATGTCTTTTAAAATGCAACCAGTAGTTAACCCTCAGTATTGAAATATGTGGATTTTCTTACAGGAATGTAATAGTATTTGTAGTTATAGGGTCACATACAAACCAAAATAAAATCCATTAATATGGCAGATATGCTTTACAATAAAACTACAAAATTAGCAAACAAGGTAGATATCATTGCAGCATTTTAAGGGGAGTGTCTCATCACATATAATTAATATACTTGCCACTGAATTTTTTTTGCCAGGGTGCACAAAAATATCAGAAGCTTAGGAAAAGCAAAAAGCTAAACATATTAGAATACTGCTAACAGGATGTTCTCGTGTGCCAGTTTCTAGCAGCCTAAGGCAAGTAACTGAATTTCTATGTATCCATTAACAGGAAATGTGAGTTCTCGGAACAGAAACTTTCTTCGAAATATATGTTGCTACTTATAACTAATAACAAATACACCGTCTACTGAAAATATGATTTACCTGTACACATACAGTTAGGTCCATAAATATTTGGGACAACTTTTTTCTAATTTTGGTTCTGTACATTACTACAATGAATTTTAAATGAAACAACCCAGATACAGTTGAACTGCAGACTTTCAGCTTTAAGTGGGTTGAACAAAAAGATTGCATAAAAATGTGAGAAAATAAAGCCTTTTTTAACACAATCACTTCATTTCAGGGGCTCAAAAGTAATTGGACGAATTAAAAAACTGAAAATAAAATGTTCATTTCTAATACTTGGTTGAAAAACTTTTGCTGGCAATGACAGCCTGAAGTCTTGAACTCATGGACATCACCAGATTCGGGGTTTGCTTTTTTTTTTAATGCTCTGCCAGGCCTTTACTGTCAGTTGCTGTTTGTTTGTGGGCCTTTCTGTCCGAAGTTGTCTTCAACAAGTGAAATGCATGCTCAATTGGGTTCAGATCAGGTGACTGACATGGCCATACAAGAATATTATGCTTCTTTGCTTTAATAAACTCCTGGGTTGCTTTTGGCTTATGTTTTGGGACATTGTCCATCTGTATTATGAAACGTCTCCCAATCAATTTAATTGCATTTAGCTGGATTTGAGCAGATTTGAGCTGTTCCACGCCTTCTCCATACTTTTTTCTTGCCATCATTCTGGTAGAGGTTGATCTTGATTTCATCTGTTCAAAGAATGTTTTTCCATAACTGTGCTGGCTTTTTTAGCAAAGTCCAATCTAGCCTTTTCTTGATGCTTATGAGTGCCTTGCACCTTGCATGGCACCCTCTGTATTTACTTTACTGCAGTCTTCTCTTTATGGTAGACTTGTATATTGATACACCTACCTCCTGGAGACTGTTGTTCACTTGTTTGGCTGCTGTGAAACGGTTTATCTTCATCATGGAAATGATTCTGCGATCATCCACCACTGTTGTCTTCCGTGGATGTCCAGGTCTTTTTGCATTGCTGAGTTCACCAATGCTTTCTCTCTTTCTTTTCACCTGTATGGAGAGCTCCTTTGACCAAATGTCTGTTCATAGCAAAGTCTTCCACATACAAGCAACGCCCCCCCCTCAAATCAACTCCAGGGCTTAATTGATAATGACATAATGATGGAATTGGCCACACCTGCCCATGAAATAGCCTTTGAGTCAATTGTCCAGTTCCTTTTGAGCTCCTGAAATGAAGTGATTGTCTTAAAAAAAGGCTTTAGTTTCTCACATTTTTATGCAATCTTTTTGTTCAATCCACTTAAAGCTGAAAGTCTGCAGTTCAACTGTATCTGGGTTGTTTCATTGAAAATTCATTGTAGTAATGTACAGAACCAAAATGAGAAAAAGACTGTCCAAATATTTATGGACCAAACTGTAAATATTAAATGAAACACACCTTGTTAGGGTGTAAGGTGGCATTTTATTCAAAAATAAACAATCCAGCCATTGTGCTTTTCTTTAACATGCATTTTTTATCCACATCCTTGTACAGGAAGAAAAACTATACAAAGTTTTAAATGTTTTCAAAACTAAAGCAGATCAGTAGTAACATTCCGTTAAAAAGTCAAAACACAAAAATAAATGTGCTTTTAGTTTGCACTTCTAGTAGTTCCTATCAGATAGAATTAAGACATACAACAAGTAAAAATACCCATTTTTATTTTTGGTGTTACTGGTCTTATGATCTGTGTGCTACAGGTATGGGATCTGTTATCTGGAAACCCGTTATCCAGAAAGCTCAGAATTACAGAAAAGCGGTCTCCCATAGACTCCATTTTAACCAAATAATCCAAATTTTTAAACATTATTCCCTTTTCCTCTGTAATAATTAAACAGTGCATTGTACTTGATCCTAACTAAGATATAATTAATCCTTATTAGAAGCAAAACCAGCATATTGGGTTTAATTAATGATTAAAAGATAGACTTAATATACGAAGATCCAAATTACGAAAAGATCTGTTATCCGGAAAGCCTCAGGTCCCAAGCATTCTGGATAACAGGTCCCATACCTGTACAAACCTAGTGATATTTTTACCTGTGGAAATCACTGCCATAGGAGAACCTAATATTCCAACACCATCTTTAAGTATCTGGGATTTGTTGCCGTTGTCTCCATCAGATGTGTTTACAGGAAGCAGAGAGGAGTTTAATGTAATAGTTTCTTTCTGCAAATGAAAAAAACAGTTGTGCTATTATTGTGCCCACAAAGCACAGCGCATGATCCATTGCATAAAGCCAAATTACTTCATGATTGAGTAGAGAGTAAACTACTTATGCATCTGGGAATCTAACAGTAAAGATCGTAATGGTATATATCCTACGGAAAGCATCGAGCATTCCTTCTCGGCATATTTCCATTTCTGGCAGCCAGATGTGGACTATTAGGTGAATAAAATAGGTGGTTGGTGTTACTTTAAAACAATACAGTGGCATAGTAATTTAATTAAAGTAACAAACTGTACAGTCTATGTGGTTATCTGTGAACTAGCTCTGTGGACTAGTCAGTGACCCCATCTGAAAGTTGGAAAGAGTCAGTAAAAAATTTAAATTATAAATTATAAACTATAAAAGATAAATAATGAAGACCAGTTATAAAGTTGTTTACAATCGGTCATTCTATAACATACTAAAAGTTAACCCACCCCTTTAAGGAGCGTAATCTATGTTTTACTGGAGCAAAGGTAAAATAATAATGAAGCTCTCACTCAGATACATGTACCCTTCTAAATAGACAATAAATATTATGCATAATTAATGTGAAATTTCCTTTGAAAAATACAAAAAGATCATGCAAAAATGACACATTTTGTTAGAAGGAGCTCTGTTAACATTTGATAAGTGCAAAATTCTTAAATAGCCTACAGATGGTCTAAACAGATGATAAAACAAATGTAAGGCACACAAAAAAAACTAATTACATTCTTCTGAACATGCAGCAATTTGACTAGGAAAGAATAAATGATATATATATATATATATATATATATATATATATATATATATATATATATATATATATATTTTTTTTTTTTTTTTTTTCATTTTTTTTTTTTTTTTTTAAATTGCATAATAGTGACCTTTCTTCCTGGCTTTAACCCTGTACCCTTTGCTTTGAGGTTTTCTGGGTTGGGTGTGCTGCGCGACAGAGCAGTATTCTTTGGACGCTTGCCTTTCCTTGGAGAAGCAGAGGGTTGTTCCAGGCACTTGTCTCGCATTGGTTTCCTTCCTTTCTGTGCCTGCACATGTTTCTGAGGTGATTGCATTGAACGTTTAATACCTTTTATAGGTGATGCTGTTGCGGGACTTGTCTTTGGGAGAGAAACTGCAAAGGATAGAACATATCAAAGATTAATGGAAAATATGACTTGGGTAATATAATCAATCAGGGGAAGAGATCCCAATAAGTAACTCTTTTAAACTTACTATTTAGTGAGGCGTACTAAACATATTATAATTTTTTGTAAATTTGAACATCAGGGATATAAAATTGGCATGCTACCTGAGGCAGTTGCTCACCTTACAACAAACAGCTCATCGGTGTGCTCCCATAAACAAAATCTGACGCAGAAGGAAAAAAAGAGCACTCCTCGATTTTAACAAAAAAGAAAAGTGCAAATTTATTAGGACGAAATATAGGTAACCCCCGAGACCTTACTTAAGACCAACAATGGACAAAAGGTACTATAGATATGGGACCTGTTATCCAGAATGCTCAGGACGTGGGATTTTCTTGATAAGGGATCTTTCTGGTTTTGCTTCCAATAAGCATTACTTATATCTTAGTTTGGATCAAGTACAAGGTACTCTTTTGTTATTACTGAGAAAAAGAGAATCATGTTTTAAAAATTTCAATTATTTGGATAACATGGAGTCTATGGGAGAAGGCCTTTGTATAATTTGGAGCTTTCTGGATAACGTGTTTCCAGATAATGGATCCTTTACCTTTATAGGCATTACTGAATTGATTCAGGAATGCAGCCTCTGTTAATATCATTAGTGATATGTGCAGCTATTCTGTTTCTTAGGCCTTACAAAGAATTTCTGCGACCACTAGTTAAAGCAGAATTGTGCACGTAAAAGACCAAATCGTGACTTGGCAAAACCTTCATGCTATTCCAAAGACCCATGCAAATACTGGAAATGGATGTTTTGTGAACTTGTGATCCAAAGCTATTCCATTTCTGTTTCAAAATGATTGTTGTAATGCAGCCTCTTGGCACCCTGTCAGATCTTGCTACAAAGTCCTTACTTTACCTTAGGCAGAGGAAATCAGATCAGCTCTCTACAAAATTAAGTAATACTGAATAATTTGTTTTATATGCTTTGATTCTTAAGATTATATGGTTCTAGTAAATCTAGAGGACCACGTTTACAGGAAACAAAAAAAGACATAGGGGCAGATTCAGAAATATGCATATTAACATTTTATGCCAATAAAAGTAAAATAAATCACATATTTTACATTTAAAATAATTTTGAGCTTCCCCTTAGGCTTAAATTGTGGAAGTAAAAGCTTTAAGTACTCTATTTGTTAAAGTGTGTAGTCCAGCGCTGCACCGTAAATGACACCAAACTTTTAGACAATGGAAACGCTTGTGCTGTGTTTTGTGCTGTAAAAATGGATTGAAAGGCATTGGCCACAGGTGTGCTCCTTCCAAACAAAGGCATTGGATACTATTTGGTCTGGAAGCAGCCAGGAAGTGTATGCACCCTTGAAAACCAAGCAAGTGGTGTACAGAGGAACTTTGTATCGTAACATACCAGCAGCATCTTGGAGCAGGGTGACAATTTAGCCAGTTCCCAGATGCTGGTACTTTGTTGAGGCTGTGCACCCCTACCCCAGTGATGTGAAGAGAAGGCATAAATAGACTGAACCAAAAGACACCCACATTTTAAGCATATTTAACCCTTTAAGTGCCACCCCACGTAGAATCTACGTTCTGTGGGGATGGCACTTGAAATGCCACAGAACGTAGATTCTACGTTCTGCAGCATTTCAGGGTTAGGGAACGGAGGAGCGGCTTTTCAAGCCGCTTGCTCCGTTCCTCTTCGTTCCCCAGCCCCCAGGCAACGAGCAGGGGCCGGGAACGAGTGGCCCCTGAGGCGCGATCGCCCAGGGGCCCCAAATGCAGCAGCAGACACGTGCACACTGCGTGTCCTGCTGCTGCTTTCACTTCCTGAGCCGAAGCTCCGCCCCCTCTCAACGGATCTTCCTGGGTGATGCAGCATTTTCTTCCTCCAGCCCTGCACAACGATCTGGACCTGCTTCCCCCAGGTTAGTGCCCATCCACACACAGAAAGACACACAAACACACAAACACACACTTATTTTCCCATTACACACTTACATTCACACTTACACACAATCACATACATTTTTGGGGGATCAGGGGGGTCACACACATTCACAGCACCCCCACACGCTTGCACACACACACAACATGCAATTGGTCAGTTGTACACACACACATACACACTTGCACTGTTGTGTATTTTTTTTTTTTTTCTTATCGCATCGTCTGTTTTTTATGCTGAAAAAACTGTTTTATTGCCATTGCGAATATTGCACTGCGCAATACCTTTTGTATGTTATTTTGGTGATTATACTGCAATTTGGGTGATTTTGGTGCATTTTTAGACATTTTATTGCATGTTTTGCCATTTTATTACATTTTCAGCTTTGCAAAGGTGTTGTTCCCCTTTTTCTGTCTGTAAAACCTATTTGGCCATGCTAAAATTATCAAAAATTGATTCTGACTGCTGATTACAGTAGGCGAAAAAAAAAAAGCATTGATTTTTGCGGTTTTGTTGGATTTTAGGGATTTTTGTTACTTCATTTTGACCTTGGAAATTTTGTCTGCTATATAACCATTTGGAGGTCTCTGTGTACAAAATAGTTTGGTAAATCTTTTCATATCAGGCATCAAACTGTTCAGTACACTCCTTGCTTTCATATTTAGGATGACTTTTGCTGGTACGTTACAAAATGTGGGGTATATAATGGGGTAAAATGCAAGCTTTGTGACTATTTTCAGAATTTCCATAAAAAGCGTTATGTTTAGCATTGCTTTGCGGTTTTGTAGTTTGCAGTAGAAAATTGTAATTACCTGCTTTAGATTCGTCTGAATGTGTACTTTCAGAAAATATATGGGTTTCTAGGGTCTCCATACTGTTAGGGGGTCTTATGGTGCATAATGCACATACCAGGTGTTGTATTGTAGCAGTCAGAGTGTCATATGTTAAAATTCATATGTACTATTTTCATTGGGACGTCTCTGTATGCCACCTAGTTTGGTAAATCTTTTCATATCAGGCATCAAACTGTTCAGTACACTCCTTGCTTTCATATTTAGGATGACTTTTGCTGGTACGTTACAAAATGTGGGGTATATAATGGGGTAAAATGCAAGCTTTGTGACTATTTTCAGAATTTCCATAAAAGAGTTATGTTTAGAATTGCTTTTTCAGTTTGGTAGTTTCACAATAGAAAGATGTAATTACCTGCTTTAGATTCGTCTTAATGTGTAATTTCAGAAAATATATGGGTTTCTAGGGTCTCCATACTTTTAGGGGGTCTTACGGTGCATAATGCGCATACCATGTGCTTGTATTGTAGCAGTCAGAGCGTCATATGTGAAAATTCATATGTACTATCTTCATTTGGGCGTCTCTGTATGCCACCTAGTTTGGTAAATCTTTTCATATCAGGCATCGAACTGTTCAGTACACTCCTTGCTTTCATATTTAGGATGACTTTTGCTGCTACGTTACAAAATGTGGGGTATATAATGGGGTAAAATGCAAGCTTTGTGACTATTTTCAGAAATTCCATAAAAAGCATTATGTTTAGCATTGCTTTGCGGTTTTGTAGTTTGCAGTAGAAAGATGTAATTACTTGCTTTAGATTCGTCTGAATGTGTACTTTCAGAAAATATATGGTTTTCTAGGGTCTCTATACTGTTAGGGGGTCTTATGGTGCATAATGCACATACCATGTGCTTGTATTGTAGCAGTCAGAGTGTCATATGTGAAAATTCATATGTACTATTTTCATTTGGGCGTCTCTGTATGCCACCTAGTTTGGTAAATCTTTTCATATCAGGCATCACACTGTTCAGTACACTCCTGGCTTTCATATTGAGGATGACTTTTGCTGGTACGTTACAAAATGTGGGGTATATAATGGGGTAAAATGCAAGCTTTGTGACTATTTTCAGAAATTCCATAAAAAGCGTTATGTTTAGCATTGCTTTGCGGTTTTGTAGTTTGCAGTAGAAAGATGTAATTACTTGCTTTAGATTCGTCTGAATGTGTACTTTCAGAAAATATATGGTTTTCTAGGGTCTCTATACTGTTAGGGGGTCTTATGGTGCATAATGCACATACCATGTGCTTGTATTGTAGCAGTCAGAGTGTCATATGTGAAAATTCATATGTACTATTTTCATTTGGGCGTCTCTGTATGCCACCTAGTTTGGTAAATCTTTTCATATCAGGCATCACACTGTTCAGTACACTCCTGGCTTTCATATTGAGGATGACTTTTGCTGGTACGTTACAAAATGTGGGGTATATAATGGGGTAAAATGCAAGCTTTGTGACTATTTTCAGAAATTCCATAAAAAGCGTTATGTTTAGCATTGCTTTGTGGTTTTGTAGTTTGCAGTAGAAAGATGTAATTACTTGCTTTAGATTCGTCTGAATGTGTGCTTTCAGAAAATATATGGTTTTCTAGGGTCTCTATACTGTTAGGGGGTCTTATGGTGCATAATGCACATACCAGGTGCTTGTATTGTAGCAGTCAGAGTGTCATATGTGAAAATTCATATGTACTATTTTCATTTGGGAGATTTTTGTGGGGTAAAAACACAGAAATATATATTTACCCCCCAAAACCATATATTTTTGGAAAGTACACATTCTACCGAATCTAAAATGAGTACCCATGCCTTTCTGCTCCAAACTACTAAGTCGCAAGGCCTTCCCAAAATTGACGGTTTTGGTGAAATATCTGAAAATTGCCTCAAAGCTTCGACTTCCCAGCACCATATTACCCATGTATCATTACGTACCAAGAAAAAGCACCCTAAATATGATTGCCAGGGTTCCTCCAAACAGTTTGGTGGCCATTGTTCATAGGTTTACCAAAGTATCTTGCATTTAGAGGCCCCAAAATGAAGTTAGCGCATATAAATAGTCCTGTAGGTAACTTCAGCTAAATCAACACATTAACTGCATTTTTTGTGGGGTAAAAACACAGAAATATATGTTTACCCCCCAAAACCATATATTTTTGGAAAGTACACATTCTACCGAATCTAAAATGGGTACCCATGCCTTTCTGCTCCAAACTACTGAGTCGCAAGGCCTTCCCAAAATTGTCGGTTTTGGTGAAATATCTAAAAATTGCCTCAAAGCTTCAAATTCCCAGCACCATATCACCCATGTATCATTACGTACCAAGAAAAAGCACCCTAAATATGATTGCCAGGGTTCCTCCAAACAGTTTGGTGGCCATTGTTCATAGGTTTACCAAAGAATCTGGCATTTAGAGGCCCCAAAATGAAGTTAGTGCATATAAATAGTCCTGTGGGTAACTTCAGCTAATAACTTCATTTCGGGGACTCTAAATGCCAGATTCTTTGGTAAACTTATGAACAATGGCCACCAAACTGTTTGGAGGAACCCTGGCAATCATATTTAGGGTGCTTTTTCTTGGTACGTAATGATACATGGGTGATATGGTGCTGGGAAGTTGAAGCTTTGAGACAATTTTCAGATATTTCACCAAAACCGTCGATTTTGGGAAGGCCTTGCGACTCAGTAGTTTGGAGCAGAAAGGCATGGGTACTCATTTTAGATTCGGTAGAATGTGTACTTTCCAAAAATATATGGTTTTGGGGGGTAAACATATATTTCTGTGTTTTTACCCCACAAAAAATGCAGTCAATGTGTTGATTTTTCATTAGCTGAAGTTACATACAGGACTATTTATATGTGCTAACTTCATTTTGGGGCCTCTAAATGCCAGATACTTTGGTAAACCTATGAACAATGGCCACCAAACTGTTTGGAGGAACCCTGGCAATCATATTTAGGGTGCTTTTTCTTGGTACGTAATGATACATGGGTGATATGGTGCTGGGAAGTTGAAGCTTTGAGGCAATTTTCAGATATTTCACCAAAACCATCGATTTTGGGAAGGCCTTGCGACTCAGTAGTTTGGAGCAGAAAGGCATGGGTACTCATTTTAGATTCGGTAGAATGTGTACTTTCCAAAAATATATGGTTTTGGGGGGTAAACATATATTTCTGTGTTTTTACCCCACAAAAATGCGGTCAATGTGTTGATTTTTCATTAGCTGAAGTTACCTACAGGACTATTTGTATGCACTAACTTGATTTTGGGGCCTCTAAATGCCAGATACTTTGGTAAACCTATGAACAACAGCCACCAAACTGTATGGAGGAACCCTGGCAATCATATTTAGGGTGCTTTTTCTTGGTACGTAATGATACATGGGTGATATGGTGCTGGGAAATTGAAGCTTTGAGACAATTTTCAAATATTTCACCAAAACCGACAATTTTGGGAAAGCCTTGCGACTCAATAGTTTGGAGCAGAAAGGCATGGGTACCCATTTTAGATTCGGTAGAATGTGTCCTTTCCAAAAATATATGGTTTTGGGGGGTAAACATATATTTCAGTGTTTTTACCCCACAAAAAATGCAGTCAATGTGTTGAATTTTCATTAGCTGAAGTTACCCACAGGACTATTTGTATGCACTAACTTCATTTGGGGGCCTCTAAATGCCAGATACTTTGGTAAACCTATGAACAATGGCCACCAAACTGTTTGGAGGAACCCTGACAATCATATTTAGGGTGCTTTTTCTTGATACGTAATGATACATGGGTGATATGGTGCTAGGAAGTTGAAGCTTTGAGGCAATTTTCAGATATTTCACCAAAACCGACAATTTTGGGAAGGTCTTGCGACTCAGTAGTTTGGAGCAGAAAGGCATGGGTACCCATTTTAGATTCGGTAGAATGTGTCCTTTCCAAAAATATATGGTTTTGGGGGGTAAACATATATTTCAGTGTTTTTACCCCACAAAAAATGCAGTCAATGTGTTGAATTTTCATTAGCTGAAGTTACCCACAGGACTATTTGTATGCACTAACTTCATTTGGGGGCCTCTAAATGCCAGATACTTTGGTAAACCTATGAACAATGGCCACCAAACTGTTTGGAGGAACCCTGACAATCATATTTAGGGTGCTTTTTCTTGATACGTAATGATACATGGGTGATATGGTGCTAGGAAGTTGAAGCTTTGATGCAATTTTCAGATATTTAACCAAAACCGACAATTTTGGGAAGGCCTTGCGACTCAGTAGTTTGGAGCAGAAAGGCATGGGTACCCATTTTAGATTCGGTAGAATGTGTCCTTTCCAAAAATATATGGCTTTGGGGTGTAAACGTATATTTCTGTGTTTTTACCCCACAAAAAATGCAGTCAATGTGTTTATTTTTTATTAGCTCAAGTTACCCACAGGACTATTTGTATGCGCTAACTTCATTTTGGGGCCTCTAAATGCCAGATACTTTGGTAAACCTATGAACAATGGCCACCAAACTGTTTGGAGGAACCCTGGCAATCATATTTAGGGTGCTTTTTCTTGGTACGTAATGATACATGGGTGATATGGTGCTGGGAAGTTGAAGCTTTTAGGAAATTTTCAGATATTTCACCAAAACTGACAATTTTGGGAAAGCCTTGCGACTCAGTAGTTTGGAGCAGAAAGGCATGGGTACCCATTTTAGATTCGGTAGAATGTTTACTTTCTAAAAATATATGGTTTTGGGGGGTAAACGTATATTTCTGTGTTTTTACCCCACAAAAAATGCAGTCAATGTGTTGATTTTTCATTAGCTCAAGTTACTCACAGGACTATTTCTATGCGCTAACTTCATTTTGGGGCCTCTAAATGCCAGATACTTTGGTAAACCTATGAACAATGGCTACCAAACTGTTTGGAGGAACCCTGGCAATCATATTTAGGGTGCTTTTTCTTGGTATGTAATGATACATGGGTGATATGGTGCTGGGAAGTTGAAGCTTTTAGGAAATTTTCAGATATTTCACCAAAACTGACAATTTTGGGAAAGCCTTGCGACTCAGTAGTTTGGAGCAGAAAGGCATGGGTACTCATTTTAGATTCGGTAGAATGTGTACTTTCCAAAAATATATGGTTTTGGGGGGTAAACGTATATTTCGGTGTTTTTACCCCACAAAAAATGCAGTCAGTGTGTTGATTTTTCAGTAGCTGAAGTAAAGTCCTGGACAATTTGGATGTGCTAACTTCTCTAAATGCCAGGTACTTTGGTAATCCTATGCACAATGGGGATCAAACTGTTCAGTGGACCCCTGGCAATTATATTCAGGGTGCTTTTTCTTGGTATCTAATATAGTGTGTGATATGCGGAGCAGCAAAATAAAACCTTTGAAGTGATTTTTCAAAATTTTGATACATTTTGATAAAAAATGCTACGTTCAGACAAGCTTTGATGTTTGGTAGTTAGGAGTAGAGAGACACAGTTACCCATTTTGGAATCGGCAGAATGTGTACTTTCCAAAAATATATGGTCTTCTGGGGTAAACATACTGTTTCAGGATTTTGTGGCCTTGGAATCAAAAGTATGCCGTTTTCTGCCTTCTGCTTTCAAAATTCGGTAATATACTGCCGGTAGTTTTTGCTGTACAGATGTCCTAAATCTGCCTAAAACTATACATATTTGGTATTGGCATGTTCAAGAGACATGAGGCTTTCCAAATCAGTTGGATTTTCATGCGTAAAATGAAATATTTTTCAGGTATAAGTTCATATATTGTGAAAAATAGGAATTTTTCATTTTTTTTTTGTATTTAGCACTATAAATCTTTTTGCAGAGGTGGAAATACAAGAAAACTCAGGCAGATTTAGAAAGCTCAGTTTCTCCCGAAAAAAACAATGTATAGTTTTCCTAGCTGAACTATAGGTTTCCCCTCAGAAAATGCCCCTAAAGTGAGAGAGCACAGAATGTTTCAAAAACGTCTGGCATTTCGCGTAACCAAATTGGTCAATTCTGCTGGCACTTAAAGGGTTAAGGAAGCAAAAGTAATGAGCCAAACACTGCTGGTACAGGGGGGTTTCTGCATGTGTGCAACTGTTTTCAGGCGGAGAATCCATTATAATAGCAAGTACAGACCGTTCCAATTGGAGTCAATTGGAGATGACCTGGTGCTTCTTGGCCCTACTCTGCTGGCTCATATTAAAGGGGAACTATTGCGAAAATAAAAATTTTTATATAAGCTTCATCACATTGAAAAAAATAAACTTTCTAAATATAATTAATTAAATATTCTGCATTGTTTTTGAAATAATCAAGTTTATCTTAACTATCCCTCTTTCAGCATCTGTTTTTCTTCATTCTGTCTTCATGCAGCAGTTGGGTGCCAGATGAATGATCCAATATATTTTATAGGGGGGGCTTCCTTTCCTAGCAGATGTATTAGAACTCACTCAAATAACTGATTCCAGTACAAACAAAATCTAACAAAATAACTGCCGTTTGCACAAATTCTGCATGTAGAGAGACAGGATGGCTGTTGATTTGAATAGAGTGAGCTTTAATACATCTTCTAGGCAAAAGGAGCCCCCCTATAAGAAAAAAATGCCATGTGTGCCATATCCCTAATAAAATCCCTAATACTGATCCATGAAGACATAACTTAATAGGCCCATAACTCAAAGCAGAGAGAAGTGTTTCTAATTCATTCCAGATTGTTCGAGGTATGCAAAAGTTTGACACTCTCTATGTGCCATGGTACACAAAGGATTGAGTGATTTGCATTGTCCCAATGTGACAGAGATACAAGAAAACACAACAAAGGAAGAGAATGTGCAAAACGCTTTGATAAAGCTGTTAAAGGAACAGTAACACCAAAAATGAAAGTGTTTTAAAGTAATGAAAATATCCTGTAGTGTTGCCCTGCACTGGTGAAACTGATCTGTCTGTTTCAGAAACACTACTATAATTCATTATTGCTACTGCTGAGTAGCAATGGTAGAAATAAAAAAGGGCTATATAACACAGGTTAAATCAAGGATCCCCAACCTTTCCTACCTGTGAGCAACATTCAGATGTAAAAGGAGCAGGGGAGCAACACAAGCATGAAAAATGTTCCTGGAGTTACCAAATAAGTGCTGTGATTGACCATTTAGTAGCCTCCATGAAGACTGGCAGTCTACAGGGGCTTCTATTTGGCAGTACACCTAGTTTCTATGCAACCAATCCTTGCCTCTGAGCCTGAAATTCAAAAATAAGTAACTGCTTTGAGGCCTTGGGGAGCAACATCCAAGAGGTCAGAGAGCAACATGTTGCTCACGAGCTACTGGTTGGGGACCACTGTTGGATAACAGATAACACCATTATCTACAGAGCTTATCTGCTGTGTAACCTGAACAATTTCTCCTTTGAATAGCTGCCCCCATTGCTACAAAGCAGCTTATTTATATAAACAATAATAGTGTTTCTGAAGCAAACACCGTGCCTGGCAATACTGCATTATTTTTTTTACTTAAAAACACTTTAATTTTTTGATGTTACTGTTCCTTTAAAACTGTTTTGACTAGGGATGCACCAATGCATTCCAATTATGTTGCAGATTAGAAACCTTGATTAAAAATAATTAAAATAGTGAAGGTGTGACTTTGTTTTCCTATATGTAAGGATGCTGGTGGCTTATATGAACCAAAACCCAAGTTTATTTTTATACATTTACTGTAAATAGGTATAGTATAGTCTCATACAGTCAATCCAAATACTGTAAACTTTGCAGCTGCTTCACTTAAAACAAGCATTATTCTTTACATGTACACTGGCATAAAATAATAGACAAACTTTGGTTCTGCCTTTATTCCTAACCATTCAGCCACAATTCCACTTAACAGAAGGCTCTTTTTGTTTTAACTTTTATCTACAGATGCTGTTTAAAAGTTAATTGCATTTCTCATGTTACACCAGCTAAAAGTAAACAAATGATTCAGTGATATGCCATCAGTCAACTAAATTACTGACCTTGTTTTACTCACTTAACTGTAACTATGATAGTTTTTTTTTGATAAAAGTAAGATTTTTTTTGTTATTAACTATAAATAATGCAAACATTTCTTATGACAAAGCAGAACAATGCACAGGGGATATAGACTTTATTTCAGCCAAGACATTATCTGCAAGGAGTTTGCATGTTCTCCTCATCTGCATTGGTTTTGTCCATGCAGGAAGTTTAATGGAGTCCTGATAAATGTGACTAGTGTGTATGAGTATAATAGGGACCTTACAGAGTAACGCTGCCCATAGATGCAAAGATACCATCGTACGAAATGAAGATTTGTACGATTTACGGACCGTGTGTGGATTACCCACACCATGGCGATCAATCGGTCGTTCAGTTGATCGGACAGGTTAAAAGATTTATATCAGCTACCGATAATAGCTCTGCATGTGTTGCCTGACGATATTAATAGGAGATTGTCACTATTATTTGTTAGACGTAGCACGTCTATGGCAAACTTAAAAAGATACTGACAGCAGAAATGTAACATTTTTTACATCTACCATAAAATTGACTTTGCATGTTTCTTATAATTTTGCCATGAAGCATTTGCCCAATGCAGCATGACCTATAAGTAACTTTTAATGTACCGGCACATTCATATTTTAAAAAGTCGTTTTTTAGTGTCAGTATCACTTTAAGCTCCACTGGCCAGGGACTGATGTCAAATCTATGTGCACAAGGCATAGGGTCCTCTTGTGTGTGCCTGTGCTTTGTATGCAGGTGGAGAAGCAGATCCACGTCTATTTGTAGCTCCACTGACAAGCACAACGTCGGGCTGCATACAGCTACACAGAGGAGTACACATCAGCATGAAAAAACACAAAATCATTAATATTTGCAGAAATATCTGCTCTGTGAAGCTGCACTTAGGCCGATGCCAGAGACTAGCTACTACACACAGGCATGGATCCGGGCAAAATGCAGGCAAAAAAAAGCTGACAAAAAGTTTCAAAACAAGCCAATTTGCAAATTCAAGACATCATAAAAAGCAAAGCAGTTACAAACTATCCTCTGATATTCATGCATGAGGTTCACTAGAATAAGGAAAATATCATCATTGGCACAATGCAATTACAGGACACAGACATTCTGCTGAATTATTAATAGGGCAAGCAGATAGCACATGTTAATGTATGTGGAGCATTTTAATTTTCTGGTGTTTCCAGCCTTTTCAAGGCCTCCATACCCCTATCAAGTATCTGATAAATAGTTGAAGTCTTGAACAGCTGGAGATGCAAACAACTCTTAAAAAGAGAAAACTGCACAGTGCTCATTCACTCTCATATAACAGAGTTGCCAGTTGCTAGAAGCAAAACATGTTAGTACTGTGTCTAACCTTGTCTCTTTTACATGCAGTAGGTGCACACATGCTACCTGTGTGTAAATACATTGTACAGCAAAAAGTCAGCCATTCCTACAATCAGCCATGTGAGCTGAACAACATTTCTCTCCTCCACTCCATTTCCAATATGTACCTTTAACACAGAACACAATTCTCTTCTCGTGTAGTGTCAGAAACTGAGAAAAAGATAGGGGAAATGTGTGTTCAGTTCTAAAAGCTGCTGTATAAATCCACTAAATCTGAAATCAGTATTTTAATCCATGCAGAAACTACATGAAGAAAAAAAAATATCACAGAGTGCAGCATCCCTTTAGTCAAGGGCAGAGAAAGCACCCCCTCATGCACCACTATGAAGCACAGACTAATGCACCACTGCATGCCCATTTAATTTAAAAAAATTAATACATTATCTGAAGTCTGGGCAAAATCAAGGCTTTTTTTCAAATCTTTGTTTTATAAATGAACGTACTCTGCATTGCTAATTATGAATAATAATGTTGCCAACTAGTCTGTGGATGTAATGTTAAGGTGGCCATACACGGAGAGATCCGCTCGTTTGGCGATGTCGCCAAACGAGTGGATCTCTCTCCGATATGCCCACCTCTCTCCGATATGCCCACCTCTCTCCGATATGCCCATCCTTTCGAACGCGAACGGGCAGATCGCGGGACCGCATCAACGAACAGATGCGGCCGCGATCCGACGGGTTTTTTAGTCTCATCCGATCGAGATCTGGCCGAAACGGGGAAGCCCGTCGGGGGCCCCCATACACGCGCCAATAAGCTGCCGACTCGGTCTGTCGGCAGCTTTTATTGGCCCGTGTATGGCCACCTTTAGGCAATCTGTATGCTGGGTAATGGACTGAAGACTAAACACGGTTATCATTACGACTCTGTATATAGCTGTAAAAAATCAGTATAAAAAAAATTATATACAATTATATCTATATACAAGTTCATACACAAATACTTGTGCTATATTGAAATGTTAACCTTTTACAGGCAGTATCACATCAGTTTTCAAGTGTACTTTACTAACTAACACAGGCACATATAATAATGCAACCTTAAAAACAAGGTATAAACAACAGGCACCTTATTATTCTAAACAGTGCAGGAGTAGGAATATGAAATCAGTGGCCCTATGCTTGAAGAAAAATTCCATCCAAAGACTAATATGCAGATGAAGACAGAAAACACGAAGGCACAGAATGTGTGAAGAGAAAGGTATAAGAGGGCTATGCAGGCTGTCAGTAGGCAGCAGGTCAGCTGTGGCCAATAGTTCATGATACCCACTCAGGAGTTCTCACAGTGTGCACATGTCCACTGTATCTCTGAGTAAATCAGCAGTTATCCTAGGAGATATTTTTTCTGACATCACATGGTAGTTGACTTATTAACTTTCCTTGTCCAACACAAAAGGTCTGGATTACACAATGAACTGGCTACAAGCATATGTGAGGTGGGACACAAAATAAACAGTCTCTGGTTTCCCTACCTTTTTTATTTTGAAGGCAGATCTGCACATAAGTGCGAGGAGGCTCTTGTGATTCTGCCCTGGTTAGATTTTCAGTTATACTAGGACCAAAACACACAGAAGTCTAAAACAAAGCCCCCTGCTGCCGGTTCAGCCCTGAAAATCTTAGCAAATGGGTAATGAGATATTTGCATTTGGTGCTGGTGGGGAGGGGAGTGTGGAAAGCTGGCAGTGGGGGTTGGGGAGGGGAAGAAAGAAAGAATGAATTTAAAGGGGGGGGGGAGAAACTGCTAAAGTAATGTCATATTGTCTGCAAGCTGTATTGACAGTAATCATCAGTCACCTGCTCAGGCTGCTTCACCCCAGCCTTGGGAGGCAGAGCAAAGGTTGAGTTGGGTCAGCGGATCTGGAAAGAGATCAAGCAGGGAGGGAGATAAGGGGGGGACTGGGAAAAGAAACAGAGCAGCCAACACTCCAGTACACAGAGAAGGAAAATAATATCCCAACAAAGCTCCATTTGGGGAAGTGGAAAGAAGGGTTTAAAAGTCTCACGAGAGCTTATTAGGCTGTATCAAGCGGAAACGGGTAAGGAAAACAAAGAGCATAAAGAGTAACTTGCACTTTGCTTGTACCTATCTTGAGACTTCATTCAGGAAACAAAGATCCTTTCGAAAACAGCGGAGCACTTTACTAAAGACAGTCCATGTGGCTTATGTTATTCAGAGCAAAAAAAAAAAAAAAAAGCTTCCCATTAACTATTTTGTTTTGTCGTGCAGTCAAAATTATATTCTCACAATTTGTTCACTGCTGATCTATGTTATATTCATTTTGACTGGAGAATACAATGTCCAATAATGGCCACATAGAAATAAAAACAATTACACACAGTTATGCAGGGTGTTTGTAAATATTAGCACAGCTAATCTTAGACCTGCAATAGGCAGGGAATGTTTATACCTTAAAGGAGAACTAAACCCTAAAAATGAATAGGGCTAAAAATGCAATGTTTTATATACTGAACTTATTGCTCCAGCCTAAAGTTTCAGCTTGTCAATAGCAGCAATGATCCAGAACTTCAAACTTGTCACAGGGGGTCACCATCTTGGAAAGTGTCTGTGACACTCACATGCTCAGTGGGCTCTGAGCAGCTGTTCAGAAGATACGCTTAGGGGTTGTTGCAAATTATCAAGCAGAAAATTAGGTTGGCCTGTCATATAAGCTAATGCTGCAGGGCTGATTATTCAATTCTGATGCTAGTTGCACTGGTTTCTGTATTGCCCAGAAATAATTATCCATTATACTGTGACATTTCTATTCTATGTGTACTGTATATTTTGAGTCTGTCCCTAAGCTCTATAAGTGACAGCAGCACAGAGCATGTGCAGTGAATCAGCAGAAAAGAAGATGGGGAGCTACTGGGGCATCTTTGGAGGCACAGATCTTCCCTTCAAAAGGGCTTTGGTTGTCTGGGATTGGCACAGAAGCCCAAAACATAATGTACACCATTTCTAGCCTACTTCTTTAGTTTAACTTTCCTTGTCTTTTAAACCAGTGATCCCCAACCAGTGGCTCGTGAGTAACATGTTGCTCACCAACCCATTGGATGTTGCTCCCAGTGGCCTCAAACTAGTGTAATTCCAAGCAGAGCCTCTTGTAGGATGTCAGTCCACATAGGGGCTACCAATAGCCAATCACAGACCTCATTTTGCACCACCCAGGAATATTTTTCATGTTTGTGTTGCTCCCCAACTCTGTTTACATCGGAATGTTGCTCACAGGTAAAAAAAAAAAAAAAAAAAAAAGTTGGGTACTTCTGCCTTAAACCATTGAATATGTGATAATAGGCCAGGTAAGTAGAAACGTTTCAAAGTCATGACAATATTTAATGCAGTTACATTCTGCCTGTAGGCTACTGCATGCCCACATCAGCAATGTATCAAATGAATGTTATCCCTAAACCTTCTGCCTGTGAGGTAAAAGCATGAGATACTTTCTAAAGATATAAAATGTGATCAAATGAAACAATAACTGTAGTACTGCAAGAGCAGAAGAAAATATTTTGTGAGAATGATATATCACAGGTACACAACAAGAAACCTCAAAGTAGCCAACAACATACCAGTGGTTACAGACTTGAATACTTACAATCATTATTTATTATTTATTGTTTTTTCCACCATTAAAAAAAAGCCCCCAAATGGCATTTGGTGGGTGTAAGTGCTTGAGCATCTATTAGAGTGTGGAAATGACACATACCTCCCAACTGTCCATTTTTCGGAGGGACAGTCCCTCTTTTGACAGCTCAACCAGCAGTCCCTCATTTGTACTGGAAAGTCCCTATTCTCTCTGCACTGAACAGCCAGAAAAAGAAACAAAGTTCTCACTTAATTGGCTTTTAGCAGAGAGCCCAGAACAGCTAACAGGTGCAAATAAGATACTTTGTAACAATTTTGAGATACAAAAAAACAGTTTAGATAAGGAGAAATATTTTCAAACTTTCATAACCTGACAGATTTTGTAAAATGAACATGGTAATTAGGGGGTGTGGCCACAGAAAGGGGTGTAGTCAACAATTTTCGCTGTTCTACATGCCAAAACATTTTTTGTCCCTCTTTTTACTTCTAAAATGTTGGGAGGTATGATGACATAATGCATGGAACGTAAAAATTCCTTGTTGGGGGAACAACTGGGCTGCTAATAGGGGTGTCCTGCAAAAGTCCCCAGATGGAAGGAGAGGCAGGTTTTGCAGAGAGGCAACATTAATGGATCAATCTCTTGGGGGAACTTGCTATACTGGGAGTCTGAAAGGAGAACATCTGTTTAGCATTTTTTGTAAAGCCATCTGCTTTTGGATAAATGTTTCATGTATAATACATGGTGAATTTTTGTCGTTTTTTTTCTGTTAGTAACCCATTGATAAGCTGCAAAGTAATAGTGAGCAACTTACACTGCAGTACTTGCAGATGCAGAATGGGGGGGGGAGAACACATCTAAAAATCATAAGGATGGTATCCGTAAGCTACACACGCAATCAGAATGCTATCCTATTCATTTATTATGAAACTGCGAGCAAAAAGTGGAACAAAAATAAAGAGATTTTGGTAGCCATCACTTAGCTTGGCATGTGACCCCTTCACAATGGAATAACAAAATAAATCAATGACAATCCAAAATCTTTTCATATAACATTTGACAAAATTATATTCCCCATCTAACCTCCACAATTAGGGTGGCAGCAGACGTGGCTACTGGGGGAGATTAGTCGGCCAGAAACAAATCGCCTATTCTTCGGGCGACTAATCTCCCCTGAATGCCTTCCTGCCAGCTAGAATGTAAATACTTCGGAAAGACGAAGCGATCCGAGTGCCATCCCGCCGGCAATTTACATTTTAGCCAGCGGAAAGGCATTTAGGGGAGATTAGTCGCCCTAAGAAGAGGTGATTTGTTGCTGGCCTACTAATCACCCCCGTAGCCACATCTGCCACCACACTTAGGCATTGGTAAAGTTTTCATTTAGAAACACATAATGGGATTTGATAGGGGAGCATTGTTGTCAGCTGAAATAAATCTTATTTGTGGGGTGGTGGTTGGATATGAGCCAATACTGAGATAAAAATGTGCATTAAAAATGCTCTGCATTTGCTGGTGTAATAATTTGTGTTCCTATGCACAGGAACACAGATGCCAAATTTAGCCTAATTGCTATCCTGAGCAAATCCTGCAGCAGCCCCAGACCTTCGTAATGAGATGTTTGAACTATAGGGATAGAAATGCTGCTTTGCTCACTGCCAGGAATAAAAGGCCGAATTATCCACAATTACTCTTCAATCTCTCTGTTTGCAGACCCTCTCCATAATGGTGCAAAGACAAAGCATCTTTTATAAGAGTTAAAAAGGCAAATCTGCAGGCCTAATCTACTCCAAGACCTTCCCTGGCATATTGCTAGCAGTGGAGAACACCTCTACTCATTACTTTGCAACCCCATCTGAGGCTGTTAGTTTAAGGGACAGGGTGAGAAACATGCTCCAACAAAAAGCCCATGCAGGAACAACAGAACGTTTTATGATTTAACTACCAGCACAAACTACAAAATTGCCTTGCTACATATATCACAGAGGTAGCAGTCTTATTCATGGTTAGCAAGTAAGGTTCTTGTGTCATTTGTGACTTTAATACAACCCACAAAAAGAGATATAAAAGAAAGGCTTGGACTATTCATGCTTGTAGCATGAGGAACTGGGAAGAATCTGTTGTATTAGCTAAACTGTGGAGATGGACACACTGATGAAAAGCAATGTATTTGTCATTATGACACTCACAAAACATTATCACAAATAAACATGGCACTTGCTTCTAATGAATTTAGGCAACTCGTTAATACAGTTAAGTAACTAATTTGGCATTCTTAGCCCATTCCCTGCGTGCCCTCTGATGAAAACCCAGACACTCTGGCTACTCAGTCCCCTATGACCACTGAATGTGCAAGTGTATAGAAAGAAAGCCTAGTTTTGGGGGGGCACATGGAAGATGGCGACAACCCTGGATGAAATTACCATTAATTTGACTGATTACTCTCAATACCTACATACCTTATACATTACTTCCTACCTCCCCTTTAAGGGATCTCTTCCACTGACATTTTACTCCATTAAAGGAACAGTAACACCATGATAAAAGTAAACATAATTCTAAGCAACTTTGCAATATATATTTGTTCAGGATTTTAAGTTATTTGTATTGCTATAGAAAGCAATGTTTGCCCCTGTCTATTTGCTGCCCTGGCAGCTCAGACTGTTGATACAATGTAAGACAAGGCAGCTGATTAACTGAACTGGGGAAACAAGACTTTTGCAATGTTGTTTAAAAAGTAAAAATCAAGAGTAAGGACAAGGCCAGACTTGGCTTTTTTGCTGCATTTTTATGTTGCGTTTTTAAAAAAGAACAGACAGGCGTAAATTCGCCACTGAAAACACATGTCAAAATGCGTTTTTCACCATGTAGGATTCTTTTCCCAACATGCACTTCTCATTGAGAATTTGGATGCCATATTTCAAATACGCTACGTATTTACGCAAAGTGTGGTTTCAAACGTGCAGATCCCATAGAGTCTATTGATTTGGTAGTTTCTTGATGTATTGGCATTTCTGCTAAAAAACGCCAACACTGGCGTCCTGTGGCGGATTTTAGCTTGCAAGAGCCCTGTGTGAACTACCATAGTGCATTTTCCATTGGTTTCAGTGGTAGTGCAGTTTATGCGTATTTAAGCCTAGCTGTTCTTTTTTAAAAACGCAACGTAAAAACGCCGCAAAAGCGCCACGTCTGGCCTTGCCCTTAAGCAAACAGTGCTTTCAATAGTTTCAATAATTTTTTTCAATTCAATAATTACTTTCAATAATTGTTTTAAAAAAGAACGTTAAAAGTACTAACTTTTAAATAAAAGTATAGTAGAAATTTGCTTAGAATTATGTTTTCTAAGGCAAATTTCAAATCCAGATTGGATTTCCCTTTCAGGTATACCACAGCCTGAGATTGATAAACAATCATATATCTAGAAGTTAAAACAAACATTATATTTATACAATTTCTAACATTATCTGGTAAAAAAAATTCTAACAGTATGAATACACAAATCTTAATATTTTGATAGCCGACACAATTCCTGTTGTGTTTAAAGGAATTGTTCAGTATAAAAATAAAAACTGGGAAAATAGGCTGTGCAAAATAAAAAATGTTTCTAGTTAGTCTCTCAGTTTCCTGAGTTTTCTGAGCTGAATGCTGAGGATCAATTGCAAACTCAGTGAACAGTTATGTCCCATGTGGCCCCCCTTCAAGTCACTGACCAACTCAAGAATTCGAGAGCTGAAAAGCAGGAAGTAGTGTTCTGGCTATTATGTTACACATCCAGTCACTCCAGCCTTTATACATTACATTTTTGCCTAACTAACTATATTAGAAACATTTTTTATTTTGCACAGCCTATTTACAATTTTTACACCGAACTGTTCCTTTAAAGGGCAACAACATAGGGCCTTAAAGTCAAAAGCCATAAATATTAATGCCATATATTATAATACAATACATTATAAACATAATTTTTCACCATTTGGCTAATCGTTATATAAATACAAGTTAATAATAATAATGGCACTCAGTGTCTTGACCAGCACTGCCCTCTGGTGGAGAACTGTGGTCAAAACAATGCTGTCCATCTGCTGCTAATGCTGCTCTCTACAAGTGCCCATGGATTCATGACAGACAGGGGCATTTCATGGCAGCGTCAGAACAAATGGCCCACGTGCAACAGTCTAACTTTCTGTATTTGTGCGAGATTGTGGTAGAAAGTTTGTTTCTTTTCTTGCTTTATAGTAGGGATTCTATGTACACACTGCTAGTCACAAACAGTAACAGTGTAGGCTGCCCTAGCCCTGGCTTCCACTGCATATGTGACAAAAGGGAACGGAGTAGCAATTTATTAAAAATGATAAAGGAAGTACAGGAAGAAATTAACATATTTAAAGTTAATAAAATAAAAACACATCAAAGACAATGTAGTGAAAGTCCACGTGGAAAAGAAGAAGCAAATACAGCTACTGAATATTGTTTGTAGTCGCACTGCATTCACTAGATTTACAAAGATCTGTCAACTTTATAGTAATCTGTGTTTTATCTATATACATATGCCACAGAGTATAATGCTAATATCACAATAAGTACTGTCTTCATCAGTGGAGAGGTGCCCGAAACTGTAACTTTCCACTAGAGTTAGATATTCTAAGAGTGTTTTTGGGCTGAAAAAAGTACTGGGACTATGAGGAAGCAATGCTAGTTTGTGGCGTTTCTCCACTGTTGGAAAGGTGGTCAGAGAAAATGCCCCGTGTACCATTAACGTAAACTTTTAGGCAACCGCAGAAGATAGACCCCGTTATGTGAAAAACTGGTGTCCATTTAGTAATATATAAGTGACTAATTGCATAAATGCAGTCACTCATAGCATCCAGTTAGATTAAGTTATAACTTTTTATGAACCAGACAGGCCAAAATAATTGTGATTGTTTGCTGTGGGTAACTATACAATTGTCCATCCATGCTTTTACAAACAAATAATGAAATGACTGTTTGTATAAGAGAATATGCCCGGTCTGTTTAACCCTAAATTTTTATCACAACCATTATAGAAGGGCAAGATAGAGAGAGAGTTTCACTCAACACACGGCCGGAAAATCGTACAAACTGTTTTGTACGATGGTATCTTTGCGTCTATTGCCAGCTTGAGAATAACACTCAATGGTAAAAATCAGAATTACTATTGAGAATCCTTTAGTAACACAGAATTGAAGAAACAATAGCTTAACTGAAGTGGTTCCATCATGAAATGCTGGCTCTTACTGAATAGCACAGCATCAGGCACAATGATCTGAGATGGCTGACTATACACCAATATTACAGCTAAAAAAAAATGCACTTGGTTCAGGAATACAATTTTATATAGTAGAGTGAATTATTTGTAGTGTAAACATGTAATTTAGCAATAAAAACTGCACTATGGAAATCATGACAGAATCCCTTTAATGCGTTTCACTATATATTGTGTTTAGTGTGTTGTTTGTTCATTTGACCAGTAGATGGGGATAGAGAACAAAGAAAATGCAAGTGTATAAATTACAGGGAAAAAAACTCATTGAAAACTTTTTTTGTCAAGGGGAAGTCTCAAAAAATCTGTAACAGGAGGGAAAGAACAACCTAGGACAGATGATAAGTAAAGCAAGACTCTGTATTAGCCAAAGTAAAGATAGCTGGACTCATTATATAGAAATAGGCTGGCAAGGAAGGGAAGCTCTAGAAAGCCCACAAGATTAGCTCCTAACAAGACTTGTTCCAAATTGTTTTATCCTGAATATGTGAGGTGTCACACGGATGGTAAAAGTGGGAAGGGAAGTTTGGTGGGGCTGGGTAGTACTTTATAAAACTTTATTCTTCTGGTACATATTTAAAGCTGTTACGAGTTACTTATTTTATTAATTAAATAAATACTCCTACATATAAGCAGTGGGGGGGAACTATTGATTTATGATAAGCATTTCTTGAGAAAATGCCTATATGTTAAAGCAAATGCTTTCAAATATGGTGGTTTGCCATTTGGTATTACAAGGTGTTTTTGTTTTTTTAATAGTCAGCAAGATAATGGTATAAGATTTAAGATATGTAACCTACCGCTGTTTCCAGGGGGCTGTAGTGAATTCCCAGTCAAAGAGCACCATCCAATAGGAAAGATGTCCCTAGAGTCGTACTTGCACCAATAGTCAAATGCTCCTCTCCAGCCATCAAAAGTGATGAAAACATCATCCCCTTTAATATCTCCAATGGTCGCCGGGCAAATTAAATAAGGGTTTTTCCTATCCACTGCTTCCAGTTTCATTCCAGTTTTAAAGAAATTCTGTGATGGCTTTTGAGGTTCCTGCTGACAAAATAAAGCTCAATTAATAATAAAATATTAATGTAACATATGGAAATGCTTATTGTTAATTTAAAAAAAAAATTAAGTTTAGGGATTTTAGAAGTACCCTTTATAGTGGCAGTAAATCCCCCCCACCCCCTCTTTAACATTAGTTCCACAAACAGGTATTGTGCTCATCATACCAATTAGCCTATTCATTTTGTTTTTTGCACAGATGACGTCAGGTAACTAAGGAACACTGTACAATGAGCTACTTATCACAAAGACTGCAGCTAGGAGAGGTATATAGAGGGCTTCTCAGTGGACTGGGATTTTTTTTTATTGCGCTCAGATGTGTTTCTGACTTACAGGATTGTTAGGGCAATAAAAAAAATTAACTGACATCACAGGAACATCTCTTTGGGTCCATATTGCTCTCAGGATCATTGCTCTTAGGCTAATGTCACACTATGCATTTTTTTTTTTTTCAATTATAATTTTTATTGAAAATTATTAGCATGAACGTCAAACAATATCGGTCTCACAGGACCTTTAAGTATAGCAATAAAGTGGATACATCTCATATTTGGTCACGAGAATTATACACTTAATATTGGGGTAGGAGCAGGAAGGGTAAGGTTCATGGTAAGGTGGAGAGGTCAATGAAAGAAAGTGAGAAGAAAAAAAGGGGGAGGGGTATAGGGGGGAGGAGAATGTAAAGGTAATGCCTTCAATGGAACAAATCTTTGTATTGTTTCGTTTCTTTAAATTACAGCCACCTCCACCAAGTTGCAGTGAAATTTGCATTTTGTTCTTCTGTGTGCGCTGAAAGTTCCTCAAAAACATAAAGCTCATCTATTTTCCAATCGTTTATTGATGGCACATGCTGTGTCTTCCAGTGTAGAGGGATAAGACATTTCACAGCATTTAATAGGTAGGGTTCTAGTGATTTTTGGGTAGAGATAGGACTCTATATATGGAACAACAGGCAATATGCAGGGTTTTTGTCTATATTGAGATTAGTATTTCTTCAGATAGAGAAATTACCTGCTTCCAGTAAGATTTTATCTTTGGGCATTCCCAGAATATATGTGCCATGTTGCCTCTTGCCCCATGACACCTCCAACATGCCTCAGATGTCTGTGGGAATATCGACTTCAGTTTTGCCGGCTTTCTATACCATTTGGTAAGTATTTTGTAGTTTAGTTGCTGTATACGACTGCATCTTGAGCTGTATAATAATGTTAGTATCAGATTGCCAATCTGCTCCTCTGAAAGTGGAAAGTCATCAGTCTGCGGTCCAAGATTGCATGAAGTGTAGGTTGTGTGAATTGTCTTTTGTTTGTAGACATCTGTATATCATAGTAATGTTATCTTGTGGTGGACTATGCATTTTATCTGCAAGTGGAAATACAGTGGTGTGAAAAACTATTTGCCCCCTTCCTGATTTCCTATTCTTTTGCATGTTTGTCACACAAAATGTTTCTGATCATCAAACACATTTAACTATTAGTCAAAGATAACACAAGTAAACACAAAATGCAGTTTTTAAATGAGGGTTTTTATTATTTAGGGAGAAAAGAAATCCAAACCTGTGTGAAAAAGTAATTGCCCCCTGAACCTAATAACTGGTTGGGCCACCCTTAGCAGCAATAACTGCAATCAAGCGTTTGCGATAACTTGCAACGAGTCTTTTACAGCGCTCTGGAGGAATTTTGGCCCACTCATCTTTGCAGAATTGTTGTAATTCAGCTTTATTTGAGGGTTTTCTAGCATGAACCGCCTTTTTAAGGTCATGCCACAACATCTCAATAGGATTCAGGTCAGGACTTTGACTAGGCCACTCCAAAGTCTTCATTTTGTTTTTCTTCAGCCATTCAGAGGTGGATTTGTTGGTGTGTTTTGGGTCATTGTCCTGCTGCAGCACCCAAGATCTCTTCAGCTTGAGTTGACGAACAGATGGCCGGACATTCTCCTTCAGGATTTTTTGGTAGACAGTAGAATTCATGGCTCCATCTATCACAGCAAGTCTTCCAGGTCCTGAAGCAGCAAAACAACCCCAGACCATAACACCACCACCATATTTTACTGTTGGTATGATGTTCTTTTTCTGAAATGCTGTGTTACTTTTACGCCAGATGTAACGGGACGCGCACCTTCCAAAAAGTTCAACTTTTGTCTCGTCGGTCCACAAGGTATTTTCCCAAAAGTCTTGGCAATCATTGAGATGTTTTTTAGCAAAATTGAGACGAGCCTTAATGTTCTTTTTGCTTAAAAGTGGTTTGCGCCTTGGAAATCTGCCATGCAGGCCGTTTTTGCCCAGTCTCTTTCTTATGGTGGAGTCGTGAACACTGACCTTAATTGAGGCAAGTGAGGCCTGCAGTTCTTTAGATGTTGTCCTGGGGTCTTTTGTGGCCTCTCGGATGAGTTGTCTCTGCGCTCTTGGGGTAATTTTGGTTGGCCGGCCACTCCTGGGAAGGTTCACCACTGTTCCATGTTTTTGCCATTTGTGGATAATGGCTCTCACTGTGGTTCGCTGGAGTCCCAAAGCTTTAGAAATGGCTTTATAACCTTTGAAATTGAACTCAGGTGTGATAAACCACAGTTAAGTTATTTTTTAACAAGGGGGGCAATCACTTTTTCACACAGGCCCATGTAGATTTGGAGTTTTTTTTCTCCATTAATAACATAAACCTTCATTTAAAAACTGCATTTTGTGTTCAATTATGTTATCTTTGACTAATAGTTAACGGTTTTTGATGAGCAGAAACATTTAAGTGTGACAAACATGCAAAAGAATAAGAAATCAGGAAGGGGGCAAATAGTTTTTCACACCACTGTATGCTTATACTGGATGAATTTGTCCCATGGGTCTTTAGATACTGGCATTCATTGCACTCATCTATCAATAAGTATAACTAATATCACATATAATCTATCGTTTGCATATGTGTTAGCACTAATGTAGAATTCGATATATATGTTTATCTCAGAAACAGAGTGCCAAATATTAATCATCTTGTCAGTGGATTTCAAACAACATGATGGCATCCTGTTTACTGAACCCTGCCATGATTGCACTGGGGTACTGTTTGCTGTGCTCCATGCAGAACCGCCCAAGATAGGTGGTAATTGGCTAGAATCACCCTTGTGATTTTAGTTTTCCTTCGGCTTTAAATCTGTTCACCTTGTCCTTTCTGAACAAATTTACAGTGTAAGGAAAGGTGTCAGCTAATTACATTTTTCTACAATTTATATCATTCATATATGATATATCATATATATCATATATTTATCAATGCAAAAGTTTTTAATTTATTAGAATATTTTGTGGTGCACTTCCCCTTTGTAATATTTTGCCCATGCCCACTAAGCCATGATTTTATTTAGCTCACTTTGAGGTTTTAATTTTTTTTTTGTCCTGTAATTATTGAAAAGGTAACATTTTTAGGAATGGTGCAAGAAGAAATTATAAATTGCTTATACAAGAAAGACAAATTATATTTGTCATGTTTTTTTTCAACCAGTCCCCAACCCACCTTTTTAAAGCAAGATGCTGGTGCCATATCAGCCCCATTTAGTGTTTTCAGCAGAAACATTGGCCAAGAAGATGCATTCATACGAAACCCTGTGGAAATAAAGGAAAACATTATTACTGTTTGTCACAAGAGGCTGTTTCATGCTGACATTTGTAAGGCAGTAAGCTGGCATCTCTGCCAGTGGAAAAATGCCAGTTAAAAAGTAAAAGTAAATGCAGCCCACTTTTGACCCAAAAATGCAAACTTGAGCATTTCAAAATTTGCCTAGTAACTATGCCATATCACATATCTTTTTGGGACACGGTTAACATTAGAACACTTGCATTTCTTGCAGATATTCCATGTCTTTTATTGCTGTGGTAGAAAACAAATGCAGCAGCAAATCTTCTCATGTGACATTAGCCATAATCTACACTTGACTGGCTTTCAAGTGTACACATGGCTCTAAATCTACAATTATTCAAACAAATGTTCTTACCTAAAGGAGGCTGCAACATGTCACCCTTCTTCTCACAAGTGCCAATTTGTTGGATATCACAAGAGTCTACCAATCGCCAGAAGTCATTCTTGTCATCACTGCCATCCAGTCTTAAACGTAGACGTGCCCCAGTGATTCCAACAACAGTTGCAATACAAACAGAGGTAACATTTCGGGGGTCATGAGCTTCCAGTTTCATGCCAACTTTGAAATCATTGCTAGGAGGTGTCCTAGACTACAGAAAATAATACTGTATAAGCCTCTACATGCAACGCAAATCATACTTAGACACAGTGTAAAAACTTACAATAAAATACTTGTCAGACAGTCCAATTTTCCAAGTAACAATTGCATGGAGGAGCAACAATTAGCCACAAGTGATTTAATTACTTACCTAATACAGTACGATTAGCAGATTTTCAATGAGAACTCTTCCTGCTAGCACAGGTGTGCATGTACAGTAGCACGTTACGTAAACTTTAAAAATAAAACCAACTTTTTCACTCTACTGTGCCTGCATTGGCCTGGGGGCATTGAAGAAAGAAGAAGCGAAATTAGAGAATTGCTCTGTGGTGCTCACTGAAAAAGGGGGATTTTGAGATAGTCACCTTTAAATGATTTTCTCTTGGGATGTCTGTGGGACACAGGGACCATGAAGTAGAACATCCACGAGCTGGAGGCAGAACACTGCTGCTATACCCCTCACCACTTCCTGGTCTACTAAATATAAAGAAGCCCGCTTCCGTGAGGTAAGTTCTGTGTCTCACAGACATCCAAAGAGAAAAATATTTAACGGGAGTTTTACAAAATCACGTTTTCTCTGTAGAAGTCTCTGAAGGTCCATGGGGACATACCAAAGTTGTCCCATTACTAATGGGCCCTTGAGAGAGAAGATCCAGAATCTGGGGGGGGGGGGTGCGTTTGAGTTTTCCGAGGACCCTGGGTAACAGAGGCAAGGGAGGAAATGCCTAAGCTAGGTCGAAGTCCCAAGGGACTGTGAGAGCATCAGCAGATCACAGCAGCGAGCCAATAATTGAGACACCTTGCGGTTTTGATGACAGGTCATGGGATCCAACTCTGGAAGACACCACAATTTGGTGATGGCTAGGAAGACCGCTGTCACCTTGGTAAATAGCCTTGGGGCCGAATTAAGTCAGAATGGGCAGTAAACTGGAAATGGTGGAGGAACCTTTGGTGTGGGGGAAAGATTGGAATCTGAAGGTATGCATCCTTGATGTCTAACGCCAACGAGAAACTCTGATGGGTTCACTGCCGTAATGACAGATCAAAGAGACTCCATTTTAAAACAGGAGGAACTGATGAAAGTTTTGAGCCTTTTCAGTTCCAGTACCGGGTGTCCTTTTTTGGTACAATGACTAAGTTGAAGTAGAACCCTGAAACCTGTCTTGTAAAGGCAGTGGTGTGATGACCCTTTCATCAAACAGGTTTTGAATGATAGTTAAGAATGTAGAGTGTTTTTGAGGTTCCAGTGGCATCAGAAACCTAAAGAAACAAGATGGGGGTTTTGAAAGAAACTCCAGGGGATAGCCTATGGATACAATTTTGTATACCCATTGGTCGTGTGAAATAGAGAAAATGGTATTACTTACCATAATTTCTATTTCCAAGTCACCTTCCATGGCAGCATTCGCCAATATGAGTATTCCCACCCCACAGGCCACTGGACAGGAAAGGGTTAACCCCAATTAGTCTATAACATCTGCCCTTTGTCTATGTATCCTAGCTTCAGAAGGGAGGGAGATTGGTGAATGCTGCCATGGAAGGTGACTTGGAAATAGAAATTACGGTAAGTAATATAAATTTCTCTATTTCCCAAGCCACCCATGGCAGCGATTCACCAATATGACAATTCCCATAGCAAAAACGAAGGGAGGGACAAGTCAATGCTTAAGTGTCTTTATTATGAATGCAAAGCCTGTAAGACCTTTCTCCCAAATCTAGTGTAGCGCTATAGTAAGCTGACTTTGCTGTAGTCAGTTCTAGCTACTTTCCATGTGGGATAATGCCACAAATGAGACCCTCTCCCTCAGAGGTAAGCCCTCGCAATGGGGTGGAGGCAGGGTGTAGTGCAACTGTAACCAGGTGCGATTGCACAAAAGATGGGCGCCAGTAGTTCTTTAATGCTTAACCAATGAACTGTCTTTATTTAATATAGCACATAGCAAATATCCACAATGGAGCTTAGAACAATCAGACAGCATAAAGGTAGCATATACTCACAGTAACAGTATAGGCTGAATCCTTGCAGGCCAGGGAATACACAGCAGAGAGAGTTGCAGCTTGTGAGGGGTATTGCCCAGTTTCCAGGATCTCTTTGAGTGGCAGTCTAGGGGAATTCCTATCATCCCTAGTCTCAACACTTTTGTCCCTATTCTGGGTCAGTAATACCCTGGGATCGTAATCCCTCTAATATCCTCTTCGGAGCCTTGAGCTGCTCAACTTTATAATCCCTCTATTACTCCTAGAGTGATCTATAAACGAGTATGCTATAACTTTACTAGGGCCACTGGCCCTAGGATCACAATACCCATTCCCTTCCAGCCTGCTTGGTTTGGCTAAAGTAATGGACCCAGACCTCATGGTTCCACAGACCTTTATACTACTGCACAGTGCCATCTGGTGTACACTGTGAGAACTACATGGGTTAAATAAGCACAAGGTCACCATATGGACTCATTTAGGCATCCATATTACTAGGGATGTGCCTGTCAATAATGTGTAAGGCTGTCTAAATTTTCACATCCATACACTAGCATCTTGGGATAGCAGAACATTCAATCTGTAATGTTTTATAAATGTATGTAAGGAAGATCATCTTGCTGCCTTACAAATCGCTTCTGGCGGAGCCCTGGCTTCTGCTACCCATGACGTAGCCAACGCTCTGGTAGAGTGAACCCTTAAGTCTCCAGGAACCTCTCTGCCTGCCTTGTGGTATGAAAACACAATACACCCAACAATCCAACGACTAATTGTAACCTTCGAAGGAGCCATTCCTCTCCTTGGACCTCTAGGAATAACGTATAACCTGTCGGTCTTCCTCCAAGAATTTGTGCGGGTTAGATAATGGGACAAAGCTCTAACTAAATCCAAAGTATGCCACTCGTTCTTGTTTGTTGCTTGGATTTGGACAAAATGACGGTAAGGTTAATTCCAAGTATAGCACTGGTCTGAAGTCCCCTGACTCCTTCCTGACCAGAAAAAGCTTTGAATAGAATCCTCTCCGCTGCTGTAGAAGAGGCACTGGTTCCACAGCTCCTATTTGTAGAAGCTGATCCACATAATCCTGCAATATTTTTCTTGCTCCTTGAACCTTTGGAACTGACGAAACACGAAATACTTGGTGCTTTGGCATTCTTGAAAATTCCAACCGATATCCCTTTTATAATCTGTAGAACCCAATGAACTTGAATTTTTTCGACCAAAACCTTTTTGAAGAGTGCCAGACGCACCCCTACTTCGTAGATCTGGGCCGGCCTGATCTCATTGTATTCTACTTGAGGGAGCTCCAAAGGAAGTATTCTCTCTCGCTGGCTGCTGAGACTCCCCTTTAGTATTCCTCCACGATGCTTGTCTACTTTGTGGCCTTCCAGGTTTATACTGTCTTGAGTTTCTAAAGGATCTATTCCCCGGCAACTCCGCCCTCGCCCCTTGGCGTCTGAATCTTTTCTCCTGTGGCAAGAGCACACTTTTACCTCCCGACACCTTCTTTATAATAGAGTTAATATTCTCTCTGAATAATCGCTTGCCTTCATATGGGAGTTGACAGAGATTTGTCTTTGATGCCGAATCCGCCAATCAGGGCTTCAGCCATAGGGCCCTGCTAGCTGCAACCGAAAGAGCCATAGACCTTGCTGCTAGATGAACTAAATCTAGTGAGGCTTCCACAACAAAGTCTACTGCCACCTTAAGATCAGACAGCATCTCCCGCAATGTCGATCTCTTCACATTCGTAGCTACTGCCTCCTCCAAATTATTGATCCATACCTTAAAGGGGTTGTTCACCTTCTCAATACTTTTTTCAATTCAGTTGTTTTTAGATTGTTCCCCAGAAATAAAGACTTTTTTTCAATTACTTTCCATTATTTATTTTTTACATTTTTTCCAAAATCTAAGTTTGAAGTTGAATGTTCATGTCTGCTGTTTCAGTCTGGCAGCTCAGTAATTCAGGTGCAGACTCTGAACTGTTACAATTTTGCAACATTTAGTTGATACATTTCTTAGCAGCATCTCTGGAGTATTAGCAACTATTGTATCAGTTCTAACAGCTGCCTGTAATGAAACCCAGAGATTCGGTCTCTTAGATTTCCTAGATGCCCCAGAGGCAGATGCCTCTTGCACTCCTTGAACCACTGCTTGCTTAATAATAGAAACCAGCGCCTCCAACTGAGGGAGTGAAGGAGCCTGAGGTTCCGCTGTAAAGGATTGTTCAGTAGAAGCCTGTTTCCTTGGCTGATGACTTTCCGCTTTAGGCATTTCAGCAGAAACAGAGAGGCTAAAAAATAGTCGCCTCCCTCTATTTTATTAGATGAATTATCCCTTTTTCTTCAGGTTACGCAGACACTTTAGGCTGAACAGCTTTCCCAGAGCCTGCCTGCACCCAACAAAAAAAGGCATGCTGATTAATCCATTGTAACAACCCTCTGTGGCAGCTTTAGGAGAACTTCCTTACCACTTTTCTCCATGAAACGAGCAGTCATGAATGACGTCCTCACAGAGTACCAGCTGCGCTAAGCAGCTTCCAGATTAAGAAGCGCCAAACCCAGAAGTGACATCAACCCTGGTACGCACATGCGATATAGCTGGAACGCATACGTTCCACAAGCTGACTCTCTACTGCGCGCATTTCCGGGTACTGCATCTTCTGTTTCCCATGCGCCCAGCAATAGCGGCGGTACTCACGAGATTTGTCATTTTACATCAAATTACTTGATAGCATAAAAATGCTTTTTTACGGACTGCCATCCCTTTTTTTCCCCCCATGGACATGTTAGGGTCAGTGTGGGCAAAAACATATTGACAACTCTCACCCACATAAACCATTAAAAATATTTTTCATACAGCATTACATGTTTTTTTTATGTATACTTGGTAACAGTGAAATATGTGTTTACTGGGGTGAACAAACATTACACTGAAAGGAACCAAAACAGCACAGCACAATGACTATCGTAAGAGCAATAGATTGCAGAAAACCAGTACTGTATTTGAAAATATATTCATTAAGTTGCATTGTGCACATATTTTTATAGTAAAGGGTTAGAATGGTTTAGTAAAGCTTACCTGTCTGAAACAATTGGGTGGTGCAGACACTGAACCAGCCTCATTCAAGTAATCATCCCAGTTAAATTTTTCTATAAAAGAGACAATTGCCACATTAATTTTGGTCTAAAATTAGGATAGTCTTAGAATGCCACAGGTCAGAAAGTACCTGGAACTTTACTCACAGTATTTACTCATAAGATAAAAGGCCAACCAAGAATGTTTCAATCCACAAAGTAAACAATCAGATATAAAGTCTTAGTACAAAAATTAGATTAACGGGGACCCGTCACCCAAAAAAATTATTAAAAAATCCTATTTTATCACATTAGTCAAGCAAAATGAACTTTAATGACACTATATAAATTATTTCCATCAGTCTGGGAATTCATAATTATAACAAGCAGGCAGCAGCCATTTTGTGGACACTGTTATTAAGACAAGCCTTAAATCATCTCAGAATCTTGTTTGTGCACCAGAATTGGGGACCTGATGTCCATCCCCATGTCCTGGTTACACAATTAAATGGTAAAGAGAACGGGGGTATTGGGGAGAGCAGTGACATGTAGGAAGTGCTGAATGGAAAGTGAAAGTATTTGTCTGCCCCGCCTCTATGCCCATGGCATAGAGGAGGGGCAGACAATATTTGATTGACAGCTGAGATTTTTAAATGAGCTTACAACAGCTATGAATGCTTTAATAAAAAACTAGAAATTGGATTTCATGTTTACTTTGAAAAGGACTTTTATTATACAGATTTTTGTGTCTGGGTGACAGGTCCACTTTAAATGAGAAATTAACATTTTGTCTCATCACCAAACCTGCAGCAATCTTATATAGAAGGCAGTAAAAATGTTAAACCCAGAACAATGCATTATGAACAATTTTAGCTAGAAAATGAAATAAGCCCATAATGTAGAACCCCCTCCCTTGGATATTAGAATAAATAAGGACAATAAAGTTACAGAAAAGTAGGGATGCACCAAATCCACTATTTTGGATTCGGCCAACCCCCGAATCCTTCCTGAAAAATTCGATTGAACACTGAACAGAATCTGAATCCTAATTTGCATATGCAAATTAGGGGTGGGAAGGGAAAACATTTTTACTTCCTAATTTGCATATGCAAATTAGGATTCGGATTGGCCAGGCACTAGTAAAACTGCGGAACATGCATTCAGTTTGGGTCTCCAGCATTGAAAAGAGATATTATTAAATAACATAAAGTCGATAAAAAAGCAACTAGGAAGATAAAGCCCACAGAGAGTTTTAGCAGTGAAAAAAGGCTGCCCAAGCGGAGACTGTATACAATGGATATGAGATAGTTAAGTGCAATATGACCATTATATATAATTATATAAGACATTTATATAATAAATGTTCTGATTAAAGGTTAAATCCATATGCCCTCCTATAACGTTGCATTTACTGTTTAGGAAATCAGGCAAATAGCAGGGGGTGAACTCCAGTTACTCATTCATGATATTCATAGTATAAAACAGATTAGTGCAATGCCAGACATGCCCGTTTCTCAGCCTGCATATAAACACAGGGTGAGAAACAGTCCATCCGCTCATGCTTCTCTCTTCACTGACTGACACTGCACTGGCCAGTATTTTCCTGGCAACATGTGTCTTGTAGAACTGCAGAATACACTGAACATTTATTTGTAAACTGCATTGCTCCTGTAGTTACTAAAGGCAGTCACTATATTATAGACATGTGTAGCATTGTGCAAGGTGTGTTGTGAAGCAAAACTAATATCACAATGCAGCAGACTCCGCCACTGCAGGCCAGGTTAAAGTTCTTCTTTAGAAACCCCATTCCTTGTCCAGGAGCTTCTCGTGAGCAAAAAAAGAAGAGCTCTCAAGGATAGAAGCACATTGCACAAAGGATTTTTACAAATGTTACCCTGGATTGTGTTCTAAGGCCATACAATATCATCACTGTAACATTACTTATACGGTTATATGTTCATGAAGTATGAAATTGGTAGTACATTTACAGTATACTGTTATGTGTTCTGGGGGCATTACATATGAAGAAGGTACTACATTCATTGTTCTGGGGGTATTAACACAAAGTAGACACTGTATTTATTCTGCTACATGCCCTGGGTGCAACTAAATAAATTTACCAATGCATTTATACTGTTAATATGCAAACATGGCCCCTTTTTGCACATTGCACCACAACGTCTGTTCTTGGATTTCACTCTGATAAACTTGTTTCAGCAAATAAGATAATACAAGGCAACTGAAATTAACTTTTAGTACAAGTTGATGCGGTGGTTGGAAGACATAGGGTGGTAAAGGTGGAACTGTGATCAATTCCATTTTGGTTACTATAGATCTGCACTGTAAAATATAAAGAAGCCAATGTAGAAGTTAAATACAAAGTGGTCTGAACTTCAAAACAATTGTTAGCCTGAACCACCCTTTGGCAATCTGAGCTCCTAGGCCCCTGACTGGAAATCTGCTTGCCCCTTGACTGAACCCTGCAGTTATAAAGGAACAGTAACACCAAAACATTAAGGCATTTTAAAGAAATGACAATATTGCGTATTGTTGCCCTGCACTGGTAAAACTGCAGTGTTTCTGAAGTAACAACAACAGTTTCACCAATGGAGAGCAGCAATGCATTATATTTGTACAGAAAATTAAATCTAGAAGACCAGGTCGTGGTAGTCTCAGAAATTCCAGAATGAACAACAAGTAATTAAGGCTAAAGCAGTAAAAAGGAACATGAGAAAAGGCAAGGAATTGAAGTTACAAAAAGCAGCAAGACTAGTATGGGTTTAAATTATCAAGCATTGTTGGCCGTACCAAAAAAGCCCCCCTTCACTGCCTGGCTTTGCCCCATCCTGCAATGTGCATTAGTGGAAAAAAAAAATTAAAATCTGACCCTAAAATGCAGAGCAGCGCATCAGAGCTCCATGGCATCATATTCCTTTGGGACTTAACGCCGGCACGAAGCCTGCAGGAGCATTCACAGTTGGGCAAAGTCAGGAATCAGCTTCAACTGCTCATGCTCAAATCCGCATTGAGTCCTGAGAGAATACAAGGTAGTGGAAGATGCCCTGGAGCTCAGCTGCTCTGCATTTTAGGATCAGTTTTTTTTTTAAGGGTTTTCTTTTTACTAATGCACAGTGTGGGGAGGGAGAGGGGGCAATGCTAGGCAGTTAAGAGGGCTTTTTTGGTACAGGGGGTTTAGTTAAACTTTAACTAGAAACGTATAAAGTACTTCGAAAGCATAAAGATCCTTCAGTGGCATCAACACGAGCAGGTCCTGACACTTGCAACAAAAGCAAGGTGGTCAAGCAAATCAGAAAATGTGTTCTTTTGAATCCTTCATAAGTCCTGCTAAAAAGTTGCAGAAGGCAGAAACTCAGTGCCCCACCTGGAACCCATTTTTTGTTCCACTTGGTTAGGCCTAAGCAACCACATCACAAGTAAACTTTCCCATATGAAATTAAGTATGTGGAGCTAAGAAAATTGCTGTACAAAAAAAAAAACTCTTTCACTGAAAAGTGAGTACACTTCACACAATTATACTCAACAGAATGATGTGTAAACCATAGAACATCTTTAGAAATCAAAGCAGTTCATGCCAAACATTTTTTGCGGTAAAAACTAGATTTTTTTTTAAACTTCTAAAGTGTTTTGTTTTTTTTTAAATAAATACACACAAGGGGCAAACAGTTCCGATAAGAATTTTTAACACTGATCCTGAATAAGTTACATAGCCTGTCCCCCACATTCCATGTCAATCCTTTATCCATTGTAGAGTGAAGAGGTTTTACCTTTTGCAGTCTTTTTCGTGTTAGACTTCATCATGGACATTGTCTTCAATCCAGTGCAGAAGTTTGTTATGACTCCTGTCACTATGGTAGTTTCCTGAGGAACAGAAGAATATCATTGGTAACATGTAAGGCTAATGTGTTATTATACAATATAAAATGATAACGTGGGAAAATTTCCACTTAAAATATTTAATACACATTGCAAAATGCCAATACACTTGTTGTAATCACTAAGAAACAAATACATTGTGTAGGCAAAGGGAGTTAGAAACAAAATGCACAAAATAATCTATTCATACATTTCATACAGATAACTTTGGTTAGAGAAAAGGCAATGAAATGCATTCCATCTGCTGTGCAAATATAACTCCCAGATGGCTTTTCTACAAAGTGAAGTTTCTCTGATAGCTAAGATAGCACTTATCGTCTATCCTAGGATAATTCCAAAACATTATATATGTATAGAGAGAGAGAGAGAGAGAGAGAGTCCATGAAAGCACTCACAGCAACGCGTTGATGCACCATGCACAAATAAACATATAGCAACACACGCTAAGGGTAGGGACACACTGGGCGATTTGGGGAGATTTAGTCGCCCGGCGACTAATCGCCGCGACTTTCCACGACCAATCTTCCCCGAATGCCTCCCCTCGCTCTGCGCCTGGCTAAAATGAAAAATCGCCTGCGCTAATCACACGCGGCGATTCGTTTTCCGAAGTCGCCCGAAGTTTCCTCGTGAGGCAACTTCGGGCGATTTCGGAAAACGAATCGCCGTGTGTGATTAGCGCCGGCGACTTTTCATTTTATCCAGGCGCAGAGTGAGGGGAGGCATTCGGGGAGAAAAGTCGCTGCGATTAGTCGCCAGGCGACTAAATCTCCCCAAATCGCCCAGTGTGTCCCTACCCTAAATGGCGGTTGCTGTGAGTGCTTACATGGACTGCTACAGATTACTTTGGTCAGCACCCGGCAAGTGACTTTGTGATTGGTGAGTGCCGATAAATTCTACATATATATATGTGTAATAGATATATACATAAATATAATGCAGTAGAACTTCAATTTTACATCCCCTGATTTTAAGTTTCCCCTGATTTTACATTGTTTTGTGGTCCCACCTATATATTATGCATATGCATTATGCATCCGGTTCTACTGTATGTTAGTAAA
Source organism: Xenopus laevis (assembly GCF_017654675.1). Lineage (NCBI taxonomy): Eukaryota > Metazoa > Chordata > Amphibia > Anura > Pipidae > Xenopus > Xenopus laevis. The sequence goes on from NC_054373.1 coordinate 99,043,721, forward strand.
ATTGGTTAAAAAGATATGATTTTTCATTGATTTCTCCCCAGTAGAAGATATAGGCACCAGGAAGGGTGCTAATAAACAGAGAAGAGTTGCTTTGTTTAAAGGGGAAGGAAACCTAGTCGGCGCAAATCCCCCATCCCCCCTCCCGTTTGTTGCCCCCCCCTCCCTCCTCCCCCTGGCCTACCCGTCCCGCTGGGCAAATGCCCCTAACTTGTTACTTACCCTTCTGCGCAGGTCCAGTCCAGGGAGTTCACCGACGACATCTTCTTCCACGCGATCTTCTTCCTGCTGTGAACGGCGTTTTGGCGCATGCGCAGTAGGAGCATTTCGCCGGTACGGATCTACTGCGCATGCGCCAAAAGTCACGCGCATGCGCAGTAGATCGTACCGGCTAACTGATCCTACTGCGCATGTGCCGTTCACAGCAGGAAGAAGATCGCGTGGAAGAAGATGTCGTCGGTGAACTCCCTGGACTGGACCTTGCGCAGAAGGGTAAGTAACAAGTTAGGGGCATTTGCCCAGCGGGACGGGTAGGCCAGGGGGGAGGAGGGAGGGGGGCAACAAACGGGAGGGGGGGTGGGGGGTTTGCGCCGACTAGGTTTCCTTCCCCTTTAAAGGCTTTGGTGGCCATGTCCTGGAGGATGGAGTGCCAAGCCAGGTACTCCGATCCAGTTGTCCAGCTCATGAATTAGAGCTCACTTTCCACAGAACGCTTCATGTGTGAAGGTAGTGCCAAGTGGGCAGGATTTATTTTTATGATTTGTTTTGTATCCTGAAATGGTCACCCCTGTGTGTAAATAAACTGCCTAAACTTGAAGAGAGTGTCTGTTATGGATCCCGCAGCTTACACACACATATATGTCCAATGTTTCTGCCCACATAAGGACCTTTATCAAGAATAACAAATAGTGACTTGAGCAAATCCTAAATAACCATAACCATTGTGAAGATAGAGCCAAAAACAAGATCAATCAATCAATTTATGACTCAGTTAAGTTAAATATGCAAAATACCAAGCATATTGAACTGCATTTCACTAGTCCACAAGATAGATCCACATATCAATCAAAAAGTGACCGTGCATTTCATCATTTTGCTTTATCAAATATACCTATAGCAATTGAAGCACACTGGTGAGGTACACTAGATACACAGCATCATTTTTTTTATAAAAACATTTAAAATGTGTATAACATGTCATTCAATTTGATACATTGTCAAATTTTCACTTGACCACTGTAACATTATAATGTATTTTTAATATTTAACAAAAAAAATGTACACTACATAGAAAATGTAAAATGCACAGTTGCTATGATATATTTGATATACCATTACAGAATGCTTGACATGCGAGGCACCTAGTGCATAATTGCACACGAGGACACATTTTTTTAAAAGTACATTTCTGTAACAAGTCAATCATTTTATCTCCGGGTAGAGAATAACGTGAATTTCGAGCATCAAACATACGGTACCAAGTCACCCAAAAAGCAACTTATAGAGGTTGCTAGGGCACTGAAAAAGTAGCAATAATAATAATAATAATCATAATAATAATAATAATAAAATTGTAGCCTTACAGTCCTGTTTTTTGTTTTTTTTAAATTGGTATCAGTGATCCCATTTGAAAGCTGGAAAGAGTCAGAAGAAGAAGGCAAATAATTTCGTACTTTTTTTTTTTTAAAGTAAAGCAGATGTACCTATCCCTCCATAAAGTATGCATAAAACTCAGATGAATGGATGGATTTTTTATGAATCATTTATCCTGTTTATCTATCAAATCAGCTCTCAGTAGAATAATATACAGGTATGGGAATGCTTTGGACTTTGGCTTCTCAGAATAAGAGGTATTTCCATAATTTGGATCAATATACCTTACTTCTGCTCAAAATCAATTAAACATTAAATAAGCCCAATAGGATTGTTATGCCACCATTATTAATTATTAATGGTCAGAGATATCCAAATTCAATAACATAATTACTAGAGATGTCGCGAACTGTTCGCCGGCGAACTTGTTCGCGCGAACATCGGGTGTTCGCGCTCGCCGGAAGTTCGCGAACGTCGCGCGACGTTCGCCATTTTGGGTTCGCCATTGTTGGCGCTTTTTTTTGCCCTCTCACCCCAGACCAGCAGGTACATGGCAGCCAATCAGGAAGCTCTCCCCTGGACCACTCCCCTTCCCTATAAAAACCGAAGCCCTGCAGCGTTTTTTCACTCTGCCTGTGTGTGCTGAAGAGATAGTGTAGGGAGAGAGCTGCTGCCTGTTAGTGATTTCAGGGACAGTTGAAAGTTTGCTGGCTAGTAATCGTTTTGATACTGCTCTGTTATTGGAGGGACAGAAGTCTGCAGGGGTTTGAGGGACATTTAAGCTTAGGTAGCTTTGCTGGCTAGTAATCTACCTTCTACTGCAGTGCTCTGTATGTAGCTGCTGTGGGCAGCTGTCCTGCTTCTGATCTCATCTGCTGACTGCTGCAATAACAGTAGTCCTTGTAAGGACTGCTTTTATTTTTTTTTTTGTTGTTTTACTACTACTACTACTACTACTACTATAAGAGCCCAGTGCTATTAGTCTAGCAGTGTTGGGGAGTGGGACTGGTGTGCTAATCTGCTGCTCCTAGTAGTTCAGCAGCACCAACTTTAATTTTTTTTTTTTAATATTCATTTTTTTTTATTTTACTTTTTTTTATTTTACTACCGCTGTAGTAGTGTATAAGTTGACCTTTTAGGCATTATTTGCCCTGTAGGCATTTTTTGCCCAGTGTGTTATTCAACCAACTGCCATCTAGCTGTGTGACCTTGTTCACATTCTGTCTAAATATCCATAATATTACCGTCTCCAGAAAAAACACCGGAGTGACTTTTTTCAAGCAGCCATAATATATTTTACGTAATCCGTATCCACCGCTGTAGTAGTGTATACGTTGACCTTGTAGGCATTATTTGCACAGTGTTTTCTTCAACCCGCCATCTAGCTGTGTGAGCTTGTTCACATTTTGTCTAAATATTGATAATATTATCGTCTCTAGAAAAACCACTTGAGTTACTTTTTTTCAAGCAGCATTCATATATTTTACGTAATCCGTATCCACCGCTGTAGTAGTGTATACGTTGACCTTGTAGGCATTATTTGCACAGTGTTTTCTTCAACCCGCTATCTAGCTGTGTGAGCTTGTTCACATTTTGTCTAAATATTGATAATATTATCGTCTCTAGAAAAACCACTTGAGTTACTTTTTTTCAAGCAGCATTCATATATTTTACGTAATCCGTATCCACCGCTGTAGTAGTGTATACGTTGACCTTGTAGGCATTATTTGCACACTGTTTTCTTCAACCCGCCATCTAGCTGTGTGAGCTTGTTCACATTTTGTCTAAATATTGATAATATTATCGTCTCTAGAAAAACCACTTGAGTTACTTTTTTTCAAGCAGCATTCATATATTTTACGTAATCCGTATCCACCGCTGTAGTAGTGTATACGTTGACCTTGTAGGCATTGTTTGCCCAGTTTTTTTGGCCGCAGCCACTGAAGCACAGAGGCCAGAAAAAATATGCCATATAAATGCTGAAAATAGTCATTTTTTGCCATACGTTGACTCAACGTATATGGCAAAAAATGACTATTTTCAGCATTTATATGGCATATTTTTTCTGGCAACTGTGCTTCAGTGGCTGCGACCAAAAAAACTGGGCAAACAATGCCTACAAGGTCAACGTATGGCAAAAAATGACTATTTTCAGCATTTATATGGCATATTTTTTCTGGCAACTGTGCTTCAGTGGCTGCAACCAAAAAAACTGGGCAAACAATGTCTACAAGGTCAACGTATGGCGAAAAATTACTATTTTCAGCATTTATATGGCATATTTTTTCTGGCAACTGTGCTTCAGTGGCTGCGTCCAAAAAAACTGGGCAAACAATGCCTACAAGGTCAACGTATGGCAGTTGTTTAAAGAGAACAGTAGATTACTAGCCAGCAAAGCTACCTAAGCTAAAATGTCCCTCAAATCCCTGCAGACTTCTGTCCCTCCAATACAGAGCAGTATCAAGCAGATTACTAGCCAGCAAACTTACTATCATCTGTCCCTGAAATCACTAACAGCTCTCCCCCTACACTATCTCTTCCAAGCACACACAGGCAGATTTTTCAGATACATTTTTGCCCTTGATCCCCCTCTGGCATGCCACTGTCCAGGTCGTTGCACCCTTTAAACAACTTTAAAATCATTTTTCTGGCCAGAAATGTCTTTTTTAGATGTTAAAGTTCGCCTTCCCATTGAAGTCTATGGGGTTCGCGAACCGTTCGCGAACCGCTCGCGTTTTTGCGCAAGTTCGCGAATATGTTCGCGAACTTTTTTTCCGACGTTCGCTACATCCCTAATAATTACATGAAAAGACCATGTACAGAACTGCATGTCTAGCGGACACCAGACCCACAAGTCCAGGCAATTGTCTCACAAGTCAATGGAAAATGATTCAGACAGCTTTGCCGACTTCCATGCAGAGCTATTATTTAACCAAACAATACCTGCAAATACCAGAAATTACATAGGCATATGCATGTTCTGCACCAAAATTCAATGACACATTTTTTGAATAAAAATATTATGCTTTCTAGAAATGGTACTATGTTTATCGAGAGTGCAGACAAAATTAAAAACAATGCATAAATGTACATAAGGCATTTGCTGTGTGCACAGTATTTCAGTTCGGCATCTCTCCTTTTGTTTAAAAGAAAACTAAAGAATAACCTATAGCAGTCCAACAGGAAACCCCCTGGGTGCAAAACCCCTCCCCCTGTTGCCCCCCCTCCCTCCTCCCCCCTGGCCTACCTGTCCCCCTGGGCAAATGCCCCTAACTTGTTACTCACCCCTCTGCGCAGGTCCTGTCCACGGAGTTCACTGCACATGCGCCGAATATCACAAAGTTTTCTGATTTCACTTCGTGACATTCCGGTAAATGTTCCTACTGCGCATGCGCCAGAAGACGCCGGTCAAAGCAGGAAGAAGACACGCGTGGGAGAAGATGGTGACTGTGAACTCCGTGGACAGGACTTGCGCAGAGGGGTGAGTAACAAGTTAGGGGCATTTGCCCAGGGGGACAGGTAGGCCAGGGGGGAGGAGGGAGGGGGGCCAACACAGGGGGTTTCCTTCTATTTTAAGAATGTAAATATTTTACCTTCTACAGGTATGGGACCTGTTACCCAGAATGCTCGGGACCTGGGGTTTTCTGGATAATGTATGTTTCTGTAATTTGGGTCTTTATAACGCGTCTACTGGAAAATTTATGTAAACATTAAATAAACCCAATAGGCTAGTTTTGCTTCCAATAAGGATTAATTATATATTAGTTTGGATCAAGTACAAGGCACTATTTTATTATTACAGAGAAAAAAGGAACCACTTTTAAAAATTTTGATTATTTGGATAAAATGGAGTCTATGGGAAACATCCTTTCCGTAATTCAGAGCATTCTGGATAACAGGTTTGTGGATAACGTATCGCATACCAGTGGTAATTCCTGATTCTGCAGGGTACCGAGCTGCAATTCATGTTGTTGCAAGCCTGACATAACTCACTAAAGATGGCATACATTCATGCAAAATACACATATAAATTCAATATAAAATACTTTGATATTTGGGTTCTTGAAAACACATAACTTTTATGAAGAGATAATAATTGGGTTTCTAAAATCTGTACAGCAGAATAAATACCAGCCAAAGAAAACTCAATAAAAATTCAAATTTATAGTGCCATCTAACAGCTCTCATATCCAGCTCATTACAGAGCAACATTAAAGAGAAGAGGAAATAGACTTTACTGCAAACAAAAGCCAATGAAGTATAGCAAATTGCTGCTATAAACATACATAAAAGGCTGAAACTGAAAGGAAAGCTTTTTCAAAACATAAAGGCTCCCACAGACTCCATTATGTTCTCAATTCAGTTAAGTTCGCCATCTTTTTGTCTTTGGAAAAGGCTGCATAAATTCATATTGGTGGCAAAACAATCCTACGGTATTTGGCTTATTTAATACTTAATTGTTTTTCAGTATCTTTAAATTCTGTCAATCCAAATTATGGGCAGACCCTATATCTAAAAACCCGGATCCAAAACCTTCTGGATAACAGATCACATATCTGTACATGATTTTAAAGTGATTTTGTAAATCAGATTGAAACAGGAACTGAATGTAGTTTAGCTTAGTCCTTTTCTATTCCGTTCTCAATTTGCTAGATTATAGAAACAATCAGCACCTAGTAACCAATCTGACGTACAGGAAGCTGACCGGTACACTAAAACCTGTCAAGGTCATGCAGGAGTCAAGGGCAGAAGTCCACTGAACCATTTGAAGATGTTAATAGCCTTCATGATATTAAAGTTTTTTGGTGGGTTTCGCTCGAAAACTCAGTCTATTTGATAAATTGGAGTTTTCTAGTTGTTAACACCAAACTCGCGGATTCAAGTTTTTTCTTAAATTAGAAACCATTTGAGTTGTGAGTTCATTCAAGGTTTTAAAAAGCTCACATAGCTCTAAAATTCAACCTTTGATAAATGAGAAATTTTCTTCAGACAAAGCTCCCGCAATGCCCACCCTGCTTCTGTTATCCTTCTCTCAGGTCACTCCAGTGCGAACTGGAGTATTTTGGAAACAATGATTACCTATATTATGTTTTAATGTTAAAAGTAAAAGAAAGCAGAAGAAGAATCTGTAAAAAATTAAAAACTATTATCAATAGCCACTGCATTGGTAAATTACTAATACAGTTATGGGATCCGTTATCCAAAAAAAACTCAAAATTACGGGAAGACTACCAGAGTTCTTTTAATCAAAGATTTCCTTTTTCTCTGTAATCATAAAACAGTACCTTGTACTTGATCCAAACTGAGATACAACAAATCTGGAGGCAAAGCAATTGCATTAGGTTTAATTAATGTTTAAATGATTTTTAGTAGACATATTTAGAGAGATTTAAATTACAGACAGATCTGAAAATCCCAGACCTCAAGCATTCTGGATAACAGGCCCCATACCTGGCTGAAAAATTGTAATGTACACTGAAAACTTTCTAATACAGTTGCTAGCTTCATTGGTAACAGTTATCTGTAAAGCACAAAGTACTAGGACAGTGGTTACCAGACTTTATTGGTCTAGCCCACCTTTGAGTCATAGTTCCAAGAGAATCTTGGACAGCAAATAAATCTCTCCCAAAAATACTTTAAATGGGATCTATTGGGAAAATTTACTATAAGCTTTATCTCACTGAAATAAGACGCTTTCTAAATACATTCAATTAAAAATTATGTACCGATTTATAAAATAAACAAGTTACTCTTCACTATCTCCCACACAGCAACCAGTCGTCAGTCTCAGTGCTTTCTTATGCTGAGGTCTGGTCAGATTTTGATTTGACATGTTTTAGGGGGGCTCTTATTCCTAGCAGATGTTTTAGAGCACACTCAGATATCCAACTCCAGCACAAAAAAAAGCTAACAAAATAACGGACTCTGGCAAACAACCTGCACGCAGAGAAGCAGGATTTCCATCAGAGCCAGTTATTGTAAAAGAGTGAGCTCTAATACATCTTCTAAGCAAAGGAATGTGTTAAACCTAACTGTAATCAAAAACTGACTCCACCTACTGCATGAAGAGTAAAGAATGAGAGACAAGTTGCAGAGTTTGGGACAGTGAATAGGGATGGATGAATTTTTCACCTTGTTTCACCGCAAAAATGATGCCCATAGACTTGTATGGCGGAGCACGTCAAAAAAATATCGTCACGCAACAAAAAAATTTTGACGCCCATAGACTTTAATGGGCGTCAGCAACATTTTGCTGGTGGCGATTTTTGGCGAAACGGGTCATATTCGCCCAGGCCTAACAGTAAACATAAACTTATGCCTGTGGGTCTAGAAAAACAACCCGACCGCATGCACCTTCTCCCCTTTATTTATAGACCCGCGCCATCCCACCCCGCCGATGACATCACAAAAAAGGAGGGGTGGGCGTGGAAGCCAGCAGTATAAGGTTGCCAACAGGGAGAGCAGGCAAAAGAGCTCAGCCCGAACGCACCCACAACCTGCAAGTGGTGTGTCAAGGTCAGCCCAAACCCGCATGACCCGCGGGTCCCAGGGGTATCGGCCTGTCCAGCATATCACTAGTAACTTGGTTATTTCAAATTTATTGTCAAGATTGTTGAATTTATTATATATTCAGAAGTTTATTTCAGTGAGATGAAACTTATATTTTCGCAAAATATATTCCCTTTTAGCTGGGCTTCCAAGAATATCTAAAGGAGTAAACAGACATTTCTCCCAAACATCTCCTACTGGCTTGTAGTATAAGCCTACTATGGGAACACAGTGGAAACATTTCTGGTAGCTCTGCCTAACAGTCAATGTTCTCTCTATAACATGCGTACATGTGAATGCACACACAATAAACAGATGTACACACAGAGTTTTTAAAAGTGAGCATAGCTGAAAAACAATTTTTAGACCACAGCAAATCAAAAAATATATATAAGGAACATTTTTTGGCTCATAGATAAAATTATAGGGAACATTGCTTGCAGTGCTGGAATATTGATTGTGTTTCTGCCCTGAGCACTGTCTGCATTGATCATGTGTGTTTTTCCCCATTGTTTGTGTGGATTCCCAGAAATACAGTTTAAGTTAAGCAGGCACAGTTATGAAAAGCATTTTATTATATGCTGGGACTGTATAAGTTACAGATAATATTATACAGTACATTGTTCCAGTCCCTCCTGAAATTAAATGATCACAATATTAAATGCACAAGAAGTAAAGCAGAAGTATAAGTAAACAGCATCATACTCCGCTGCTTACCTGAACATCACATACATAAAATGCTGCCCGGTGCCACACAGTCTGAAATATTTCTCCAAGTCAAGTTTCACAGATCTTGCATTAGAATATAATGCAACCAAAATCTTTAGCTTTCAATATACACATGCTCTTCTTCAGCAGGAAGAAATCCTTCTAGTGTAGGTGATAAACACACTCACATATGCAGCAGCTGTAAGAGTGAGGAACTCCTCCTCGTCCATCTGTGGTTTACTGCTGTAGTCTTGGACACCAAAAGTTAATTTACAAGCCTAAATCTAAACAAGAAAAGATGAAAAGACTGTATGTGCCATCTTCTGACTGCCGTAAAATGCAAATGCAAAATCTTCCTCACTTCTTAATTAGTTCCCATAAGGGCCAATAAGCTGTGGGCCATCAGGACCCAGTCTAATAACAGCAGGAAATGATGAATTTAATATCATGTCTCAGAGCAGTATTCAGCGTTTTACTTAGACAACTTTAAACAGTTACATGGTAAAGAAAGGGGGGGGGGGGTACACCCAAAAATAAAAGGTTGCTTTTTTAAAAAAAAAATTAATTCTATGTAACTTGCCAAAACACATTGATTTTAAGGGGCAGATTTATTAAGGGTCGAAGTGAAAATTCGAATGAAATTTTTTTTCATTCAAATCGAATTTTTCTAATTTGAATTGAATTCGATTTGAGTTTTCAGGTCCATTCAATTTATCCGAGTTGAGAAAATTTGATTGTAATAATAAATTTCAATTGGTTAAATTTGGAATTTATAGGAGTTTAGGGTAGTTTAAAAAAAATAAAAATAAAAAACTTGCATGAATTCGGAATTTGACCTTTGATAAATGTGCCTCTAAATGTTCAGTAGTTTTCAAGATATTTGAAAGCTGCATCCAATTTTCCTTTCTATTGTCTGCCCTGGGGACAAAGCTTTTGTACACTTTGGAATTCAATGTTAATTACAGAATGCCCAGAATAAAATCGGAGTACCAAATAACACCATATAGTAGAACTGTATTTTTTTGGTGTTCTTGACTCCTTGATGGAGTTAATGTCAGATTCCAAAAGCGTTAAACAGGTGAAATCGCTTTGAAGTTTTCAGATGTTGAGTAGAGGAGCATTAAAAAAAATGTTTGCATTTAAATGGACATTTTACTCTAATTTACTATTTTAAAAAAACTGTAGCTAATGCATGTTGGAAAGTTGCCCAGGATTACATTTCCTTTCATTAGAAATTTTTTAAGGAGTTGTATGCCTTTAATGCCTACAGAAAAATGCAAATCCAATAAAAAGAGTAAGACTGCATTAGCATAGTCTAGAAAAATGTATGCTTATATTTATTGATTTAACAAGATACACAAAAGCCTCAGTATATACACAGTGCTTTCACAAAGATGCCACTAATTATATAAAAAGTGTTAGGGTTAGTTCACACGAGGAGATTCGGGGAGATTTTGTCGCTCCACTATAATGAAAAGTAGCCTACGCTAAAGCACACGCGGCGCATTTTACAAAGTCGCCCGAAGTTTCCTCGTGAGGAAACTTCGGAAAACACCGCACCACGTGTGCTTTAGCACAGGCGACTTTTCATTAAAGACACAAGGAGGCAGTTCGGGGAGATTGTCGCCCAGAAGACGAGGCGATTAGTCACCAGGCGACAAAATCTACACGAATCTCCTCGTGTGAACTAACCCTTAAAGCTTCAATAGTAGATAAAATCTGCATGATTACTTGCCCCCCTCCCTAGCTTTCTCTTCCCTGCCTTCTATAGGAGATAGCCAGGGAGGAGAAATCGAGCGCCGCACAATGGATCATCGCCCTGCTGCCTTTTAAAAAGAGGAGCGCAAGCGGAGTTTCGGTAAGTTATTTTTTAATAAAGACTTTGTGATTTGTAAGTTACATATGTCTTGGTGGGTTTTTTTTATTATATACAAAAAAAATTTTTTAAAAAATGTTGGCATTACTGGTCCTTTAAGTCTACTAAAACAAAATGTAAACATTAAATAAACCCAACAAGATGGCTTTAAACCAATAATTCATACCAACTTAATAAGGAATAGTAAAAGGTAAAGCTTTATTATTACAGAGAAAAATCTTTTGAAAAATAATTTGAGTGATTTGCTTACGACAGACTATGGAATTCTGAGTTTTGTGGATAGTTTCTGAATAAGAGATCCCAAACCCGTAAATCATTTACAGTCTTTGTTTTCATCTGAAAAATCATACAACCTAAGCTGATAAAGGAAAACTAGCTGCAATAACAACATTTAAATACATTTCAGCAACGTAACTGCAAAAATTCCAGGATATAGAACATAGGATAACTAACTGAAGTGATATGAGCAGTGGATTTAATGCTAACACATAATATTCAAGTTAGCGAACACATACCAGGATCAGGGGCAAATTGCTATATTTACAGACTTGCATATACACATACTTGTGAATTGTATGACAGTTACCATTCCTTTATCTGTACCTGTATTTGATTTTACAACGTCACAATTTGAAATTAAATATTATAGCAAATGTCTACAAAACAAATACAAAACTATTATTCTACAATTACTACAAGTAATTCATTGATTGTAGAATCAATGACAAAAATATATCTTTATTGTCGCTAAGATGTAAAAAAAAATATCACTTGTGTGATTTAAAAATATTTTTTTCTTAGAAACAGCTTATGAATGATCTTTTAACTACATTGAATTTACTCAAATTAGTCTGTTTAATTTGACAGCTGAAAGAACTAACCATCTCAGAAACAAGGATCGCTCTTGAACAGTTTTTGTTTAAAGGGATCAAGCAATCTGACAACACAATTCAAACTAATCATTCTTTTCCCCACAATGGCACATTAGTATCACACTCTTGAGTCAATAGGGTATGAAGTTCTCTAATTCAGGTCAAAATAATATAGATGTGTTAAATATAAGGTCGGCAGACCACCATGATTACTCTTTCAACAAATTTGGTCAACAAAATCATCTACTTAAAAGTGCATATGAATAGATCCTACTCTGTAAGGGTCTATTCAAGGCAAAATGCAGAACACTCTAGAAAAGTGGAGGACACAATTATGCCTCAAAGTCAATAAGGACTGCTTGCCTTCAGAGGTGTTGGTGATTGCCGTTCTTATTAAGAATTCCATTAATAAGCCAAAGAAATTATTTTTTAATGCCTAAAATCCAACAAAAGGCTAAAACACAAGTGACCTTATACTGACAACCAATATATTACCAAACAGTGTGATGTATACTTTTAACTTTTCTGTAACCTAGCAAAAATAAAATTAAAAAAAAAATACAATTGTGGAACATTTTTTCATGACAGAAGTTTTACAGCCAAAAATATGCCACATTATGCATAATAGTTATGCCCTATTTATGCATAGTGTTTAAGGTCACGTTTTAAAGCAGGGGTGTACAACCTTTTGGCTTCTCTGGGCCACATTGGAAAAAGAAAAATTGTCTGGGGCCACACATGAAATACACAAACACTTTTGATTTGTAAAATTAAAGAAAATACACAGAAAAGAACTACAATAATAGTTGGATAATCAGATGGAGCTATACATCGGAATATGGGACAACTGGATATTAAACAGACTTATTATTATATTATTAATACTAACTGGGCAATGGGCAGAGTCCCCCATACTCCCTATTCCATAGGTCACATTGTTACAACCTGGCATAGTAAGCCTGTTCCTAAAAAGACGACAGACTGAGGTGGTTAATATGTCTGGACTTAGAGAGCACAAAGTGTTATATCACTCTCTTTTTCGCTGTATTTCCATACATTGATTTCCTAATTTCTTTCTTTTTCCCTTCTCTTCCTTTTCTCTCTCCTTCAAGCTGGGCTGCATTCATATCAATCCTGGGCCGCAGGTTGGACACCCCTGTTTTAAAGTATTACCCAGTTATGTGGTGTGCACAGAACAGTCTTCCACTAATTTGCTTTAAGACTAGCCATCTTACTTGTCCCTGTGTGATATTTTTCAATTGACTGCATAAAGAGAACCCCTACTAGAAAAGCTGATGCCTATGTTCCACATTTGCGTGGGGTTTGGCTCAGCTGTAGAAATAATGCTGTTATTTTCTAATCATATGTGCGAGAGCAAACATACATAATAAGCATTAGCCTTCTGCTTACAACATACGCAATAAACCTCGCTTGCAAACATTAGCATATTTTTAATTAAAACAGTGGTCAGAAACATGATCGATTCACGTCTGGGGACATTCTCTTTTTTGCTTTGTCCAGTGCAGTGACTGCAATTAGTCCATTTTGCATTTCCTTAAAGGAACAGTAACACCAAAAAAATGGTAAAGTAATGTAGTAATGTAAGTAATAGTGGATAACAGATAACACCATTATGTTAAACAGAGCTTATCAGCTGTGTAACCTGAGCCTTTTCTCATTTGAATGGCTGCCCCAATTGCTGCACAGCAGCTGATTTATATAAACAATAGTAGTGTTTCTGAGGCAAACACAGCAGTTTTACCAGTGCAGGGAAACACTGCATTATATTTGTATTACTTTAACACTATCATTTTTTTATGTAACTGTTCCTTTACGGGTACTGGCAAAAGGATTGATGCATAACCTTTTAACAACCCAGTATTTTTCTTGTACATGCATCTTCTAATTTAAGCTGTTTGAGATATTTACATTATTATATGTCTAATGCCAGGCTACCAACATGGTCCTTCCGGAGCTCTGCCTTTTTTGAAAATTCTGTTCATGCTGTCCTTGTTCGATGGGTCTCCATAAAGGTGGCCATACACGCACAGATATTATCATATGATATCCGTTGCATGTATGGTGGAAGATAAGAAGACTCATATCTGTAAATAACTTGGTCGGTCCATCAGCCAAGTCAAAAATTTTGACTGTGGCGAATATCGGCAAAGGGATACAGATACTGCTGAATCTTAAGAGACAGGTAGAATTCTACTGTTTTTACCTGTATATCTGATGATTCAACTATTACCCCCATATGTAATGTATGGCACAAAGTTTGCCCAGGCCCAGTGCTCTGGTGACCAACTTGGCAGAGACTACAAGCCGATACCAACACGTATGTCTATCATTACAAACTAACTGTACAAGATATCTGCACTTTTATAATGTAAGGCAAATTCATTATTCACGCCAGTATTCCAATCTTTGACTCAGTATCTGAACAGTCAATTTCCAATAATAATAAGTGGCAGCTATGTAGATATTATTATTACACAATCCTTTAAAGCACAGGCTCCAGCAGTCTACCACCCCAAAATTGTGGATGCTGGGAGCTGAAAACAGCAGCAGGGAAGCTGTGAATCGGTCTCTCTCTTCATGGGACAAAAGAATAGCATCCTTGTGCAATTGATGCAACTAGTAATAACAGTCCAAGATAGTCAAATAGGATTAGAATAATGGAAACATTGTATGCAAAATGTGAGTATCCCTCCTGGTCAGCACCAAAAGAGAACAATTGCAATGTAGCTGCAAACTCACAAATCCTACATACATATAATATTAATCGTATGTCACTGCCAGCAGTAGTAATGTGAAAATAAGTTAACGTGGTGCAATAAAACTATGCTGCAACAGGCATATTGGACTGAAGTCTGTCCTAAGAACACCATTTGAAAGAGTATCCACTACTGAAGATGACCAGATCTGCTTATAGGTACAACCAGGCAAAATAAAACTGAATCAATTAATATTATGACAACATACATCTGACTTGTAGGATGCAACTTATCAATGTGAGACATACAACAAACTCTCCTAAGTAGTTCAGCAACAAGATGCACATTACACATCCCTGACTCGTGAGGCTGCACCTTTAAAAAACTGTCAGACAGACTTTGGAACAGGAATGTTCAGGCCTGAACTACAACACCCATAAGCCAATGCCAGCAATAAGAGTTATAGTTTAAACCCAGTTCAAGGAGCTTTCTCGTTCACCATTAGAGCTGAACTGCATGAAAGTTTGTTTTGCATATTCTTAGATTAATCATATCCTACAAGTAAGTGATAATTTAGCTGGCCTATTCGTAATCATCAGTTACGTGGCCACCATAACACTGCTCACAAAATTATATCTTAATTGGATATATTAATTACATGGGAGATCTGCTATTTGATAGTGCACAGGTTGGAAGCAAATGTAACATTTACATGAAAAAAAAATTAGGATAAATGTTTCTTTCCCATTAAAATACACTGAAGGTCAGTTGAAGAGACAAAAAAAAAAAATAATTTTTATATCATGAATAGTTACATAACAGGATGCTCAGATTGTAAAGTTGCCTACAAAATCTCACTAGATGACTATATTTTAAGGTACAGAAAAATCCAGTCTGCCATGTAGCTCAGCCCATACAAGTTGTCTCAGACCAAGAGTCAGGAACTGTAGCAAGTTGCAACTTTGTTCCCTGACCCAAGACATGAAACAGGCACTTCACTCCCCATCAGAGTTGCCAGGTTGGCTGTTTTCCAGCCAAATTGCTACTAATGTAAAGCCCAGACGGATTTTTTGCAAGTACAAACTAGCCAAGGTAGGGATTTGGGCTGCTTTTTGGCCTTTTGGCCGGTTTGTACTTTGGAAACCAGCCAAAGTTTTTTCTTGCCCTAATGTGCCAAGCCTGCGTCTCCCAATGCATGTTGGGTAATGTCGTTTTTGTTTAAACAATTTGCCAAGTCTAATACAAGACTACAATACCCAGCATGCAATGGGACTGACTTGTGTAGAAGTTACGCCGTCACATTTTGCTTCACGGAAAAATTTGCAAAAGAGTGAAAATTATAAAAAGGCATTTTTTCACATTTATTTATTTATTTTAGGACCTTTCCCACTGCACTTATTGTGCTATTTTTGGGCTACTTTTGAAGTACCTCTTGGCTAGTTTGGGGCTGGTTTTGTAGCTGACTTTGGCTGGTTTTGGAAATTACACCTGGCAACCCTGCTCCCCATTTATGTTCATGCTGACCAGCACAAGTACATCACACTCCCATGCTACTTGCAGATTTGGCTGATGGATTGCGACTGACACGCAGAGCGACAAGTTGACGCACACTGGTACAGTCGCAGAGTTGCGTGAGGTCCAGGTGACAGAGCGCACCTCTACTTAGTCCCACAGCCTTGTGTTTGAAGCACAATGAGGCAGCCTCCATCCCACACGAGCGGTGGAGCTACACGGAGCCATGCTGGACTGGTGCCCGCCTCAGGAATGTGCTAGTGGCACAGCGACTCTCACCTTGCTAGACACGCTTGCTCCAGTCACGGCGGCTGCTTTAAAAGACCCGTCTGAATCATGGAGTCCTTTCTCTAGCTCTTTATCTGTCCGTCAACTCCTAAACTCCACGGAACGGCTGGCGGCTTTGCCGGAGATTTCCCCCAAAACAAGTAACTCACAGCAGCGCCATGTTGTGAGGAGGCGCGCTCTTGCTTGGACCGCGCGCCCCAAAGCGGGGGAAAGAGTGGTCTCTGGGAGCGCGGAGGTGCAAGGAGCAGGAGCTCGGCATTCAGGTGTCACGTGGCAATCCACTCTCAGCTCTAGCGCTGCACTGTATTCTAATACGCGCTCAAAAGCATAAGGACGTTTTACTTTGGGTGAAAAAGGTTGCGCTAGGGACAGGGCTGGTCTTTCAGTTACTTCCAGTTAACAGTGGAATGTGACTTCTAGGAGATCTTCTCAGAGCTTTCAACTCTTCCAATTTTTTTCAGGAGTTATGACATTTTCAACTCTGTCCCCCGTCTCCCGTCACTCCTACACATCCCCAGTGTTTCTGAACCAATGTGGGTGAGGTTGGACACAGGCCCCGACTAGCAATATGTGGGTTCAGGCAAATGCCAGATGGGCAGCTTTACTTTAAAATGTAAATGTTATGTTTTGGGTAGCCGAGGATGAGTACAGTATAACAGTGCTTTATTAGCAGAGTCAAGCAGCCATTACACAACAGTAACTGTCACTTTTAAGTTGACAGGAAGTATACACAGTATAAGTCTGGGCACAGTGACATCTACAGGCCATTTGTATAAACACCACATATTCCCCCTATAGTAGGAAAGCATTTGGACAACTATAATAAACAGCAACAATTAAACAGTATGCATTTTAAAACAATATTATGCATTATTCACATCACATAGTCCTGGGTCCATGCAGGTAGTTTTCTGATTCTCTCAGTACGCCTTATAGTTTCACTTTCTTCAGGCCTATTGCAGTTGACATCAGGAGTAGGAAAATGTCCTTCATCAAATGGAGCTTCTCTAAAGCCATATCTAACAGGAGCAAGACAAGACGACTTGCATTCCATATGCGTCCATCAGACAGTTCATATGTGAATGTTTTTCGCTGCCGTCTCACTTCAAGTGGTGTTGTAAATTTAGATTGTCCTTGTTTCCGTATTCCTCGTTTCTTAATTCTGACTAAAGATCCAGGCTGAAAGTGTACTTCTCTTGCACCACCTTTTCTGTCAGTATAAGCCTTACATTTGGCTTGTTGACATTTCACAATGTCAGCAGTAGATGATTTTGTAGGCAGAGTATTTGTGAAAGTTTGATATCTGCAACATGTAACTTAGTGCTCATCTGTCTGCCATGTAATAATTCAGCAGGAGATGATTGGGTTGTTGCATGGCACATTGCTCTTTAGTTATGTAGGAACTGTGTTGTAAATACTTTACAAGATTTCCCAGTAAGATTTGCTGTCTGTAGTGCTTCTTTCAGACTTCTGTTGCATCACTCGATTTCTCCATTTGCCTGTGGGTAACACACTGAAGATTTCCTATGCACAATATTTCTCTCTCTCAGAAAGGATTCAAACTCAGATGAGACAAACTGTGGTCCGTTGTCTGATATTGACTCCTTTGGATTACCTTCTCTGCTGAAGACTGTAGACAGAAATGTTATTACTGTAGCTGATGTTATATGAGAAACAAATGCAATTTCAGGCCATTTACTGTAATAGTCTATCAAGGTTATCGCAAATCTACAATGAATAGGAACATCTGTAAAAGGACCAACAATATCAAAAGCAAGTTTTTCCCAAGCTGAATCAGGAAATGGTACTGGTTATACATATGGTCTCAACTTAACTGTGTGTACAAAGTTCTTCGCACAGCCCAGTGAAGTGTTGCTTTGTGGTGAAATTTTAGACACAGGCTGTGTGGCAGGCACTGGTGCTGTAGTAATGAGACCATCAACTAATTGTAGGTTTAATGCAGCAAAGAGAATGCAGCAGTACCCTTATTCACAATGTAAAAGTCAAATTTTGCAGTATTTGATTCAAATTGTACAGTCACTGGCAAGCAACCAAGCACATGGATTGGATACTTTAAGTAACTGACCAGTTTCAGGGCAGGTGCAACAAGCGGATCTTTTGCAAAGTATTTCAAGAAAATATCCTTTGGTCAGGGCCGGAACTAGGGGTAGGCAGAGTAGGCAAGTGCCTAGGGCGCAAAGCTGGGAGGGCGCCAAGCACCTACCTCCTCTGTCGCCTACCCCAAGTCCGGTTCCCTTCTCTTGCAGACTTTTCTCGCAAAATCGTGCATGCGCACGCGAGCGCAAATGCGCAGGCGAGCACGCACACACTATCAGGCGCCGCGAGTGCCGGGCCTGCCTAGGGCGCCTGCCCAGCATTGCCCGGCACTGCCTTTGGTAGTATAGAAACAGCTGAACCTGTATCAAGTATCAGGTTAATGGAGTGTCCATTGTAAATGTACCAGCTTTATCCACACTTAATACTGTAACATTTGTAGTAGTGTGTTGTGCTGAACCACAGCGAAAGCAGTATTTTCTATTTGTATTTGCTGCACGGTTTTGCAGTGTAGGTGAATCCCTTTCCTTAGCACTGTATTTTGCCTGTGGCTGTGCATTATTAGGCCACAGTGCTGAATTCACAATCTGTACATTCCCAGCAGTTCCCTGACTGAGAGTTTTAGCCACTGCCACTGCTGTTTCAATTTGGCTAGCAACTGTAATGGCCTTTGCAAGGGTTAAATCCTGCTCTAGTAGCAGTCTCTCTCTAATGCGAGGTGAGTTTGTTTTTTCCACTATTTGGTCTCTTAGCATTTCATCTGTTAGATTCCCAAACTCACAGGTAACAACCAGCTCTCTCAAAGCTGCTACAAATTGTTCTGTGGATTCGCCATTAAGTTGTCCACGTTGGCGGAATTTATATCTGTCAGCAACCACATTTACTTTTGGCATGAAAAAGTTCTTTATAGCAGTAAGAGCAGTTTCATAAGTAACATCAGATAATGGTAATGTAAAGAATATACGCTGTCCCTCTGCTCCCAGGCAGTGAATAAGTAAAGCACACTTTCTAGCAGCAGAAATCTCCCCTTGGTCAGCAGCAATAATGTAATTTTCAAACATACGGATCCAAGCAGTAAAAGGTATGGTAGGCTCACCAGGGTTTAGAAGAAAAGGTGCAGGCTGCTGCAGAGGTAGAAGAGCCATCTCGTCGTCAATTTCTTATGTTTTGGGTAGCCGAGGATGAGTAGAGTATAACAGTGCTTTATTAGCAGAGACTCATGTAGCCATTATACAACAGTAACTTTCACTTTTAAGCTGACAGGAAGTATGCGCACAGTGACATCTACAGGCCATTTGTATAAACACCACAGTAAATGTACCGCCAGGGGCGGTTTTCTGTTTCTGGTACCCCTAGGCCAGCCACGGTCCTTCTGCTCTGCCCCCCCTTCCCCTGTGCAGAATCGCGCACGCATTCGTGCACACTCCCTCCCATGCAGAATCGTGCCCTTGCGCGAATGCGCACACACTTCCCCTGTCCCTATCAATCATACCTCCCAACATTTAGGAAACAGAAAGAGGGACAAAAAGATTTGGCGCGTGTATCGCGGTGAATTCTTTGGCCACGCCCATTTTGTGGCCACCTAATTACCAGGTTCATTTTACATAATTTGGCAGGTTATGAAAGTTTGAACAAATTTCTGTGGTTTTTATATGTTATTACAGTTTTGCAAATGAAGGTGAATTGCCCTTTAAGATGTGAGTCTTCCTTCTTATCTTTTGAAACTGTTACAAAAGTATGTTAAGCCTCTATTCTGGGCTGTCTGCCAAGACCCAATTAAGTTAGAAACTTTGTATCATTTTAGAAATATAAATGAGTTGTTGTATGAGGCAGCCTAGTCTCTTCAAGTATGCCACACTTTGGCCCTGTGACATAGTAATTAAAGTCGTCTTATCTGCCAGGGTGCATGGTCTTGCTGGGGGCACACAAAGGAAAATTTATATTATTTATTTATTGCAATATATTTAAGCTGGCCAACTATGTCAAATTCATCCCATATCTGGCCAGTCCTACACTCAAATTGCATCTAATTCATTAAGAATTCTATTGCTTCATTATACATTTTACAAAGGGACTAAGTTTTACCTGCAACTTACTTGCTGCTTTGAAAGTAAAACTCCCAAACTTGGTTGGTATATATATATATATATATATATATATATATATATATATATATATATATATATATATATATATACATATACAGTATATACAGTGTATATATATATCTATATCTATATATATATATATATATATATATATATATATATATATATATACAGTATATATATATATATATATATATATATATATATATATATATATATATATATATATATATATATATATATATATATATATATATATATATATATATATATATATATATATATATATGTATAATGAAGCAATAGAATTCTTAATGAATCAGATGAAAATTGAGCATAGGACTGGCCAGATATGGGATGACTTTGACGTAGTTGGCCATCTTAAATATATTGCAATATATGGACAAACAATCCCTGTTTAAAGGGTAAGGCATTTTTCAGTAGCAGTATGCACAAAATGTCTCTGTCTTAAATATATTGCTAATGGGTTGAGTGCAGAGGACTCTTGTATTTGTATATATGTATTTTGTGGTCACAGCCTCATTGCACCCCCGCCTAATGGTTTTAAAAATTAGTGGTGAGCACAAATTTCCCTTCCTGAGGACGGCCAAAGTTGGAGGCTGAAACGTTGAATAAAACACTGTTCTTTTTCATTAATTCCTGTTGATGCGGCTTTATTTTTTGTGTGTATATATATAGCACTGCTTGTATACACAGCACTGTACAACACATATAATGATGATACATAATTACAAAATGTAAGTGCCTGCAAACAGGTGAAATGATGTATGGGTGTATTAGTGTCAGCTCCACTAACCAGAGAGTTGCTGCTACCTCTGCTACTGACCAAACCAACGGCACAGCAGACCTACCCTAAAGTGCTACTGATTCATACATACATAATATTTGGCACTGTAAAAAAAATCATTCTTTTTCTGTTTGAAAGTAAAATAAATCCTAAACTTTTCCTGATTCAGGATACATGCCAGTTACAAGCAAGAAAGTTTCTTACCTGGCAATAACACAATTACTATCCTAATATGACCTCTGTGAATCTTGTTTCAATACATTATACACTGCCCTCTGCTCTAGGCACGGCATCCTTTCAGCCAATCTAAAAATAGTAGATCTTTATCTGAACCAATGGGGTTTTACTGCCTCACTGTTTTTGTATCTGAAATTGCAACTTATGGTATTAGACAGTTGCGTAACTTAATACGCACAGTGCATGGTGTGTGTAAATGTGTGTGATGTGGCACTTAAAAGTAAATACATTTAAAAGGCTCATTTACAGTAGCTAGGTGTAGCATAGCACTGAGCACCACTGTATGATTTTTGCATATTTTGATGAAAAGTGTTCTAATGAGCCTAGAGATGCACCACCCTGGATATACTAACATTCAGCATGTAGCAGTAGTTCCAAGCTCCCACATCAGGTTGCATCAATAGACTTAACATACTCGGGCCCAGTGACTTAGACACAAACACAATTTTCAATTTGTGCCCTAGAAATGATTCAGTACACTCTCTAAAGCAGAAAACAAATGTGGGCACTACCTAAGTAAATGGAGTTATTGTGGAACAAAACATTAATAAGGAGGGAGGATGTACTCACAGTTCACCCAAGTCCACAGGTGCATATCCGTAGAAAAACATCAATAGTTGTGAGTCTCTCCAAAAATCAGTCATAGGTGGTAAAAAAGTACAAAAAGTTGTCTACTATGTCCTAATAAACTTTTTGTATTTTTTTTACTACCCTTGACTGATTTTTGGAGGGACTCACAACTATTGTTGACACTCTCTAAAGCCTCAACATGCACCAAATTCTTCTTGGACCCCATTCACTCATAAATGTGTTTCTATGCACAACACACAGTTGCGGAGAAAACAATTATGCTGCAATTATGGGAAGAAAAGCTATATTGTGAATAAAAATGATAAAGCGTTCATTCTATAAGAAACACTTTGCACAGTGCATCAGGTAAGTAAATGCTCCTCTTTCCAACTTTCTTCTGCATTTGTTACATCTTTGCTTCTTTTTCTCAACTGTGCATCTACCCATTTAACAATTCTTTCTTCTTTTTTCTTCAATCACCCATTCCTCTCCTTTTTTTCTCCCACGATTACTTTTTCCTCACATTTTCCTCCATCCCCTTCTCTTCTCCCTCTTCACTTAGCCTTTATCTCCTGTCCTCCAGTTCACACTAGTACCCTTCTGTATATCCCACCTTTCATTAGCTATTTTTCTCTCCCTATCTCGCTTCTTATTGGTCACTCATTTTCTCCTTGTATCTTTTGCATACCCATTAATCTTTTCCATTTGTGATCTTCTTTTTGGTATCTTCTTATGTATTCTTTATCTTCAGTTATAATATTTTTTAATTTTCAGTTACCCCACTCCCCATTAATTTAACCATTTCTTCATTTACTATATTTTTTGTTTAAGCATTTTTTGCCTTCACGTCTTCAGTTCTGCATGATCTTGAGTGACCCCCCCACATGAAAGTCTGCCTGATGTGACTGATTACCTTGTGTAAGCTTTAAGAGGTATCAGTACTGAGATTAACTGGCCCCTATATTGTTTACACCTCAAATTCAGACAGTAAGGTCCTGCACTGTTCACACTTGTAATCCCCCATGCATTGTTCACCTGTAACTGTTCACGTCTCAGACCCAGACTGAAAAAGTGCCTTGTTCACATCTCATACAAACTCATGGAGGGGCACCAGCATTTTGTCACTGTATGTTGCACAGTATGAAGTGTTCATTTTAGACTGGCCCTGATAAGTTTCCCTGTCTCCTGTTGTATTCTGCCTGCCCTATGCTCCCTGTGTGCCATACGCTGCCTGCCCTATGCTCCATGTGTGCCATACTCTGCCTGCCTTATGCTACCTTTGTGCCATATGCTGCCTGCCCTACTCTGCCTGTGTGTGCTATACTCTGCTTGTGGGAGGTGAATCTGGTGGGGGTTTGTTAGCATTTGGAAATACTTGTTATAGGTCCCCAAGGTGTTTAATCATGTGCTGGGGTTGCTGTGTTATCCACAGGGGAGGAGGCATATGGATTTAAAGGACATGTAATACCCCAACCACAAAAATGTAATCAATGAACAGCGTCTGAAATCGTTAGATACCTGCCATTCTGGCTGTTATACGGCTAACAGTAAGGCTGCAGCATAGTAGTTTTTCTACTCCTCTAACCCACTCTGCCCCCTCCCTCAGGAATTTACTTTGGCTGTTGGCTCTTGAGCATGCTCAGTTCTTTTCAGCTCAGATTACTAAACACACCCTCCAGTCTAACAGCCATTGAAGAGATAGCATTGCTGTTTCCAATAGAAAATCTAGCTGTCTGATACCATTTTTTTCTCCTAACCACCTCTCCTGAGCTCAGCTTAACCATTACAGGGCTTAAGCCTAGCAGAACTTTTTATGAAAGTATGTTGTGCCTGTGTAAACCTGCATTCTGCATTGCATGAACTTTACAGCTAACATGTCCTGTTTGCAGATGTCAATGTTACTGATAATTTGTCAGAGGGAAAATGGCTACCAGGTGAAAGCTGCTATTTGTTTTAGGAAAATGTGATGGTGCTGACAAGTGGAGGGGGTATATGCAGTACAAATGATATGGCTTTGGTTGGGAAGATATGCGCAACTTATATACATGGTAGAAAAATGTAGGCTTTAAATGTCCTTTAAGGGTATGTCTTAATATGACTTAATTAACTTCACATATGAGTGATGGATGATATCCCTGCAGTGAGCACCAACCATTAGGTTTTTTGGTTTCTACCACCAATATTGTGGACATAGTCTTAAAAGTTCTTGCAGTAACATGGGTGTGGTTTAAAACAGAATGGTCAACACTGGCTTCCATTATTGGCCCTCCCCCATGTAGGCTAGAAATATTCTGGCCCTCGGTACTAAAACAATAAATAACCAATTGTATATGAATAAGGTGCATTTTTGTTGTTATTAGTTATATTTACAGTTTTGATCAGTACAAAAAAGCTGAATAATATGGAAATTGGTTGCTATGGCAGCATGACGTATTTCGCCATACAGGGCTTTAAGAGGATCTTTGATGCAGACATTATCACGCCCTGACGAAGCAGAGGACGGTGAAACGCGCGTTGGCGTGCAGCCACTGAAAGAGAACACTATTCCTTCCCGCTCACTGTTTCCCCTAAAGCCGGCGCATAAGAGAAAATACCTGCAGCCGATAAAAATCTTCATGAGTGCCGCCCAGAGGAACGTTACAAGTGGCGATGCAAACGCTCCACAAAATGGACAAAAAGAGTGAGGCGCGGTCTATAGTGCCCACGACCGGGAACAGCTCACTGCAGTATCCACGATGCCGTAACGTGTACCGGCGGCATCAGCCCTTGCGCTATCCTACTAGAAATAGTTGAAAGCGCAGTTATTTCTAGATTTATCGTGGGCCTCTGAACATCTTCAAATACAGGAAATCCATTAAAGGAAAACTATACCCCCAAAATGAATACTTAGGCAACAGATAGTTTATATCAAATTGAATGACATATTAAAGAATCTTACCAAACTGGAATATATATTTACATAAATATTGCCCTTTTACATCTCTTGCCTTGAACCACCATTTCGTGACTCTATCTGTGCTGCCTCAGAGATCACCTGACCAGAAATACTACAACACTAACTGTAACAGGAAGAAGTGAGGAAGCAAAAGACACAACTCTGTCTGTTAATTGGCTCATGTGACCTTACATGTGACCTTACATGTGGTTTGTATGTGTGCACAGTGAATCTTACGATCCCAGGGGGCGGCCCTTATTTTTTAAAATGGCAATTTTCTATTTATGATTACCCAATGGCACATACTACTAAAAAAGTATATTGTTATGATAATGGTTCATTTACATGAAGCAGGGTTTTACACATGAGCTGTTTTACTCAGTATCTTTTAATAGAGACCTACATTGTTTGGGGGGTATAGTTTTCCTTTAAGCAACAGTATCCATTGCCGTACATTGTTTCTCTAATCAGCTGGCAGTAAGGTGCTGGAAGCATTACATTCTTGCCATACGTTGATAAAAATGTTTCCACTTTACTTCCAGCTGGAAAGATGACTGCTGAAAGTGGCAGTAATAGAAATTGGCAATTTGAACAATTAAACAGTGGCAGAAGGAAGGCTTAAACCGAGTTAGCATTCCCTCAGTGTTTTTCTTAACAGATCACTTGGAAAATTTATGAACTCATTTGGGACACTTACAAACTAATCAATTAAGGAATCAATATGTTCATAACAACTGGTCTATAACTGATGAACTAAACATGAACTTTAACAATACTTATCAACAGTTTTAGTAATCAAATCCAACATGAACTAATGCACTTTACGAACGCTGATCAATTTTTTAAGCTTCAAATGTATGCACTTTATTATTATATGTGTTTTTTTGCATACGTGTAAATTAAAGATAATTAATTTGTATTGATGTATGTGGTTCTAACTTATTGAATCAGATGGCTGTCAGAATAATTATAATGCCATATAATAAATTATAGACAAAATACTGTGCAAATTTGGAGATACTTTTTTTTTTTAAACTTTATTTTTAAATTTTCAAAATGCAATTATTACATTTGACATAGTTGACATTATCACCTTCCACCTCCCAGTCATACAGTTCGTATTTTAAACAGTCATCACAAATCAATTCCGAATATAATAGTAATTAACATTAAAAAAAAAAAAAGGAAAAGAAAAACAAGACATAGATCTGTTACATAGGGCCGCAAGATATTCCATCCGTTTCACCTCCTCTATTTATCCTTTAACTCCCTTTCCTGTGGGGCAGTTTTTTGTTTCCATCTTTGACAGATCAGCCTTCTGGCCGCCGATAGGATATGATTCATTAATTTCCTGGCTGCCTTGGTGAGATTAAGGGGCAGATGTATCAAGGGTCGAATATCGAGGGTCAATTAACCCTCGATATTCGACTGCAGAATTAAAATCCTTCGACTTTGAAAATCAAAGTCAAAGGATTTTGCGCAATTCGTTCAATCAAACCATCGAAGGAATAATCGTTAGGTCGAACGATTCAAATGATTTTAATCCATCAATCGAAGGATTATCCTTCGATCAGAAAATTGTTAGCAAGCCTATGTGGACCTTCCCCATAGGCTAACATTGGCCTCGGTAGGTTTTAGGTGGCGAACTAGTGGGTCGAAGAAATTTGTAAAAGAGACAGTACTTCGATTATCGAATGGTCTAATATTCGAACGATTTTTAGTTCGAATCGTTCGATTCGAAGTTGAAGGTCGTAGTCGAAGTAGCCAATTCGATGGTCGAAGTAGCCAAAAAAAACATTCGAAATTCGAACTATTTTTCCTCTATTCCTTTACTCTAACTTAGTGAATGGGCCCCTAAGTCTAGGTTTCCCCCAAAAGAAGGGTCCATGGCTATCTTTGTATGGTGGTTCGCAATACTGTTTTCAAAAGTTTTCTCACCATTTCCCAGTAGGGTACAATCTTGGGACAGTACACGGTGCCCACAATCCTGTCAACATCTGGAGTTGATGGGTATATTCTATGGACTTTCTCTGGGGTTTGGAGATACTTTTTTAATATTTATGTGGTTTAAAACAGAGAATGGTCAACACTGGCTTCCATTATTGGCCCTCCCCCATGTAGGCTACAAATATTCTGGCCCTCGGTACTACAGAAGTTGGACAGCACTGGTTTAAAACTCTAGTCCATAAAGTCCCCACTGACCTGAGTGCTGAAGGAGCCAAGAAAAGTCAGTGTACATGCTCACTTGAGAGGGAGCAGGGGAATTGATGCGCAGGTCGACAAATGTCCTGCTCCCAATCCTCACCGACCCGAACTGGCCCAGCACTTCTATTAATATGCCCACACCCAAACCTGCCCAACTCTGAAATAACAAAAGGGGGCAGGGCAGGTGAACGCTTATAAATAAACACTACCGGAAGAAGAAGTCGGCATAGGAAGGTTGCTCAACCCGAACCCGCCTGCGACCAACAAACTGTGTGCAGAATTCAGTCAAAACTTGCCTGACCCGTGGGTTTTGGGTCGGTCCGCACATCACTAGGCAGGGGGATCAAGTGGCCTCAGTGTTGTGTATATAAAAGCCGTGGCCAGGCCTTCACTAGATAGCTACAGTTAGATAAAAAGTTACATACAGGTACAAACAATTATGCAGGAACAAAAACAAAACATTGGATATAAGCTCACAGTAGTGTTTTACATACTGCTTGACTAATTGTTTATGCACAAAAATATTAACACATTATGGGGCAGATTCACTAAGGGTCGAATTTCGAAGTAAAAAATACTTCGAAATTCGACCCTCGAATTGAAATCCTTCGACTTCGAATATCGAAGTCGAAGGATTTAGCGCTAATCCTTCGATCGAACGATCGAAGGATTTTTCGTTCGATCGAACGATTAAATCCTTCGAATCGAACGATTCGAAGGATTTTAATCCAACGATCGAACGAAAATCCTTCGATCAAAAAAAGGTTAGCAAGCCTATGGGGACCTTCCCCATAGGCTAACATTGACTTCGGTAGCTTTTAGCTGCCGAAGTAGGGGGTCGAAGTTTTTTTTAAAGGGCAAGTACTTCGACTATCGAATGGTCGAATAGTCGAACGATTTTTAGTTCGAATCGTTCGATTTCGTTCGACTTCGATCGAATTCGAACAAATTTAACCAATTCGATGGTCGAAGTACCCAAAAAATACTTCGAAATTCGAAGTATTTTTCATTCGAATCCTTCACTCGAGCTTAGTGAATCTGCCCCTATATGTTACTAAATTTTTATTAAATTCTGATGCTAGTTGCACTGGTTTCTCAGCTGATGTAGTAATTATCTGTATTAATTATTAATCAGCCTTATATTTTGACATTAGTATTCTATGTGTACTGTATATTGTGAGTCAGTCTCTAAGGTCAGTAAGTGACAGCAGCAGCATGTGCAGTGAATCAGCAGAAAAGAAGATGGGGAGCTACTGGGGCATCTTTGGAGACACAAATCTTTACTGCTAAAGGGCTGTGGTTGCCTTGGGCTGGAACAGATGCCCAAAATATAATGTACAACATTTTTAGACTACTTCTTTAATTAAGCTTTAGTTCTCCTTTAAAGGGGTGGTTCGCCTTTATGTAAACTTTTAATATGTTAAAGAATGGCTACTTCTAAGCAACATTTCGATTGCCTGTCATTATTTATAGTTTTTATATTATTTGTCTTCTTCTTGAAATGCTCTGTAAGTCTACAAATTGCTATTTTTTCTTACTCATTTTTTATTCAGGCCTCTCCTATTCATATTCCAGTCACTTATTCAAATCAATGCATGGTTGCTAGGGTAATTTGGACCCTAGCAATAAGATTACTGACATTGCAAACTGGAGAGCTGCTGAATAACTCAAAAACCACAAATAATAAAAAATGAAAACCAGTTGCAATTTGTTTCGGAATATCACTCTCTATATCATATTAAAAGTTAATTTAAAGGTGAACAACTCCTTTAAGCTCATGTTTATATTGTTTTGTTTTTTTTGTAATTGCGCCAAGTCTCTACTTTTTACCCAGAACTTTTTTAACTATACCTGTTTTAATCTCCCTTGATATTTTTTTCAAAATATAGGAGTTAAAGGGAACAGCTTCACCATTTATTTATTTCCAATTTCTTCTTATTCTTTGGATTAAGGTGGCCTTAATTTTTGTCTCTGGCTGAAAGAAAAATATTTGTATCCCAAATTTTCTTATTTAATTTGTACTGGCACTTTGTGAGTCACTGATCAAGTTGCTCCATTCTGCATTGGTGCACATATTATTAATTAACTATTGTTATCACTGAGTTATCTATTGGCACTTATGAATTAAGTTCATGAATTTTGTAATTAAGTCGATTAATTGAACACTTGTGAGACAAATTGATTTTACACTCAAAAAAGGTTATCTTTTGCCTCAAAAAGCATAGAGTCAAACCTTTACCCTTAGTGGTTATAGGATCAGGGGTGTGAAACTATTTGGGAAAGTTTTCCTAGTTCCTTTTTTAAGATAACTGCCTATAATACAGACACTGCATTTTTCCCTTCAAATCCTCCCATCTGATATTTCAATGTGAGTAAAAGATGATTTTTTGGGAACTTGAATTGAAAATATTTTCTTGGAAATAGCTAAAGTGGTGGTGGGAGGGGGGGGGACTGCCCCCTCTTGCCTGTATTTGCGGACACCCAAGTGAGTAAACACAGTTCTGTATTACCAAAATGATTCTTTCGTTTGACACACTTCATATTAAGTTGTATGCTTTTCCAAGCCAGTTGGTTCTGCCATAAGCAGTCATGTTTTACATTAACGTTTCAGTTCTTCCACCTGCAGCCAGAGTCCATTTTCTGCTCGTAGGATCAGCTCAGGTTTTCTGCGTACTGTCTTGGTTTCATCCAATGTCAGATGAAAGTTGTACAGGGTTAGAGCCAATACAATCTTCATCTCAGCCATCGCAAAATTCTGTCCAATACAATTTCTGTGTAAAAGAAGTCACAGTTTTTTAACAGAGCAGAGGAATAAAAAAGTAGAAGAGATTTTATTATGTGTCAAACTGAAATCAATACATATAACAAAAGAGGTGTCAGGCAGAGAAAGATGGGTAT